>NC_134399.1:153653007-153964656 GCF_050003625.1 Haematobia irritans
ATTGCTGGAATATTACCACTACGAACCACCATTGCCACCAATGTTGGACAGCATATTCTAGAAGCCAGCATTCGTGGCAAATGGCGAAATGTTTGAGATGTGTAAATAAATTTTTTTATTGAAATGATTTTGCATAGTGGCTTGCAGGTAAATGAGATGGCTGAAATGTTGCTGGAGTTATTGTTTTAAATTGCATATTTGGTATATTCGTCCCGACGGAGTAATTTCTATCCACATCTCAGAGTTGGAGTGATACAAACTCTTTTATTTACAGAAACAAAAAAACGCGAGAAAATGAGTTCAATGTCCACCCGGGCGTATGGTTAACAAGAACAACGGAATACTAATCATTCGCGCCATGGGCTATGGGGATTATTTTATAAAAACTGAGCAGAGCGCTAACAACCATGCCAAAAGTGTTCCATGTCGGTCCATAGTTGTATATAGCCCTCAGATAAACTGATCCCCAAATTTTATACAGGTCAATATCTGAATTATAAAGGTTTTTAATCTACCTTTTTTGCCTAATATATATACACACAAAAATGTTTTTCTGATTCAATCACGAAATTATTTAATCCAATTAATTGTTCAATTGAAATGTCTTCAATCACAGAAATGATAGTATCAATTAAAAAATTAATTCAAAGTCAATTAAAAAATTAATTGATCCAATTAAAAAATTAATTGATACTATTAACTTTTGTGACTGTTTTTGTTTCAATTAAAAAATTTGTTGAATCAATTTATTGTTTAATTGACTATTTTTTAAAACCAATTAAGACTTTAATTGGAAAAATTTAAATAACTTCAAATTTAAAAGACTATGTTAAGGAGTCTTAAAATATCTTGTCATCGGCAAGTATTACCACAACCCAAGTAATTCGTTTGTGGATGAGTCTTTAGTAGTACCATGGTGGAGTGTACATAAGATTCGGTCTGGCCGATCTTACGGTCGTATATACTTGTTATACCCACCACCATAAAATGATGATGGGGGTATAATAAGTTTGTCATTCCGTGTGTAACACATCGAAATATCGATTTCCGACTATATAAAGTGTATATATTCTTGATCAGAGAGAAATTCTAAGACGATATAAGCATGTCCATCTGTCTGTTGTAATCTCGCTACAGCCTTCAATAATAGCGCTATCGTCCTGAAATTTGGCACAGATGTGTTTTTTGTTTGCAGGCAGGTCAGGTTCGAAGATGGCTTATATCGGTCCAAGTTTTGACATAGCTCCCATATAAACCGACTTCCCGATTTGGGATCTTGAGCTTATAAAAACCGTAGTTTTTATCCAATTTGCCTGAAATTGAAAATCTAGAGGTACTTTAGGACCATAAAAAGGTGTGCCAAAAATGGTGCCCATCGGTCCATATTTTGGTTAGCCCCCATATAGACCGATCTCCCGATTTTGCTTCTTGAGTTTCTAGAAAGTGTATTTACTTTCCGATTTGCCTGAAATTGGAAATCTAGATGTATTTTGGGAACATGAAGGGGTGTGTCGAAAATGGTCGGTCCATGTTTTGGTATAGCCCCCATATAGACCGATTTCCCGATTTTTATTCTTGGGCTTCTATAAACTGTATTTTCTATCCGATTTGCCTGAAATTGAAAATCTGGAAGTATTTTTGGACTTTAAAAAGGTGAGTCGAAAATGGGACGTATCGGTCCATGTTTTGGTATAGTCTCCATATAGACCGATCTCGCGATTTTATTTCTTGGGCTTCTAGAAACTGCATGTACTATCCGATTTGCCTGAAAATGGAAATCTAGAGGTATTTTGGGGACCATAAAGAGATGTGTCGAAAATGGTCCGTATCGGTCCATGTTTTCGTATAGCCCCCATATAGACCGATCTCCCGATTTTGCTTCTTGGGCGCCTAGAAATTGTATTTTCTATCCGATTTGCCTGAAATGGAAAATCTATAGGTATTTTAGGACTATAAAGTGGTGTTTCGAAAATGGTCCGTATCGGTCCATGTTTTGGTATAGCCGCCATATAGACCGATCTCCCGATTTATATTCTTGGGCTTCTATATAGACCGATCTCCCGAGAGAACCATATTTTCTAGACGATTTGCTTGAAATTGAAAATCTAGAGGTATTTTAAGATCACGAATAGGTGTGTCGCAAATGGTGCCTATCGGTCCATGTTTTGTTATAGCCCCCATATAGACCTATCTCCCGATTTTATTCCTGGGGCGTCTAGAAACCGTAGTTTTTATCCAATTTGCCGGATATTCGAAATCTAGAGGTATCTTAGGACCATAAAGAGGTATGTCGAAAATGATCCGTATCGGTCCATGTTTTGGTATAGCCCATATATAGACTGATCTCCCGATTTTACTTCTTGGGCTTCTAAAATTCGTAGTTTTCACCGAATTCGTCTGAAAGTGGAAGTCTATAGGTATTTGAGGAACATTAATAGGTGGTGAGTATTGGTCCATGTTTTGGTATAGTCCCCATATAGAACTAACTCCCGAATTTATTTCTAGGACTTCTGGAATCCGGCTGACCACAAATAGGTCAGCCAAATATGGTGTGTGTCGACCCATGTTTTAGTATAGCCTCCACATAAACCGATCCCCAGATTTAACTCCTTGGGCTTCTAGAAACCGTAGTTTTTATTTGATTTGCACAAAAATGTAAATATACTGAAATTTTAGACCCTCTGTATCGCATTTATTTTTACCGGTCAGTTTGGTAAGGCATCGATAAAGACCCACTTAAAAATATTTTCCTCCGGAATGAAATTTTAGACAAACGAAATTTCTCTTTCGTATAAAGTATTTTCGTTTAGAGCAAACTAATCCGAATTTTTGATAAGCGATTCAACGATTATCTCTAAAATTTGTGTAAAAAGAAAACTTTGTCTAAAATTTGGTTCCTCAGAAAGAAAACACTTTTTTCAGGGTATAACAGGCGCACCGATCATGAATATTGCTTGAAACTGAAAGTAAAATTTCCAGATTTTACTCATCGTATTCATTTAAATAATGGCGGAAAAAAATCAACAGATTAAAGATTTTAAATCAAGGCGTTATTCCGTCATATACACGATATGTTTATGGTTTCTCTAAAACTCAAACAAAATTGGTTCTCATAAATCCGGAATCTGATCCAGTCTTCATAGATAGAATCTAGTTGAACTGATTTGCTTGGGAGAAAATTTGTCATCAAACCCCCTAAAATTCTATATAATGTCAAGAAACCCGCTACGACGAAGAGTTTTCAAAGTAAACTATTATATTTGATTCATGGTGGTGGGTATTTGAGATTTGGTCCGGCAACACTTACTGCTGTATATAATTGTTTTCATTTATTATACTTTAACTCCGACCAGGGATTGAACCGGAGTGTGTTGGCACAATAACAGAACTCTTAGCACACTCATCCACAAACGCCATTGAACAGGATGCATCAAAACGTCTATTCAAATGTTTGTGATATGTGATAACCTAATATGACACCACGGCATGACATTCTAACTACTTCCTGAGATGTTCTTTAGTATTATGAATGAAAAAATAAAGAACGCTGGATCAAATTTCACCAGCGACAATTTCTTTATTAAATATTTTTCTAAAAAAAATATTTTTTTTGTGTTATACATCGTTTTTATTTTGTTTTGTTTTCGACATATATTTTTGTATAAATATATTTTTTCCATTAAATATCAACAAAAAATTAAAAATTATCTTCCATGGATGCATTGGTAGCTTTTATGAAACTTCGTGGTTCCATTACCTTACCATTTTCAAAATAAGAGGGGTTTGTGATAATTTCTTTATATGTTAGAGGTCCAGCCGGATTTTACTCCTTCTATTAGTATTACAACTTTTCAGTAACACAGGTGTACCAACAGGGTTAACTTAACGCGTCCTTGAAATAATTCAAGAATTTATTTAATTAGAAAGTCAATATAAAACTACGAGTAATTCAATCGGATATGCATTATACCGCCAATATATGCAAAATATAGCCATGATAACCTGCTTTGAAAACGAGGACAATATTTCTTTATATGACAGAAAACACACACACATATATAAAAAATCATAAATATTACGATTATTATTATCATTATTATGATAAGAAAAATATTGAAAATATTGATATTCCATAAAACTAAGGTTCTGATGTTGTAAAACACCTGTGACTTGTCTTCAGAAGAAGTCGAATGGCTAAATGACTGTATGAAAATTTGCATTTGCCATCTATTCAAGCCATTATGTCAAATAATTCTATACACCCACCATAACCATCCAAGGTAGCAAAGTCATAAATATTAAATAAAATCTCTTTGGCTTTCATTGGTTTTTGTTCATCTTTCCGTTAACATAATTTGCCAATAAAAATTCATTGAATTATATTTTGATAGCTTTATGACATTAGGGGAAGGGATGAAATATCCTGTATAAAGATCTCATAATGTTTCGTGGAATAGGCATCCAATCCAGTCGATTGTCAAGTCACCTTCATACAAAAGTCCTTGTTCTGTTTTGTCAGAGAGAGAGAGAGAGAGAGGAAAATGAAAGGACCAACAAATGGTTTCCGGTTGAAGGCATTTAACAGCTTGAATGCTTGATATTTCTATACCAACACCAGACACCACTCAATTATTGTCATAGAGATGGGAAGTAAAAAAACAACATGAAAAGGACGAAACATCCAGAAAATCACTTTGTCAGCTTGTCACTCAGTCAGTCCGATTGAATGCCTAGTTGCTGAATCACTATTTGATTGAATGTGCCATGAAAAGGGTACTAAGTCATATGTCAAGTTTGATTCGTTTTCTCAGAGATAATAAGAAAAAATATGGAAATAACATATCATTCTTCAAAGTCCTTTTAACAAATCAATTGCTATGATAACAGTTAATACAAAGGCATTCAATTGTTCAGGAAATTAACATATGCACACAGAGAAAATGTATTCAGGAAAATCCTCTTAACATTACAATGATGAATGCAGGGTATTTACCATGAGTGTCTATCAAAAAACCAGAATTTTAATTACCAAGTTATTCCAGTTATTTCAGTCCAAAATATTGCCTTTGGGTGCTATTTAAAACATTTTCAGATAAAATTCAAAAATTTCCAAATTAAATAAAACCTTTTCAATTCAAGTGAAATTACGTTATTACCATGACATGTCATGGTAAGCAAGAAAACACTATTTTTGCTCCAGGATGTGATCATATTCCTTCTCTTCGTGTGGGCACCGATCTTACAACGACAGTCTCGAGCGAACTACTACTCTATGTGCAGAAAACATCAGTCCTTAATGTCAGAGTACCGCAGAGTATCGTGAGAAGCCGAACTAGTGATAACGGGAATGGTCCTAAGAGACCTTCAGGCAACTGAGCAAAGAAGGATTTTTCTTGCCAACCAACAGGGCGCAACAAGTCCGAAAGAGAACATCCGGTGAGAGCCAACAGAATAATTGCAAGAAAGCTGGAGAAAAGGGGCAGGTCGACTGATACAGATGTTCCAATATGGCGAGACAGATAGTGCGGCGAAGTAAACTACTTCATAATCCACGGTTATTTACGGAAATATTTGTACTATAGGGATTCACAATGAACCAACATGGAAACCAATTCCTTTGTATGGATTGGTGCCATCCTCTATAACCTAATCCAACATAGGGGGAAATGCGGTACGAATACGAGCATATACGATAAATAAATCTTTGATGATGCTGAGCATACCTTTTTCAAACGGATTGGTATCATCCTCTATAACCTATTGTAATATAAAGGGTGATACGGTCAAAATTTGGTCAAGGGAAAACGCGTGTAAATCGTGAAATCGTTTATTTAAAAACTCAAATTAAATTTCTTTTTTAAGTTCAATTAGTAAAAATTCAGGAAAAATATTCAGTTGGGCTTTCGCTTTTCCAAATCCGAATTGCCGGGCCTCACGCTTGACACCTGCAATCAGATTTTGTATAACCACCTTGTCCACCTTCTTCGCCGCAGAAAGCCAGTTTGCCTTGAACTGCTGCTCGTCCTTAGCAGTTTTTTGGTCTTCTTTAGGTTCCGCTTGACAATAGCCCAGTATTACTCAATTGGGCGGAGCTCTGGCGTGTTGGGAGGGTTCTTGTCCTTGGGAACCACCTGCACGTTGTTGGCGGCGTACCACTCCATGGCCTTTTACCGTAATGGCAAGATGCCAAATCCGGTCAAAACAGTACGGAACAACCGTGTTTCTTCAGGAAAGGCAGCAGACGTTTATTCAAACACTCTTTCACTTAAATTTCTTGGTTGACAGTCCCGGAAGCTATGAAAATGCTGCTTTTCAAGCCACAGGTGCAGATGGCTTGCCAAACCAGATATTTCTTTGCGAACTTTGACAGTTTTATGTTCTTGAAAATATCTGCTGCCTTTCCCCTTCCTTTTGCCGTATAAAACTCCTGTCCCGGAAGCTGCTTGTAGTCGGCTTTGACGTAGGTTTCCACGCAGTCAAACTTCGTCAGCATCGTCGTGTACAGCCTCCGGGATCGCGCTTTGGCCGTCGTATTTTGTTTATCATCGCGATTTGGAGTCACTACCTTGTAAGTCGATAGTCCGGCTCGTTTTTTGGCTCGATGCATGGTTGTAGACGATACACCCAGTTTATTTGCGGCATTTCGGAGAGAGAGGTTAGGGTTTCGCTTGAAACTACCGGCAACTCTCTTTGTCGTCTCAGCGGCTTCCGGTTTTCGATTTCCCCCCGATCCAGACTTCCTGGCTGTCGACAAACGTTCCCCAAACACTTTAATTACATTTGTAACGGTTGATTTGGCAACTTTTAGCGATTTTGCCAGCTTTGCGTGCGAGTAGCTCGGATTTTCGCGATGCACGAGCAAAATTTTGATATGCTGCTCTTCTTGCTTGGACGGCATTTTGACAACTGAAGAGTGAATTCCGAAAGCGAAATAGGAGCTACATTCTACACACACACACACACCTTAAAAATGAGGGGTGTTCTGGTTTTTTAAATGCAAAATTGAAAGAAATACGTCAAGTTTATATTGACCAAATTTTGACCGTATCACACTTTAGGGGAAAATGCGGTACAAATACGCGCATATACGATGAAGAAATCTTTGATGATGCTGAGCATACCTTTTTCAAATTTAGCCGATAGTACGAAATAGTGAACTAGAAAATGAGATTGGTCATTTATTCCCTCGAAATATAGTTAGCAAGATGTTACTGAAGGAGAGACACTAGGAGGCTTTAAGCTGATGTATGCAATACGTTCTTCGTACAAGAAGACCTATATGAATGTGGCGATGTGATTAATGAAAGCGGAAATCTGGACACGGACTAAGAAGAGATGGTCATGAACCACGATTGGGTCCATCTCAAAATAATGCGAAAGCGGTTATGAGGTGTTAAGTGTATCACAGGGTGAAGCAGGATGGAGTTTTAGCTGGTATCGTCGACTGCGATGATGTGATGTGTGAGTCCAGACTACGGCATGTGGAATCAGCATCTTCCATCCCCACCCGCATAAAACAGAGAAACATATTAAAGGTTTTCTATTTCTTGTTCGATATCCTTTTATATTTAATTGTCCACAGAAAAATAAAAATATCAAAAATAAATTAAAATTTTAATTAATTAAAATTCGGAATTAATTGGAACAACTATTTTTATACCCTAAACCACATAGTGGTCAGGGTATAATAAATTTGATCTGCCAAAAAATGTGCCTACCAGAAATATTGATTTAGACCCCAAGATCGCGCTTGGTGTCCGTCCGTCTGTCCATTTATTTGTTGTTCACAGGATTCCGGTCGCAATTATTAACCGATTTTGATGAAATTTGGTACAGGAAGTTTTTTGGGCACAAAGGCGAACCCTATAGAATTTGGAAGAAATCGGATGAAATTTAGATATAGCTCCCATATATATGTATCGCCCGATTTCGACAAATGGGGTCAAGTTGCACTTTTTTACTAACCGATCATAGTCAAATTTAGCACCCTTTAAGTCTGCAAATTTTCAATGAAATCGGTTCAGATTTAGATATAGCTTCCATATATATGTATCGCACGATTTTGCCAAATTAGGTCATAAAACCCTTATTTACCAACCGATATTACTCAAAGTTGGCTAAATGTAATCTCCTATAGCACTAACTATAAGTGCAAAAAATTGTCGATATCCGTTCAGATTGAGATATAGCTCCCATATATATGTACATCCCGATTTTCCCAAATTTAACCATAAAACCCTTATTTATCAACCGATCTTACTCAAATATGGCTAAATGTAATCTTCCATAACACTATCTATATGTGCTAAAAATCATGGAAATCATTTCAGATTTATCTATAGCTCCGATATAAATGTACCGCCCGAAGTTTCTAAATTTGTCTATAAAACCCTTATTTATCAACTGATAGTACTCAAAGTTAGCCAAATGTAATCTTCTATAGCACTTACAGTATGTGCAAAATTTGATCGAAATCGGTTCAGATTAGCCGATTTTCAGTATAGCCCGATTTTCTCAAATTTGGGCATAGAACCCTTATTTATTAACCAATCTTACTCAAAGTTGGTTATATCCAGTCCTCTATAGTACTAACGGTATGTGCAAAATTCCATCGAAATCGGTTCAGATGTAGATATAACTCCCATATATGTATCGCCCGATTATGAAAATTTTGCCCCTAATAACCTTATGTTTGACCATAGAGGCCTCATTTCTTAACTGTACAAGGTAACCTTTGTGGTATTAATCAAACCCGCAAAATATTATGCAAATTGGTTCAGATTTACATATCGCTTCTATATATATGCATCGCTCGATTTTCCCTAATTTGACCATAATACTCTTATTTTATTAACCAATGTTACTGAAATTTCAAATTTTTCTTACATAAGAATATTGCTCGATTTTTACAAATTTGGATTTATAACTCACTCTAATTGAGCGATTTTCTCTTTTTTAATAATGGGCTCAATATTAGTGGCATACTAACTCCGTAGGTGCAATATCAACTACAGTCAGTGTTGCTAGAAGTAGGGGAAATATGTAGTTTTTTTTCTAATATTTAGCGTCTTGTAGGGACTTAGGGCCACAATGTAGGGACATTTTGTAATAATTTTGGAGGAGTAAAATTCATCCGATCCGGTTGAATTTTGGAACATGGTGTAAGAATGTGGTCTCTGACAAACACGCAAGAATTGGTCCATATCGGTCCATAATTATATATAGCCCCCATATAAACCGTTCCCCAGATTTGATCTCCGGAGCCTCTTGGAGGAGCAAAATTCATCCGATCCGGTTGAAATTTTCAACGTGGTGTTAGTATAAGGCCGCTAATAACCATGCCAAAATTGGTCCATATCGGTCTATAGTTATATATAGCCGATCCCCAATCACACAAAAATTGGTCCATATCGGTTCATAATCATGGTTGCCACTCGAGTCAAAAATAATCTACCAAAATTTTATTTTTATAGAAAACATTGTCAAAATGTTATTTCTATAGAAAATTTTGTCAAAATTTTATTTCTATAGAAAATTTTGTCAAAATTTTGTTTCTATAGAAAATTTTTTCCAAATTTTATTTCTATAGAAAATTTTGTCAAAATTTTATTTTGTCAAAATTTTATTTCTATAGAAACTTTAAACTTAATTATATACGTATTTAATCGGCCCTTTTGTAGTTTAATATATACCACGTATGGACTATGTGGTATATATAACGTTGTTAGGAAGTTTTATGATACCTTGCCATCGGCGTCAGTAGACGTTTCTACGCAATCCATGGTGGAGGGTACACAAGCTTCGGCCTGGCCGAACTTACGGCCGTATATACTTGTTTAATGGTATAATTTATTTTTATTTGCAGGTACATAATGCCTGCGTTGGTACATTTGATGGGCACGAAGTAAATATGGAATGATTACTTATTGTTGGTATTGAACCAAAATAGAGTGTGTAAAAATATGTGACGTTTGCTTGCACGACATTACACACAAAAATTTTTTTTTTCTGATTCAATCACGAAATTAATTGATCCAATTAATTTTTTAATTGAAATGTCTTCAGTCAATTAAATAAATAATTGATCCAATTAAAAAATTAATTGATACTACTAATTTGTGTGATTGATTTTTATTTCAATTAAAAAATTTTTTGAATCAATCAAATTTTTAATTGAATATTTTTTAAAACTCAACTTCTGTGTATAAATACAAATAAACAAACAATTAGTTTATAAATAAATAAATAAAAACAAATAAATAAAGTTAATTTCGTATTTTCTCCTTTCAAGTGGCGTCCTTTTTTCGAAAATAGTTTTTTCATAAAAACCAACACATCAAAACATTTTAGGTTGTGACCATGTTCTTTTAACTGGAAAAAAAACATTTTTGACGAATACCATAATATTTTAGATCGTGACCATTGTCTTTTGATTCAAAAAAAAAAAAAATCTTTTTATCAATATAATAACATTTTAGATGAGGACAATTATATTTTTCATAGAACCATGTTCACTGATCCAACATGGTTGCAGGTGCAAATGTTACATGGTCGCCGCAAAAATAGCTCCTATCATATTATTTTGCTCTTCGAATATGATTGTGGAAATCATGTTTCTTCTCAGCGTGTGGAATGGAAAACTTACTATATACCCATCACCATGATAGTGGTGGGTTTAGAAATCAGTGAACTCACCAGTTACTGATGTGGAAGCTTTAGTCATAACGGAATACAATTAAATTTATTTAATTTTATTATATTGTTTAATTAGTTTTCCCGCAGACTTCAAATATTGGCTAATTCATTCACAATTTACATATTGAAAATCAGTTTCAAAATTATTCTCTACATAATCAATGCAAATTCAAAAAACTCAGTTAAATGACCAATATCAAAAAACCATGAATGGTATTCATTATTTGCGTATTTTTCAAATTCATAACAATGGCTAATCTATATAATCCAATTGGTAGAGTGGTACAACTAACTGTGTGTTATGTAGCCAACCCCGAGGAATAATCATGGCACACAATAAGAGGATACACGTATTCAGACACATGACTGCAACTAATTACCCAGGCTTTATATCAGTTAACAATGATTACAAAATGCACGTTTGTGTTAATTAAAATAGCTAAAAATTCCATAACAATTGTGATGGTCCGTTTGCCAAGCATTTATGTGTTATATGATCTGGGCTGTATTGCTGTGTTTCCACATACATTAGGGTGGATTAGTCGTAGTAGTGGATATTGTGTACGTTGATATGCATAACAGAAGATGTTTTATATAGATGTTTTATATAGTTGGAAATTGATATTTCGATGTTTTACAAACGGAATAATTAATTGGAAAATTTAAAAAATTAATTAGAGAAAACATTTTTTCTGCGTATGAAGCATTCGATTGAGTATTATGATGATTGTGATGATTTCCCCAAATTGTAGTCATGGCCTACACGTAATAGCAGACTTTTAACAGAACGGTTAAGGTTTAGATAAGTCTACGATTAATGTAAATGTCGTCCCACACATGGCAAATATAATACATGTCGCCCATTCAGAAATAACATTTTTCTCTTGAAACATTTTTGAGGAGATCATATTCCTTCTCTGAGTGTTTATGCACACTGTAAATAATTTTCCGATAAATACGTATAAATTTGTTTGTGTAATAAATACTCAAAGAGAACGAAGAAATACATTTGATACAAAAAATCCAAATGAAAAATTTATTTTTTTTTCTTTATTAAAGATTAAACGTCCATAGTTGTACGTGTTTTATTGAAAAACAAAAATCTTATTTTAAGTGGTAAAACTCCGCTATTCAATAAAAATATTATAATTCTATAATAAAATGCTTATGATTACTAATTCTGTAATGGTGGTTTAGGGTATTATATAGTCGGCCCCGCCCGACTTTCTACTTTACTTACTTGTTTTGAGTGTAGGTTAGGTTAGGTTAGGTTGGTGGCAGCCCGATGTATCAGGCTCACTTAGACTATTCAGTCCATTGTGATACCACATTGGTGAACTCTCAAAAATGTGAAGAATCACAAATGTTGGTCTAAACAGTGGTGATGTGTATACTCGTAATGTAGGCCACCCCTGACCGAGTTAGGATTTCCTTACTTGTTGTTTTGATAAAATGCACCAACCGTACCTACCTACTGTACATCCATACTAAAATGTAAGTTTACTACGAATAAAAGTAATTTTTAAGTCTACAGATTATGGAGGAATATACACGTACGAACACTCACTGCCTGGTACCGTACGTGGGTGTGTACGCTAATCTTGTGCAGGTCAGTGATGCCCATAATAAACATGAAATGAAATATGAAACAAAAAAATAGAAATGCAACTAACCAGGAATAATGCTGGAGAAATGCTATAACAAATCTGGACAAAGAATGATATATCATGATACACATACACATCGACACGCACACACTCAGTCATACACATATAGGTGTACTCTCATTCGAATGCATACCAACGAACAGTAAACAAACAAATCCTCCAGCAAATAAAAAAAATGAAACAACAAATTCTACTGGTGCTAGATGAATGCAAGTATGCAACCAAAAAGGAGATGAACACCCCTTACTTAGTAACAATTTTTGCAGAAATCTCTTGGTAGTTGAATTCCACCAAGCAGGTTACCATGGTAATAAACTCCATACAGGATACTTGGCAGTAAATAATAGGACAATGACGTGTAACATTGTGGCAACCACGATATTGCCACAAAAGTATCCTCATACCCAATGTAGTCCTTTAGTGATAGTGAAATACTGTTTGTCGTTGCAGAATGGTGGTACAGTGGTTTGAAGAGTGCTCTTCATCATATATTGACGATTTTTTTCTTTTTGGGGTAAATATTAATTAATGCAATGTAAAACAAGTAAGGAAAGTCTAAAGTCGGGCGGGGCCGACTATATTATACCCTGCACCACTTTGTAGATCTAAATTTTCGATACCATATCACATCCGTCAAATGTGTTGGGTGCTATATATAAAGGTTTGTCCCAAATACATACATTTAAATATCATTCGATTGGACAGAATTTGATAGACTTTTACAAAATCTGTAGACTCAAAATTTAAGTTGGCTAATGCACTAGGGTGGAACACAATTTTAATAAAAAAATATGGGAAACATTTAAATCTGAAGCAATTTTAAGGAAACTTCGCAAAAGTTTATTTATGATTTATCGCTCGATATATATGTATTAGAAGTTTAGGACAATTAGAGTCATTTTTACAACTTTTCGACTGAGAAGTAGCGATTTAACAAGGAAAATGTTGGTATTTTGACCATTTTTGTCGAAATCAGAAAAACATATATATGGTAGCTATATCTAAATCTAAACCAATTTCAATCAAATTTGACACACATGACTATATTACTAATTGTACTTCTAGTGCAAAATTTCAACCGAATTGGGCCAAAACTCTGGCTTCTTGGGCCATATAAGTCCATATCGGGCGAAAAATATATATGGAAGCTATATCTGAATCTGATCCGATTTCAATCAAATTTGGCACACATAACTATACTACCAATTGTACACCTTGTTCAAAATTTCAAGCTAATCGGGATAAAACTCTGGCTTCTGGGTCCATCTAAGTGCATACCGGGCGAAAGATATATATGGGAGCTATATCTAAATCTGAACCCATTTCAATCAAATTTTGCACACTTGACTAAACGACTAAGTGTTACGTTTGTACAAAATTTCAAGCAAATCGGTATAAAACTCTGGCTGCAAGGTCCATATTAGTGCATATCGGGCGAAAGATATATATGGGAGCTATATCTAAATCTGAACCGATTTCTTCCAAAATCAATAGGGTTCTATTCTGACCCAAATTAGTAACATGTGCCAAATTTGAAGGCGATGTGACTTAAATTGCGACCTAGACTTTGATCACAAAAATATGTTCACAGACAGACGGACGGACGGACAGAAGGACATGGTTATATCGACTCAGGGACCCACCCTGAGCATTATTGCCAAAGACACCATGTGTCTATCTCGTCTCCTTCTGGGTGTTACAAACATATGCTATAACTTATAATACCCTGTTCCACAGTGTTGTAGGGTATATTAAAAGACTCTTTTACCCCAAAAAAATTTATGATTTTACTAATTTTTCAATCAAAATAATAGTAAATTTAAAGTTCGATTTTTCATACAAAAATGAGGGATTAAAAATTTTTTTATCGAAACTTAACAATTTTTCTATGTAGTAGAATATTTTTCAAATTGGTTCAGTTTTAAATACAAACCTACACTGAAAAAAACAGTAAATCCACCAGAAGAAAAATTTTGGATAATTTTAGAAAATTTAGATTATTTTTAGAAAACGCTTACATCATGCCGACATCACAAAAATAAGTTAATATTTTTCTGCAAATTGAAGAAAATTTATTAAAAATAATTAATTGTTCGCACTTGTTGAAAATAATTGAAGTTCAAAATTGCAAGAATGTCTCTAGTGCCATACGAAGTTCAAGATACACGCATTCGTTGTAAAATTTACAAATTTAAAGAAATAATGAACCACTTTATGAGAATTACGAATTTAGTAAATCTTTATGCTTCATTTATGTATAGTTTGTGCAAAACTTCAGCACGATTGCTTCATTATTGAAGACTGTAGCGCGATTACAACAGACAGACGGACATCGTTATATCGTCTTAGAATTTCTCCCTGATCAAGAATATATATACTTTATATAGTCGGAAATCGATATTTCGATGTGTTACAAACGGAATGACAAACATATTATACCCCCGTCACCATTCTATGGTGGTGGGTATAAAAAAAACAAATCTGAAAACATATATAGCGGCCGGTATGAAAATGTGCCCCAAGAAACCCCAAATGAAACAGGGCCACAAATGTGAGGCGACCCTTCATTATGAATATGAGCCCCATGAAAATAAGCGCCAACAACTGAACCAGTAAATTCGATCCCAAAATTTATTTTCACTTTTGAATCAAAGAGCCGTATGAAAATTAAATCTAGCTGATTGAAAAACAAGTATCTAAAGTCCAAAGGGAGGTATATCTAAATCGTGAGATTGGTATATATGAAAGTTGTATCAAAACATGGACCAATACATTCCATTTTCGACACACCTATTTTTGGACCTAGAATACCTCTAGATTTCAAATTTCAGACAAATTGGATAAAAACTACAATTTCTAGAAGCTCAGTAAGAAAAATCGGGAGATAAGTATATATGGGGGCTATACCAAAGCATGAACCAATACACCCCATTTTCGACACACCTATTTGTGGTCCTAGAATACCTCTATATTTGAAATAGGATAGGAAATACAGTTTCTAGACGCTCAAGAACTAAAATCGGGAGATCGGTATATATGGGGCTACAGCAGAACATGGACCGATAAACACCATTTTCGGCACACTTATTTGTGTTACTAACATAATTCTAGATTTCCAATTTCAGGCAAATCGGATAGGAAATACAATTTCTAGAAGCGCAAGACCCCAAATCGGACGGTCGGTTTATATGGGGGCTATATCAAAACGTGGACCGATATAGCCCATCTTCGCACTTTATCTGCTTGCAAACAAAAAACGAGTCTGTGCCAAATTGCAGGATGACGGCGCTATTATTGAAAGCTGTAGTGTGATTACAACAGGCAGAAGGACATGGTTGTATCGCTTCTCCCTGATCAAGAATATATAACAGGTTGGCTGATAAGTCCCCGGTCTGACACATAGATGGCGTCGCTAGTATTAAATGCATATTATTTTTATATAGTACCAACCTTCAAATGATTAGTGTCAAAATTTGACGTCTGTAAGTCAATTAGTTTGTGAGATAGAGCGTATTTTGTGAAGCAACTTTTGTTATAGTGAAAAAAAAATGACAAAAAGAATTTCGTGTTTGGATAAAATACTGTTTTCTGAAAGGAAAAATTACGGTGGAAGCAAAAACTTGGCTTGATAATGAGTTTCCGGACTCTGCCCCAGGGAAATCAACAATAATTGATTGGTATGCAAAATTCAAGCGAGGTGAAATGAGCACGGAGGACGGTGAACGCAGTGGATGCCCAAAAGAGGGGGTTACCGACGAAAACATCAAACAAATCCACAAAATCAGTTTGAATGACCGTAAAATTAAGTTGATCGAGATAGTAGCGGCCTTAAAGATATCAAAGGAACGTGTTGGTCATATCATTCATCAATATTTGGATATGCGGAAACTCTGTGCAAAATGGGTGCCGCGCGAGCTCACATTTGACCAAAAACAACAACGTGTTGATGATTCTGAGCGGTGTTTGCATCTGTTAACTCGTAATAACCCGAGTTTTTCCGTCGATATGTGACAATGAATGAAACATGGCTCCATCACTACACTCCTGAGTCCAATCGACAGTCGGCTGAGTGGACGGCGACCGGTGAACCGTCTCCGAAGCGTGGAAAGAATCAAAAGTCCGCTGCCAAAGTAATTGCCTCTGTTTTATGGGATGCGCATGGAATAATTTTTATCGATTATCTTGAAAAGGGAAAACCCATCAACAGTGACTATTATATGGCGTTATTGGAGCATTTGGAGGTCGAAATCGCGGCAAAACGGCCCCATATGAAGAAGAAAAAAGTGCTGTTCCACCAAGACAACGCACCGTGCCATAAGTCATTGAGAACGATGGCAAAAATTCAAGAATTGGGCTTCGAATTGCTTCCCCACCCACCGTATTCTCCAGATCTGGCCCCCAGCGACTTTTTCTCACTTGTTCTCAGACCTCAAAAGGATGCTCACAGGGAAAAAATTTGGCTGCAATGAAGAGGTGATCGCCGTAACTGAGGCCTATTTTGAGGAAACCCCGAAGGAGTACTACCAAAATGGTATCAAAAGATTGGAAGGTCGTTATAAAGGGTAATACGGTCAAAATTTAGTCAATATAAACTTGACGTATTTCTTTCAATTTTGCATTTAAAAAACCTGAACACCCCTCATTTTGAGGGTGTGTGTAGAATGTTGCTCCTATTTTGATTTTGGAATTCACTTTTCAGTTGTCAAAATGCCGTCCAAGAAAGAAGAGCAGCGTATCAAATTTTGTTCGCGCATCGCGAAAATCCGAGCTACTCGCACGCAAAGCTGGCAAAATCGCTAATAGTTGCCAAATAAACCGTTACGAATGTAATTAAAGTGTTTGGGGAACGTTTGTCGACGGCCAAGAAGTCTGGATCGGGGGGAAATCGAAAACCGGAAGCCGCTGAGACGACAAAGAGAGTTGCCGGTAGTTTCAAGCGAAATCCTAACCTCTCTCTCCGAGATGCCGCAAATAAGCTGGGTGTATCGTCTACAACCGTGCATCTAGCCAAAACACGAGCCGGACTATCGACTTACAAGAAGGTAATGACTCCAAATCGCGATGATAAACAAAATACGACGGCCAAAGCGCGATCCCGGAAGCTGTACACGACGATGCTGACGAAGTTTGACTGCGTGGTAATGGACGACGAAACCTACGTCAAAGCCGACAACAAGCAGCTTCCGGGACAAGAGTTTTATACGGCAAAGGAAGGGGAAAGGTATGAAATATTTTCAAGCACATAAAACTGTCAAAGTTCGCAAAGAAATATCTGGTTTGGCAAGCCATCTGTACCTGTGGCTTGAAAAGCAGCATTTTCATAGCTTCCGGGACTGTCAACCAAGAAATTTACGTGAAAGAGTGTTTGAATAAACGTCTGCTGCCTTTCCTGAAGAAACACGGTTGTTCCGTACTGTTTTAGCCGGATTTGGCATCTTGCCATTACGGTAAAAAGGCCATGGAGTGGTATGCCGTCAACAACGTGCAGGTGGTTCCCAAGGACAAGAACCCTACCAACACGCCAGAGCTCCGCCCAATTGAGAAATACTGGGCTATTATCAAGCGGAACCTAAAGAAGACAAAAAAACTGCTAAGGACGAGCAGCAGTTCAAGGCAAACTGGTTTTCTGCGGCGAAGAAGGTGGACAAGGTGGCTGTACAAAATCTGATGGCAGGTGTCAAGCGTGAGGCCCGGCAATTCGGATTTGGAAAAGCGAAAGCCTAACTGAATATTTTTCCTGAATTTTATACTAATTAAACTTGAAAAAGAAATTTAATTTAATTTTTTAAATAAACGATTTCACCGATTTACATGCGTTTTCCCTTGACCAAATTTTGACCGTATCACCCTTTAATCATTGTATCGCTCTTGAAGGGAACTATGTTAAATAATAAAAACGAATTTTGACAAAAAAAATGTGTTTTTCTTTGTTAGACCGGGGACTTATCAGCCAACCTGTTATATTTTATATGGTCGAAAATCGATATTTCGATGTGTTACAAACAGAATTGCAAAGTTGTTGTACCCCCATCGCCATTCTATAGTGGTGGGTATAAAACGCAACGGACGGTGTGAGCTATCATAACTTATAACTACAAAAATTTCATTTCATTTATTTCAGTCTATGGACAACATACACAAAAAAAATATTTCACATTGATTATACTCTCATCTACTGTGAATTTCTGGATTCTGTTTTCATAGTTTAATGTCGTTGATGTAGTGGACACTGTTGATGCCACAGCAACATAAAAACAATATTCCATAGGAATTCACTTCTAGTTGAACGCATATTATCCAGAAACCATAAAATTGAAAAAGTGCTCAAATAAACAGAGAAAAATATTCTTTTCGAAAACAAATCCATGCAGTCATTTTTCTTGCCAGTAGGATAATATGAAAGGCTTCACTTAAATCCCTACAATTTCTATTTGTTGCTGCAATGGTACGATAGATTAGTACGAGCATATACCATACACGGACAAAAAAGACTGTTTTTGATATTTTTTGGTGTAAAAATTATATGTTTGGAACTAAAATTTTTTAACACAATATTTTTAAATGCAAGCATATAATGTTCATAAACTAGCATAAC
This sequence comes from Haematobia irritans, assembly GCF_050003625.1. Lineage (NCBI taxonomy): Eukaryota > Metazoa > Arthropoda > Insecta > Diptera > Muscidae > Haematobia > Haematobia irritans. Next base: position 153,671,965 of record NC_134399.1, read on the forward strand.
ATGTTTGGGACATATATGTTAATATTATTTTTGGGACATAAACTGTTTGTAAATATAATATGTTTAGATGCAAACATATATTAATTTAGAAATAGCCTATAAACATATATGTGTTTAGAAAGAAAGACCTAGAAAGTATGCTGCAAGTAAAATAATGAAAGTAACCAATTGGCGCCTTACAAATGTATCCACACAAAGAAAATTTCACTAAAATGTTTTTCTACCAGTGTATGTCCTAAGGTGGAACATAATATGTTTGAACAATACAAATAATACTTTGTTTGGACTAATCCTGAAAATATATATGCTTGAAGCAAAACGTGTTTGGGGTATATGTTAGGTTAGGTTAGGTTAGGTTATGTGGCAGCCCGATGTATCAGGGTCACTTAGACTACTAGTACATTGTGATACCACAATGGTAGACTTCTCTCTTATCACTGAGTGCTGCCCGATTCCATGTTAAGCTCAATGACAAGGGACCTCCTTTTTATAGCCGAGTCCGAACGGCGTTCCACATTCCAGTGAAACCACTTAGAGAAGCTTTGAAACCCTCAGAAATGTCACCAGCATTGCTGAGGTGGGATAATCCACCGCTGAAAAACTTTTTGGTGTTCGGTCGTAGCAGGAATCGAAGCCACGACCTTGTGTATGCAAGGCGGGCATGCTAACCATTGCACCACGGTGGGGTATATGTTACAGAAGCGATTTTTTGAGGGTGTAGGGAGAGGGTATAATCCACCCCTGGAAAACTTTTTGGTGTTTGGTTGAACAAGGATTGGACTCACGACCCTGTGCGTATGCAACGTGGGCATAGTAAAAATTAGACCAAGATGGATACCAAGGATGCCTTGATATTTCAAAGTGTTACCAGTTTTTTATATGGGCTTCACATGGTATAAGATTCCCTTATCTGCCCTCCTGGACAACAATCCTGTGAAATTTATTGCTCGTGTATATGTGGCTGAACTTTTATATAATCTTCATGTGTATGTGTTGAAAGAGTTATATAAAAAAATCAAATACAAATATAATTTTCTTCGTTTCGTTTCTTTATGATGTGATCCGATTAGGCCAACTTTTAATGAAATTCTATGAGATCAGATCGTACAGAGAGTATAACAATGAAGAGGAATAAAGAGAAATTATTCTACATTTGTGGAGATTAGTTGCAGTAACTTTGGTATTAAGATAAATCCTTCGTTGGAGCCAAACAAATATTTTGATGAAATATTTCTCCATTTTGTTGGTTTTTTATATCAGTTTTGAGATTGTAGGAGAAAGTGTATGTGGATTTGTACTAAATAAGGTGTTAAGGATAAATCAAAATAAAGATATATTTATTCATCTCAAAATAATTTTAATTATACCCACCACCATAGAATGGTGACGAGGGTATAATAAGTTTGTCATTCCGTTTGTAACACATCGAAACATCGATTTCTGACTATACAAAGTATACATATTCTTGATCAGGGAGAAATGCTAAAACGATATAACCATGGAACAATCGTGCTGAAATTTTGCACAAACTCGTCTTTTGTCTGCAGGCTGGTCAAGTTCGAAGATGGGCTATATCGGTCCAGGTTTTCATATAGTCCCCATATAAACTGACCTCCCGATTTGGGGCCTTGGTCTTATAGAAATCGTAGTTTTTATCCAATCTGCCTGAAATTTGAAATCTAGAGGTTTTGTATGACCATAAAGAGGTGTGCCAAAAATGTTGAATGTTGTGGTATAGGCCCCATATAGACCGATCTCCCGATTTTACTTCTTGGGCTTATAGAAACCGTAGTTTTCATCCAAATTGCTAGAAATTGGAAATCTAGAGGTACTTTCGGACCATAAAGAGGTGTGCCGAAAATTGTGAGTAACGGCCCATGTTTTGGTATAGCCCCCATATAGACCGATCTCCCGATTTTATTTATTGGGCTTCTAGAATCCGCAGATTTTATTCAATTGTCCAGAAATTGGAAATCGAGAGGTACTTTAGAACCAAAAAATGTGTGCCTAAAATGGCGAGTATCGGTCCATGTTTTGGTATGGTCCCCATATAAACCGACCTCCCGATTTGGGGTCTTGGGCTTATAGAAACCGTAGTTTTTATCCAATTTCCCTGAAATTGGAAATCTAGATGTATTTTAGGACCATAAAGAGGTGTGCCGAAAATGGTGAGTATCGGTCCATATTTTGGTATAGCTCCCATATAGACCGATTTCCCGATTTTACTTCTTGGGCTTCTAGAATCCGAAGTTTTTATCCTATTTGCCTGAAATTGGAAATCTAGAGGTATTTTCGGGCCATAAAAAGGTGTGCCGACAACGGTGAGTATCGGTCCATATTTTAGTATAGCCCCCATAAGAACGATCTCCCGATTTAACTCCTTGGGTTTCTAGAATCCGTAGTTTTTATCCGATTTGGCGGAAATTGTAAATATTCTGGTATTTTAGGCTCACAAAAACGTGTATCGGATTAGTTTTTTTATCGATTTGGTAATGCCTCCATATAGACCGATTTCACTTCTTGAATGTATAGAAGGCGCACTGATCATGAAAATAGCTTGAAACTCAATGTAAAATTTCCAGATTTTACTTTTCGAATGAAAATCTACAGATTTAAGATTTCAAATCAAGACGTTATTTTATAATTTTCTTGCACACTTACAAGAGATGTTAATGATTCCTCTAAAACTCAAACAAAAATGGTTCATATAAATCCAGAATCTGATATAGTCTTCATAGCTAAAATCTTGAAATTTATCTTGGGGAAGTGTACTAGTTGATCTGCTCTGCTTGGGAGAATATCTGTCATCAAACCCCCCTAATATTTGATTCATGATTCGGCCCGGCCGAACTTACTGCTGTATATACTTGTTTTATTATTATTATTTTGTTTACTGGCAACTTAATGAAAGCTACAGAATTTTTTGGTTAGGAAACTAATCGAAGGCTTCTTATAATAAACAACACAAAGTATTGCTCCAACTCCATCAGTAAAGGGTGGCTGAAATGTAATGAAATAAAGTAAAACACAATTTTTTCATTTTTTAATTGTATTGCCCAGAGGCAAACAATTTCGAAAATTACATTAAATTATAGAATCAATTTAAACTTGTTTGAATTGGATATCTTTGACAACAAAAATGGCCTTCAAACGGGCGACATATCCATTACTTGCTGAGCGAAAGTAGCTCTGTGGTATTTTGGTTCATTCATGGCGAAGTACCGTCTTCAAACGATCGACAGTTAGTTATTTTTTAGTGCCAATCTTACAAATGTGCCTGTCGCAAAAGCGGATTGAGGTCTGGAGATTTTAGGGGACACTGTGCGATAGAAATTAGGTAAGGAACCTCTTTTTAAGTCCTGTTGGCATGTCCAAGCATTGGCTTGAGTTTTGGATGCCACTCTAAGGTTTAAATTTTCAGATGAGCTGTTTGACATCAAAATCCGATCGTTTTGTTTGTTCACACATTTTTTTTTTGGTGTTTGGTCGAAACTGGGATAGTACCCATGACCATTTGAATGCAAAGCGGACATGATAACCACTGCACCATTTGCAAAAATTCAAATTTGTACATTTTCATTGTGTGCAAGTCGCATACAAAATGGCACTAAAGTCGCACAACGTCAACACTTTTGGTTGGTATATATATTTTCGAATGTGGTGAAATCTACAAAACTATATTTCCTTAATTTTAATAATTTTTTATTATAATTTCTGATTATAATATGATATGTTGTAAAATTTTTCACTCGTAACATGTTTACATCCTTTAACTAAAACAAGTTCAAGTCTATTGGTTATTTGCTTAATATGATTAATATTTCGCCCATCATCCTATAAACAACCTTAGTCCTTTGCCCATGTCTAAGATTTATTTGTTTTCAATTAGTGTTAGTGTTGGTAATACTAGAAATTCATCTTGTTTTGAACTTAATAGGATTTCACATAGATATTCAAATCCTTCCACCATAATGGTATTTTGGCTTCAAGGAGAAAAGTTTTTCAATATTTGGCAAAAAGCAAGATGAACAGCAAGAACAAAAAAAAAAACAAAACTGAATTAGGATTATTCTGGCAGGGCAACAATATATGTAGCCTCAAAACCGCACATACAAAAGTTATTTTGACCATATGTTCGCTTCGTGCTCCATTTTATCTTTGTACTATTTCCATTTTCTTTGTGATGAATATTTTCGTTTTGCCCACCATTCAAAGTTAGACCATAGTATATTGCCCATGGAGGTATGATAGAAAATTTTGCGAAAAAAAAAAACTTATAAGCGTTTTACGCTATAGGAATAATGTAGATATGAAAATGTAACGGTGTTACAAAGTTACGTTTTAAGTCAAATTGTTCTAGGAAATCAGATGAAAATATTGCCTTTTCGATTATTAGAGATCTGATTTCTATAGATTTTTATATGGTGAGGTATTATATTGATTTGGAGTATCTCCTATACTCAAATGAACTCGAGAAATAAACAAGTATATATGGCCGCAAGTTTGGCCAGGTCGAATCTTATGTACCCTCCACCATCTACAAATAACTACGAATCGATATTGACTTTGCACGGTATGTAGGGAGCCAGTATTGAAATATGGGGGTCGCTTATATGGGGGCTATATATAATTATGAACTTGATATGGACCAATTTTTGTGTGATTGGGGATCGATTTATCTGAGGGCTATATATAACTATAGACCGATATGGACCTAGTTATTCACGGTTGTTAACGGCCATATACTAGCACAATGTACCAAATTTCAACTGACTTGGATGAAATTTGCTCCTCCAAGAGGCTCCAAAACCAAATCTCGGGATCGGTTTATATGGGGGCTATATATGATTATTGATTAATATTGACCACTTTTGGAATGGTTGTTAAATATCATATAGTAAAACCACGTACCAAATTTCAATCAGATCGGGTGAATTTTGCTTCTCCAAAAGGCACCGGAGGTCAAATCTGGGGATCGGTTTATATGGGCGCTATATATAATTATGGACTGATATGAACCAATTCATGCATGGTTGTTGGATACCATATACTAACATCACGTACACGCTCACAAAAAATCGCTTCTGTAACATATACTCCCAAACATATTTTGCTTCAAGCATATACATTTTTGGGTATTGCCCAAACATTTATATGTTTGATCTCTTCCAATATATAATATGTTTGAAAGCATATTGGTCTAAATATATATGTTTGGGTAGTCTAAGTTCCAAACATTTTGTATTTTTGCATCCAAATTCAACAATGTTGTCTTCCAAAAAACAATATGTTATTATGTGACCATATAATATGTTTGGAAGCATTTTGCACCCAAAAATATTATATGCTTAAAAAAAATTCTCCCAAACAATATTGTGCTCAAAATTTTATTTATTTATTTATATACTTACAATCATAATGAATTATGAAAATAAACAGGTAATATAGGTGCTAACAACATAGGTTTTCGACCTGAATACTCAAAATTTTGTTTCTGCCCAATTGTATATTCCCCGACATCTTTCTCACTTCCACAAGATTTTTTAGTTCTTAGCACCTTTTTCTGTAATACAAACATTGGAGAAGAAATTATTCAATTTTATGATTTTTTTTATTTTTTTTTTTTTATTCGAACAGCGGACCACACAGTTTGTAAGGATCAAAGAAGTAGCTGATCAATTGCCCAAGGAAAAATAAAATGTTAATTTTGTAATAACAAGCAACAACCACCAACTTAATTCAATATCGCTCCCTGTTAAATAGTGCTCCAACCTACTAAACACATATATGTTTATAGGCTATTTCTAAATTAATATATGTTTGCATTCAAGCATATTATATTTACAAACATTTTATGTCCCAAACATAATATGTTCTAACATATTAACATATATGTCCCAAACATGTTATGCTAGTTTATGAACATTATATGCTTGCACTCAAAAATATTGTATTTAAAAATTTGTGTTCCAAACATATAATGTTTATAGCCAAACATATGAAAAACAGTCTTTTTCAACCGGGTACCAAATTTCAACCGAATGGGATGAATTTTGCTCTTCCAAGGGGCTCCGGAGGTCAAATCTGGGGATCGGATTATATGGGGGCTATATATAAATATGGACCGATTTCGACCAATTTTTGCAAGGGCATTTGAGGCCATATATTAACACCACGTACCAAATATAAACAGAATCAGATGAATTTTGGTCTTCCAAGAGGCTCCGGAGGTCAAATCTGGTGATCGGTTTATATGGGGCTATATATATTTAAGCACCGATGTGGACCAATTTTTGCATGGTCATTAGAGACCATATACTAACACCATGTACCAAATTTCAGGCGGATCGGATGAAATTTTCTTCTCTTAGAGGCTCCGCAAGCCAAATCGGGGGGTCGGTTTATATGGGGGCTATACATAATTATTGACAGATGTGGACCAATTTTTGCATAGTTGTTAGAGACCTTATACTAACACCATGTACCAAATTTGAGGCGGATCGGATGAAATTTTCTTTTCTTAGAGGCTCCGCAAACCAAATCTGGGGATCGGTTTATATGGGGGCTATATATAATTATGGACCGATGTGGACCAATTTTTGCATGGTTATTAAAGACCATATACTAACAACATGTACCAAATTGCAACCGGATCGGATGAAATTTGCTTCTCTTAGAGGCTCCGAAAACCCTATCGTGGGATCGGTTTATATGGGGGATATATATAATTATGGACCGATGTGGACCAATTTTTGCGTGGTTGTTAGATACCATATACTAACACCATGTACCAAATTTCAGCCGGATCGGATGAATTTTGCTTCTCTTAGAGGCTCCGCAAGCCAAATCGGGGGATCGGTTTATATGGGGGCTATATGTAATTATGGACCGATATGGACCAATTTCTGCATGGTTGTTAGAGACCATATACTAACACCATGTACCAAATTTCAGCCGTATCGGATGAAATTTGCTTCTCTTAGAGCAATCGCAAACCAAATTTGGGGTTCCGTTTATATGGGGGCTATACGTAAAAGTGGACCGATATGGACCAATTTTTCCATGGTTATTAGGGACCATATACTAACACCATGTACAAAATTTTAGCCAGATCGGATGAAGTTTGCTTCTCTTAGAGCAATCGCAAGCCAAATTTTGTGGTCCGTTTATATGGGGGCTATACGTAAAAGTGAACCGATATGGCCCATTTGCAATACCGCCCGACCTACATCAATAACAACTACGAGTGCCAAGTTTCAAGTCGATAGCTTGTTTCGTTCGGAAGTTAGCGTGATTTCAACAGACGGACGGACGGACGGACATGCTCAGATCGACTCAGAATTTCAACACGACCCAGAATATATATACCCCCATCCTATTGTGGAGGGTTTAAAAATCGGCACATCAGATTCCCCATATGTCTACTAACCCCATATTTAATAATGAGCCCAACCTGAAGCTTCAGATGAGTCGGATGAAAATGAGCCTTCTCTGCCGTAAAGAAATAAAATCTGATAACCGGTGTAAATTGTAGCAGTATGAAACGATAAAAACCACACTTAATCCTACGCTACACTTATTTACGGACCTAAACTACCTCTAAATTTTGAACTTGAGGCAAATCGGATAAAAATGGGGGTGTCTAGCAGCCCAAGAAGTCAAATCGGGAGATCGGTCTATTGAGGCAAATACCAGAACATGGAACACTTATGTGTGAACGTGAAATACCTCTAGATTTCCAATTGCAGGCAAATCGGATAAAAATTGCATTTTCTAGAAGCCCAAGAAGTCAAATCAGGAGATCGGGCTAAAGGGGGGCTATAGCGACACATCGATCGATATACAGTATCTTCTGACCACTTGTTTATGAACTCAAAATACCTCTAGATTTTGAATTTCAGACAAATCGGAAAAAAAATCTGGATATCTAGACCAGTGTTCGAAATGGCTTCGAAACTCCGGCACAGCAGCAAAATTCAAACACTGATCTAGACTCTCAAGAAGTCAAATCGGTTAGTATGGGGGCTATACCAAACCATGGACCGGTACACACCATAATCGAACCCAATATACCTCTAGATTTTAAATTTTGGGCAAATCTGATAAAAACTTCCTAGAATTCAAATCGGGAGATCGGGCTATATGGTGGCTATACCAAACCATGGACCGATACACACCATATTCGACACACTTATTTGTGAACCCAAAATACCTCTAAATTTTGAATTTCAGTCTAGACGCTCAAGACACCAAATCTGGGTTCAAACCCAGTTTCGACTAAACACCAAAAAGGTTTTTCAGCGGTGGATTATACCACCTCAGTAATGCTGGTGACATTTCTGAGTGTTTCCAAGCTTCTTTAAGTGGTTTCACTGCAATGTGGAACGCCGTTAGGACTCGGCTATAAGAAGGAGGTCCCTTGTCATTGAGCTTAACATAGAATCGGGCGCACTCAGTGATAAGAGAAAAGTTCACCGCTCTTATATCCAGGGCTGTGGAGTCGGAGCCGGAGTGTTGAAGTCGGAGTCTGAAGATTTTGCTGGAGTCGAAGTCGGAGTCGTAGAAATTTTACTCGACTTCTGGCGAAACAAAATTTTAAAAACACTTCATATCTTTGTAATTAAGGAAATATTTCGACAATTTAGATTCCATTAGGGGTTTTAATCGAAAAACGAAGTACTGGGTTTCAGGCCATTCAAAGTGTATTTATATGGGTGAAATTTCACGGGTTTCACTAGAATATTGAATTTTATTGTCCATTTTTAACACATATCGATTTTTTTACATATCGATTTTTTTACCCTATATATACTCTTGATAACGGTACAATTTTAATGCAATACAGCAGTAGAACCTAATGTTCTGAATTTTTGACAAGCATGTCGAGTTCGAAGATGGGTCACACCGGAAAATTTTTTCATATAGCACCTATATATAAACCCAACTTCCGATTTGTTTTAAGAAATTTTTTCCAGTCTAAAATTTTCATAAGATTTGTCAGAAATTTTGAATTTAGATTTATTTGAGATCCATAAATAAATGTGGAAATTTCCCGTCGGCCCAGATTTTGAGATAGCCCTACATTACTACTTGAGAAATCTCCATACACCCAAAGAAAAAATACTTTACTCGGGAACGAAATTTTAGACAAACGAAATTCTGCTTTCTTATAAAGTATTTACTTTAAATCCAAACAAACCCAAATTTATAATATGTGATTCAATGATTGTCTCCAATTCGTCTTATTTACCTTTAAAGAAATTTCCTTAACGTGAAAAGAAAACTTCACTTGTCTAAAACTTCGTTCCTCAGAAAAGAAAACTCTTCTTTCAGTGTATACAACAGATGTCCTTGGAAGCTGTAATAACCTCTGCCAACGTGCCATCTAAGCCGGTCTTTTCTTCACATTAAATTAATGGCCTCTAATGTTCATAACTGATAGACCATTTATAAATCGATGTTTCACAATTTTACAAATAGCAGTATTATTTATATAGACATCGAAGGTATAACCTCAATTCGGACAAACCCTATGATTATTATTTCGATATAGCATTTTATAGCACTATACAGTATTTTACATATTACCCATACTGGCCAAACATTTAAGATATGATGGGCAGTGTAGAAATAAACCCCACCCCTTTCCCAATTTCATCATCATCATCCGTCCCCCTAACATTGGGTAAGCAAAACAAAAGAGCAATGCAATCGACGAGTTATTAACCCATCCTACATTGTTTTTCCCTCATCTCTAGGAATCTCCCATTGCAACAATGTGAATGATTCACGTTTATACTAGGAAACTTTCCCGGATGATGATTGTTAGGATCCACGTTTGTGTGACTGTCTGTGTCTATTTTTGTCTGTCTGTCTGTTTGTCTGCCTATGCAGGAATTGAGGAGACTAGCATCAGCTTTTATTTGCATGTTACTGCCAGTTATTTAGTCAGACTAACTGCCTGTCCGTCTTTCCATCTATCCGTTTGTCTATTTTTAAGAATTTTAGTTTATTCCTGTCTGTACACTTGTGCCGTCCAAGTGGTATGAGATGTTTTTTTTTTTTTTTTTTATTCTATATCAGGACTTCTGAAAAGCTACGAGAGTTATCCAAAACTAAACTAATATGGCCCAAAACTAAAACAACATTCTCGATGAATCCTTCAGAATTTCTTTAAAGTGGCATAAAAAAGTATTATTCGTAATATAAGGTGACAAAAATTTTATAAAAGAAACAACAAAAGTGTTGCATTTTTAAAAAAGAAAAAAAAAATACAAATTAAATCATATGAGACAAGACAATCTATACACCAAAAGAAAATATATTTTCCTCCGAAAAATTTCCATAGAAAATTTTGTTAAAATTTCATTTCTATAGATAATTTTGTCAAACATTTATTTCTATAGAAAATTTGCTCAAATTTTAATTCTATAGAAAATTTTGTCAATATTTTATTTCTGTAGGAAATTTTGTCAAAGTTTAATTTCTATAGAAAATTTTGTCAAAATTTTATTTCCACCCAAAATTTTTGTAAAAATTTTATTTCCATCCAAAATTTTTGTCAAAATTTTATTTCCATAGAAAATTTTGTCAAAATTCTATTTCTATAGAAATTTTTGTCAAAATTGTATTTCTATAGAAAATTTGTCAAGTACCTCTGAGTTGTAGAGGAATATTTTGTAAAATCTACCAAAACATCAATAATTCTACCAATCTACCAAACAGTACAAAAATCTACCATTTTTGGTAGAATTCTACCAACTGTGACGACTAAACACTAAAGAAATTCTTTTTATCTCTGAGAGCAATTAAACCCTCATTTATGACAAACGAACCAATGATTGTTTTTATTATCATTTTTTTTTTTTTTTTTTTTTTTTTTTGAGAGAGAAAATTTTTTTAGCGTCAAAGGAAATCTTCGCTTGTCTAGAATTTCGCTCCTCGGAAATGAAAATACTTCTTTCAGTGTATATTCTAATTTATCATTACTGAAAGTCTTCACAAAACGACCTATAGTATTTTTGGTAAAATACTGTAAATACAGAGGACGGTAATTGAAATGAATGGAAAAAATTGTGGCCAGTTATTTAGTCAGACTAACTGCCTGTCCGTCTTTCCATCTATCCGTTTGTCTATTTTTAAGAATTTTAGTTTATTCCTGTCTGTACACTTGTGCCGTCCAAGTGGTATGAGATGTTTTTTTTTATTCTATATCAGGACTTCTGAAAATATACGAGAGTTATCCAAAACTAAACTAATATGGCCCAAAACTAAAACAACATTCTCGATGAATCCTTCAGAATTTCTTTAAAGTGGCATAAAAAGTATTATTCGTAATATAAGGTGACAAAAATTTTATAAAAGAAACAACAAAAGTGTTGCATTTTTAAAAAAGAAAAAAAAAATACAAATTAAATCATATATATATATATATTGAAATATTTCTATATAGGGGCTGTTTCAAAACATGCCCCAATATATACCAAATCTAGCAAGTGTAGTTTATGTTCTTCTAGATTTCCAATTTCATGCATGCCGGAAAAAATGGAGGGCTATATCAAAGCATGGACCGGTATATACCAAATTCAGATAATTCCGATTTTAAATTTCAAGCAAATTAGATACATATTGATGCTTGCATGCCCTTATGAAGTCAAAGTCCAAGATCGGTATAAATGGACTATATTAAAATTTTGACACATGTTTACCCAATTCGGCATGTATCCTTATTAAGTTAAAACACTTCTAAAGTCCAATTTTAAGCAAATCAATTTTAGAACGCCTTAGCACACTTAGCCACAAGGGCCATTGAACACCATGCATCAAAACGTCTATTCAAATCTTTGTTATATGCACCTAATATGACATCACGGCGTGACATTCTATGTACTTTCTGAGGTGTTCCTTATTATTATGAATGAAAAATAAAGAACGCTGATTCAAATCTCACCAGTGGCACAGGGGGATTCATCCCAGCGGGGATGAATTTCTTTTTAACTTTTTATTGATTTTCAATTCTTTTTTTGCGAAATTTAATTGATCGAAATTTTCACTTAAAACGGCCTAATTCCGTACTTTCTAAGATTTGTCCTACAGAACTGCATCCGAAGTGGAAAAAATCGATAGGAGATCCCGAGATGCGCTCTAAAAGAAATGTTTGTGAACTTGTCCAAAAGGCTGGAAGCTGGGTGTATACACACCAGGGATGGAAAATACAATTTATAAGAAAGAACAAAAAAGGTATTTTTTGGGCGAAAAGGTACTTTTTACTAAATTTCAACACTGGAAGATTATTGTCAAGAGCTCCTTTAGACTAAATTTTAAAGAAAATAAAATTTTAACAAAATGTTCTATAGAAATAAAATTTTGAAAAAAAAAAATTCTATAAAAATAAAATTTTGACAAAAATTTCTATATAAATAAGATTTTGACAAAATATTCTATAGAAATAAAATTTTGCAAAAAAAATTTATAGAAATAAAATTTTGCAATTATTTTTCCAAAAAGTTCCTATAGAAATAAAATATTTACAAAATTTCGAATTGAAATAAAATTTTGCAAAAATTTCCTTTAGAAATAAAAGTTTGCAAAAATTTTATATAGAAATAAAATATTGACAAAATTTTCTACCGAAATAAAAAATCGATAATATAGATTCGCATGCTTTTTTTCGACTAAAACATTCTTGAAATTCAATGAAATCGTATTTTTGACTATGGCTTTTAAAAAATCGAGATTTTCTTCCCGGATGAACTTGTCTGTTTTGCCATGTTTGTAAAAGACTATTAGCAAATTAGGTTGATAAAGACTTTCTCACAATATTAAAATATTTTGTCAAAGCTATTGTACCATAAATCTGATATCGATTCAAAAATGTCTACACAAAAAGTACTAAATCATTCGCGGGGGTACTACGGTACTGACCGGGGTGGAAAAGTATTGTTGTACTTTTTCTTTTCCATTAGTTCATATTGAACTTATGTGTATGGTCATTGAACTGTATACCCACGTTTAGATCATACAATGATTGAAACATACAGTGCACACGCGGTAACGTGAACACCGCATAACGTGAACACGCATCTTCTTGCACCAACTACTTCGTAACGCTGAAAAACATGAAATTTGACGTTAAAGGCAGATTCACAATGCCAAATACAATTTCAAACACACTTGCGAAATTTTTTAATGATCTAGTTTGGCTTTTTCGTGAGTTTTAATTATTAATTTAAATTGCCTTATTTTTATAACCTCCACCATAGGATGGGGTGTATAATAATTTTGTCATTCCGTTTGAAACACATCGAAATATTGCTCTAAGACCCCATAAAGTATATATATTCTGGGTCGTAGTGAAATTCTTATTGTTATTGATGTAGGTCCGATGGTATTGCAAATGGGCCATATCGGTCCATAATTACATATAGCCCCCATATAAACCGATCCCCCGATTTGGCTTGCGGAGCCTCTAAGAGAAGCAAATTTCATCCGCTCCGTCTGAAATTTGGTATATGGTGTTAGTATAGGGTCTCTAATGACCATACAAAAATTGGTCAACATCGGCCCATAATTATATATAGCCCTCATATAAACCGATCCCCAGATTTGACCTCCGGGGCCTCTTTAGAGGAGCACAATTCATCCGATCCGGTTGAAATTTGGTACGTGGTGTTAGTATATTGTCTCTAACAACCATGCCAAAATTGGTCCATATCGGCCCATAATTATATATAGTCCCCATATAAGCCGATCCCCAGATTTGACCTCCGGAGCCTCTTAGAGGAGCAAAAGTCATCCGATCCGGTTGAAATTTGGAACGTGGTGTTAGAATGTGGTCTCTAACAAACACGCAAGAATTGGTCCATATCCACCCATAATTATCTATATAGCCCCCATATAAACCGATCCCCAGATTTGACCTCCGGGGCCCCTTATAGGAGCACAATTCATCCGATCCGATTGAAATTTGGTACGTGGTGTTAGTATATTGTCTCTAACAACCAAGCCAAAATTGGTCCATATCGGTCCATAATTATATATAGCCCCCATATAAATCGATCCCCAGATTTGACCTCCGGAGCCTCTTAGCAAAATTCATCCGATCCGGTTGAAATTTGGAACGTGGTGTTAGAATGTGGTCTCTAACAAACACGCAAGAATTGGTCCATATCGGTCCATAATTATATATAGACCCCATATAAACCGTTCTCCAGATTTGATCTCCGGAGCCTCTTGGAGGAGCAAAATTCATCGGATCCGGTTGAAATTTGCAACGTGGTGTTAGTATAAGGCCGCTAATAACCATGCCAAAATTGGTCCATATCGGTCTATAGTTACATATAGCCGATCCCCAATCACACAAAAATTAGTCCATATCGGTTCATAATCATGGTTGCCACTCGAGCCAAAAATAATCTACCAAAATGTTATTTTTGTAGAAAACATTGTCAAAATGTTATTTCTATTGGAAGCTTTGTCAAAATTTTATTTCTATAGAAATTTTTTTCCAATTTTTTTTTCTATAGAAAATTTTTTCCAAATTTTACTTCTATAGAAAATGTTGTCAAAATTTTTGTTTCTATAGAAACTTTAAACTTAACTATATACGTTTGTAATCGGTCCTTATTATTTAGTTTAATATATACGACGTATGGACTATGTGGTATATATTACGGTGTTAGGAAGTTTTAAGGTACCTTGCCAACGGCAAGTGTTACCGCAACCCAAGTAATTCGATTGTGGATGACAGTCTTCAGTAGAAGTTTCTACGCAATCCATGATGGAGGGTACATAAGCTTCCTGGCCTGGCCGAACTTACGGCCGTATATACTTGTTTTTATTTAATTTTTTTTCATGAAATTAAATTAAGTTTTTAATTTTACTAATAACAAAAATAAAAGACTATAACGCTATGGTTTGCTCTGAAATTCGCTAAAGTGAACTCTCTTGGTTTTAATTAGTTCACGTCACCGCGAGGAGTGCACCATACTTAAAAAAAGTAAGATATCATTAAACTGTGAAAATTTCGAAAAGAATAATAAAATTTAACTACAAGAAATACTTTTTTCTGCATTATAAATAAGTTAAATTTAGCGTTAGTTTAACTACCACTTTTTTGTGTGTAGACTTTTTATACACACCACATAAACAATTCCATATGAAGTGAAAGATGCTGCTAAAAAAGTTCACAGTATTAAAATATGTCAAAGTTTAGTTCACGCTCTAAGGGTCTTTGGAAAACATTTGAGAAAAGCTGTCCTCGTAACGTGATGAAAGAACGGACTCCCACAAAAATGTTCTACGATTTTCTGTACATTTTTGACTTTTATTGTTCAAATGCACACTTTCTATTTTTACAGTTTTAGTGATGGGCATTGCGCTGTTTTTTTTTTGTCTGTGATGCGATTTTCTATTTTTCTATTTGAAATCATACTGGAATCACACAAAAATTTAGTTTTTGTTATTAGTGTGTTTTTTTTTCTAGTTGAATGTTTTTGCCTGGCGTGTTGGTAGTTTTTTAATAACTTTTTCCAGTTTTTATGGTTTATACTAGTTTAGAATGACTTGTTTCCTTTTCTGGTTTTATTGCTTATTTTTTTTTTCATATTCGTGGCAGAAAATAAACGACCAACTAAAACCTTTATGAGGTCATTAATTCACTATTCTTGCATAGAAATTTAACCAACTTTAATTGCCCTAAGCGGTAAACGATAGTTTCTATGCATTTTATTTTATTTGTATTTGACTGTGGATGGTTTAAATGCATGTGATGGAAATTTTGTGCAATGGTTAAGTTAAGTTGAAAAGAGGATTCAGGTTGTTCTGTCTCATGCCGGCTGATATATACCTCCAAGGATTTACCCAATTGGTTTCCCGTCCCTGATTCAAGTCGCGAATCATCTCTTCACAAAAAGAGCAATTTTTTTAAAAGTTCTTTAAAAAACTCAATATGGAGAAACAAACAAGATTCACTATCACCTATCTGTTGGTGATATTGGTTGCTTGACGCCCAGAAATAAGCGAAGTCGCTGCCTATCATTTAATTTCAACAAACTCTATAAATCGTTAAACATTTCTCACGTCAACGAGAGAGATTAGAATTTCATTTCGACTCTTTTACTCTTAGGAATCTATTATACCAGGCCTGCTCCAACAACAAGCCATAAATATTAAGTTTTACACACATATAATTTTAATGTTTTTAACCGAACATTGCCGTGTGAGAGAGGATCTCGGTGAAATACCACGAATGCAAATGCCTTTCGGCTTACTATTCAGCTTAACAATGTAGGGTAAGGTTGTACTTAAGCTGTTGTTACGCTGAGAACTCAGGTGAGAATGATGCATGAGAAAGATGCTTTTTAGAGAGCGAATCATGAAATGGATTGGGAATATTCTTAGTGGTTTGAGAATAAAACGCATAAACATCACAATGCATAGCCAACACTCGATATGAATGAACTAGTAAATATATCGTTACCCAGCAAAACAAAAAATGGAAGTTGTTCCACAAATATTTCTTTTAAAGCGCATCCCGGGATCTCCTATCGATTTTTTTTTTAAATTCCGTTTCAAGCCTTTTCGACAGTTCTTAGAGAGTACGGAATTAGGCCGTTTTAAATTGAAATTTAAGTTTTGAACACTTAAATTTCGCAAAAAAGAATAGAAAATCAATAAAAAGTAAACAAAATAATAATTAAAAAAATTCATCCCGCTGGGATTTGCCATTTGACTTTTTCACTTCAATGGAAGTTCTTTTGAGAAGGTTTTGCAAATTACGATATTTATTAATTTTTATTGATTTTTAATAGAAACAGGTATATACCGCCGTAAGTTCGGCTAGGCCGAATCTTATGTACCCTCCACCATGGATTGCGTAGAAACTTCTACGAAAGAATGTCATCCACAATCGAATTACGTGGGTCTAGTATCTTAAAACTTCTTAACATCGTTTTCTAAATTGTGAGTTAGTCCATACGTTATGTTATGTATAGCTAAAGTTATGTACAGGTAAGTCTACAAACAATTACGAATCGATGGATGGACTTTTTGCACGATACGTAGAGAGCCAGAATTGAAATATGAAGTCGCTTATGCGGGGGCTATTCACTATTATGAACTTGATATGGACCAATTTTTGTGTGATTGGGGATCGATTTATCTGAGGGCTATATATAACTATATACCGATATGGACATAGTTAGGCATAGTTGTTAACGGCCACATACTAGCACAATGTACCAAATTTAAACTGACTCGGATGAAATTTGCTCCTCCAAGAGGCTCCAAAACCAACTCTCGGGATCGGCTTATATGGGGGCTATATATGATTATGGACTAATATGAACCACTTTTGGCATGGTTGTTAAATATCATATACTACCACCACGTACCAAATTTTGAATTTTGCTTCTCCAAAAGGCAACGGAGGTCAAATCTGGGGATCGGTTTATATGGGGGCTATATATAATTATGGACTGATATGAACCAATTCCTGCATGGTTGTTGGATACCATATATTAACACCACATACCAAATTTGAACTGAATCAGATGAATTTTGGTCTTCCAAGAGGCTCCGGAGGTCAAATCTGGTGATCGGTTTATATGGCGGCTATATATAATTATGGACCGATGCTGACCAATTTTTGCATGGTCATTAGAGACCATATTATTCGGGAGCCACCGTGGTGCAATGGTTAGCATGCCCGCCTTGCATACACAAGGTCGTGGGTTCGATTCCTGCTACGACCGAACACCAAAAAGTTTTTCAGCGTTGGATTATCCCACCTCAGTAATGCTGGTGACATTTCTGAGGGTTTCAAAGCTTCTCTAAGTGGTCTCACTGGAATGTGGAACGCCGTTCGGACTCGGCTTTAAAAAGGAGGTCCCTTGTCATTGAGCTTAACATGGAATCGGGCAGCACTCAGTGATAAGAGAGAAGTTCACAACTGTGGTATCACAATGGACAGAATAGTCTAAGTGAGCCTGATACATCGGGCTGCCATATAACCTAACCTAACCTAACCTAGAGACCATATTCTAACACCATGTACAAAATGTCAGCCGTATCGGATGAAATTTGCTTCTCTTAGAGGCTCCGAAAGCCAAATCGGGGGATCGGTTTATATGGGGGCTATATATAATTATGGACCGATGCGGACCAATTTTTGCATGGTTGTTAGAGACCCTATACTAACACCATGTACGAAATTTCGGCCGGATCGAATGAAATTTGCTTCTCTTAGAGGCTCCGAAAGGGGGTTATACGAAAAAGTGGACCGATATGGCCCATTTGCAATACCATCCGACCTACATTAATAACAACTACTTGTGCCAAGTTTCAAGTCGATAGCTTGTTTCGTTCGGAAGTTAGCGTGATTTCAACAGACGGACGGACATGCTCAGATCGACTCAGAATTTCACGACGACCCAGAATATATATATATATATATATATATATATATATATATATATATATATATATATATATATATATATATATATATATATATATATATATATATATATATATATATATATATATATATATATATATATATTGCGATGTGTTACAAACGGAATGACAAAGTTAATATACCCCCATCCTTTGGTGGAGGGTATAAAAAATTCAGAAAATATCTTACGATATTCTCTTTAAGCCGTCTTTACAGTGTTTTTCGATTTTCTAAGTAGTTTTAGAGATATCGTTCAAGTTTTGCAAAAAAAAATTAATTTTTTTGACAAAAAAATTTGGTTTTTGATCTTTAAAAATCCTAAAAAATCAAAATAGAACAAAAATCGAAACAGTTAGCTGATTTTTTTGTTTTTTTTTTTTTAATTTAATAAGTTGAACCGTTTTCACGTTATTCCAATATATGTGGCGGAAGTGCCTTAATTTTAAACATAACTGTATATCTCGAAAAATCGAGCTGATAGAAAAAAAAAACAAGTGCAGATTTGGATTCAGCGATTACTAAAAATTTGGTGTGGGAGGACTACACTGCGCCGAATATTGCAATATTTTTTCCCGATATTTCTTAGGCTCTAATGCACTTCAAAGATTTTACGGGTATTTCATATCGAAATCTGGTAAATCAAGTTCACCCCAAAAGAAGGCATTTGCCTCTTCATCTTCAGGCAAACTCATAACTATAATCACCATATTATTTTTTGGCAATACTCAATTGCAAAAGTTTTTGATTTGTTTTTTATTGTCCAAACAAAAAAAAATCCATTAAATTTAATTGTCGACAATAGTTGACAAACTATCTGATCGATACAATCAACAGCTATATTTTGCCATATTATCGCCAATGTCAAAAACTTTTAAAAAAGGTATTACAAACAATTTAACCCTTGTTTATGGAAAACCAATATGAAACCAAATTGTAGTCATTTATCAGCGAGTTTTTATGTCTACTCATATTTTGCCCTGTTGCGGGTAACTTTTCATTGTCATTTTCCCAACCAACATGGAAGAAGGGTTGGCTTGATTTTCTCAAATTTATTTTCTTTGGAAAACTGTGGAAATTCGAAACGGATAAAACTTATAATTTGTGTTGGAGGGGTTTATTTTTTGCGAGCACACAAACACCTTGATTTGAATTTTTATTCTGTTGACATCATGCCTAAGGCTACCGCCCCATCCACCTCAGAATGTGGGAATCATAACATTGGATGCCTGAGCTTCATTTAAAGGACATATGAGATTTACCGGAAACCAGACCCACTTGACCTCATGTTTAACCCAAACTGTCAACATAAACAACCACAATATGATGTTGATAATGATGATGATGGTGATTTTCTACAAAGCCTCACCACTTGTTCAAACACCCATAGACACGTACACTCACACCACACACACACATACCATATACAATAAGCAAATATAAATGCTAATACCCGCATACATAAATGCATATCCACAGAATAGTCTTCATCGCAGTCCACTCGCACACGCACATACACGCCCCATTCATTCACAATAACGCATACTCAAATAACCATTAATAAATCTTGATATGATAACCATCACTCAGGGCAGAGAGGAAAAAAGGTTCCTAAATACAGGGGACGAAAATGGTGACGAATATGGAGAGGTTTTTATGTGCAGTGCCCGAATTATAATAGCCTTATAATCTCAAAGTACATTACGCAAATTTAATGATATCGCAATGACAATATGTTAAATCAAACTAAATGAATAACGAATTAAATTATTAACTAAGTAATATTAAATAAAAACAAGTATATACGGCCGTAAGTTCGGCCAGGCCGAATCTTATGTACCCTTCACCATGGATTGCGTAGAAACTTCTATGAAAGACTAACATCCACAATCGAATTACTTGGGTTGTGGTATCTTAAAACTTCTTAACATCGTTTTCTAAATTGTGAGTTAGTCCATACGTGGTATATATTAGACAAAAAAGTTATGTATAGTTAAGTCTACAAATAATTTGGAATCGATATGGACTTTTTGCACGGTACGTAGAGAGCCAGAATTGAAATATGGGGGTCGCTTATATGGAGGCTATATACAATTATGAACTTGATATGGACCAATTTTTGTGTGATTGGGGATCGATTTATCTGAGGGCCATATATAACTATAGACCGATATGGACCTAGTTAGGCATGGTTGTTAACGACAATATACTAGCACAATGTACCAAATTTCAACTCACTCGGATGAAATTTGCTCCTCCAAGAGGCTCCAAAACCAAATCTCGGGATCGGTTTATATGAGGCTATGATTACGGACTGATATGGACCACTTTTGGCATGTTTGTTAATATCATATACTTCCACCACGTACCAAATTTCAAGCAGATCGGATGAATTTTGCTTCTCCAACAAGGCACCGGAGGTCAACTCTGGGGATCGGTTTATATGGGAGCTATATATAATTATGGACTGATATGAACCAATTCCTGCATGGTTGTTGGATACCATATACTAACATCACGTACCAAATTTCAACCAAATGGGAAGAATTTTGCTCTTCCAAGTGGCTCTGGAGGTCAAATCTGGGGATTGCTTTATATGGGGCCTATATATAATTATGGACCGATATCGACCAATTTTTGCATGAGAGTTTGAGGCCACATATTAACACCATGTACCAAATTTCAACTGAATCAGATGAATTTTGGTCTTCCAAGAGGCTCCGGAGGTCAAATCTGGTGATCGGTTTATATGGGGGCTATATATAATTATGGACCGATGTGTACCAATTTTTGCATGGTTGTTAGAGATCATATACTAACACCATGTACCAAATTTCAGCCGGATCGGATGAAATTTGCTTCTCTTAGCGGCCTCGCAATCCAAATCGGGGGATCGGTTTATATGGGGGCTATATATAATTATGGACCGATGTGGACCAGTTTTTGCATGGTTGTTACAGACCATATACTAACACCATGTACCAAATGTCAGCCGGATCGGATGAAATTTGCTTCTCTTAGAGGCCTCGCAAGCCAAATCGGTGGATCGGTTTATATGGGGGCTATATATAATTATGGACCGATGTGGACCAGTTTTTGCATGGTTGTTACAGACCATATACTAACACCATGTACCAAATGTCAGCTGGATCGGATGAAATTTGCTTCTCTTAGAGGCCTCCCAAGCCAAATCGGGGGATCGGTTTATATGGGGGCTATATATAATTATGGACCGATATAGACCAATTTTTGCATGGTTGTTAGAGACCATATACTAACACCATGTACGAAATTTCAGCCGGATCGGATGAAATTTGCTTCTCTTAGAGGCCTCGCAAGCCAAATCGGTGGATCGGTTTATATGGGGGCTATATATAATTATGGAAATATTTCGATGTGTTACAAACGGAATGACAAAGTTAATATACCCCCCATTCTATGGTGGAGGGTATAAAAAAACATTAATTAAAAATCAAAGTATTATTTCTAATATATTTTATTTCTATAAAAATTTTCTCAGAATTTTATTTCTATAGAAAGATTTTTCAAAATTTTATTTCTATAGAAAATGTTCTCAAAATTTTATTTTTATAGAAAAATTTCTCAATTTTTTTTTTTATACAGAAAACTATCTCAACATTTTATTTCTATTGTATTTTCTTAAAACATTTTGACGAAATTTTACTTCTATAGAATATTTTATCAAAAGTTTATTTCTATAGAAAATTTTTACAAAATTTTATTTCACTAGAAAATTTTGACAAAATTTTATTTCTATAGAAAATTTTAACAAACTTATATTTCTGTTGTTGTTTGATAATTGACCTTTAAACTGTTAATAATATTTGATTGATGATTTTGTTTTTGTGAGTTGTATTTTTTGTATATTGGATATTTTTGAATAAAAATTACATCTCACAAAAACAAAACAACATCTATTTTTATTTCCATGACCTCGAGCCGAAATAAACAAATATAAATACAATTTTATTTCTATAAAAAATCTTGACAACATTTATTTCTATAGAAAATTTTGACAAAAATTTTAGTACTATAGAAAATTTTCTCAAAATTTTATTTCTATAAAAGTTTTCTCATAATTTTATTTCTATAGAAAAATTTCTCAAAACTTCAGTTCTATAGAAAATTTTATTTTTATAGAACAAAATTTTATTTTTATAGAAAATTTTCTAAAAAAAATTTTTTTAGAGAATTCTCTCAAGATTTTATTTCTATACAAAATTTTCTCAAAATTCTATAAAAAATGTTGACAAATTTTTATTACTATAAAAAATGTTGACAAAATTTTATTTATATAGAAAATATTGAAAAATTTTATTTTTACAGAAAATTTTGAAAAAAATTTATTTCTACAGAAAATATTCTCAAAATTTTATTTTTATAGAAAATTTTCTAAACATTTTATTTCTATAGATAATTTTCACAAAAAATTTTATTTTTATAGAAAAAATTTAAAAAATTTTATTTCTGATCATTGTTGTTGTTTTTTGATTTCAGCTTAAAATCATGCATTGACTAAACTACAAGTGTTGCTTAACCAACAGAGGAAAAGAATGTTTGTCAAATTTATTTGGGCAAAGCTCTATAGACTGCAAGATGGTTGAATGGAAGCACGTTTCGGAATTACCACATTCCTCATCAGCATCCTCTACTTGCAGCAAAACTATCAACCAATTATCAGAATAAATTCAGGCAGTTGATTAAACTCAACAATGAACCACTTAATTCTATAGAAAATTTTGACAAATTTTTATTTATAAGAAAATTGTGACTATTTTATTTCTATAGAAAACTTTACTTCTATAAAAAAATATGGTCAAAATTATATTTCTATAGAAAATTTCGACAAATGTTTATTTCTAAAGAAATTTTGGAAAAATGTTCTATAAAAAATTTTGAAAATTGTTAATTTCTATAGAAAATTTTGAAATTTTTGATTTCAATAGAAAATGTTAACAATATTATATTTTTATAGAACATTTTGGGATAATTATATTTCTATAAAATTTTGGCATAATTATGTTTTGATAAATTTTTATTTCTATAGAAAATTGATGTACCTCTTAGTTGAGAAGCAAAAAAGATTCGAGTAACTTGGATTATAAGTGCGCCTTATACCCCCTAAAGATTAAAAATCGGTAGACTGATATATATATGGGGGATATCAATCGATATAAACTAATTTGGACACATTTCTTTAAGGACCTAAGATACCTCCATATTTATAATTTCAGAGCCATGGAATAAAAATCATTTTATTGTTTACAAACTTACAAAAGTATTTTGATCTATTACATTCAAAGCCATCTAGAATTGAGGACACATATGTGCCCAATAGGCGCAGCATGGAGTGGTGCATGGAGGACGGGTTTTGAGGATGATGAAATCTTGGAACACTACCTTTGTCACTGCCCTGCTTTTACTACACTGAAAAAAATATTATCGTGAGGTCAAAGATTTCATGTCTTTAAACTAAGAATGCAAATTTTGCTTAGTATAGAAGACGCATTTCTCTAATATAAAGTTTTTTTCCTTGCTCAAAAGTCGATAAACTTTTCAATGAAATCATATTATCCTTATAACTAAGCGATTTCACTTAAAAATGGGTATCATAACATAAAAGAAAAAATGTTTGGCCTAAGGTCAAGTTGACTTTAATAATTCAGAAAAATTCTTTAAATTTAGAGAAATTGTCTTTAAATTTGTTGTCTTTTTGCATCTTGACTACAAAGAAAAAATTCGCTCAAATATAGGACATGTTTTTCAACACTTTATTTTAAAGAGGTTTTTTACTGGAAGTCGATTCTTAATTTGGAAAATAAAGTTGTCGTTAACTCGTTTTTAAAGGACTTTGATAGCATATGAAGGAAAAAAGCTGAAAAAGCGAAAAATTAAAATTTACTTCCTAGAAGCTTTTGCTTTTTTTCAGTGTAGGTAGATCATATCGAGTTAACCATATTGGTGAAGAGCTGATTCGGGACCTGGCCCAGCTGAGAAAAGATAATATTGAAGGGCTGAGAAGACAAACATTTCGGCAGCAGACCATGGCAATTCCAAAAGGACTCAGTAACATCGTTCTCAGTAAGCGTCTTCCAAGAATGGCTTGAAGATATTATTTATGATATTATTTTCAACATGTTTTGCTTTTGAACAATACAATCAAAAAACATTAAAAACTGTTTATTACATATCAGCCACCCTGCAAAAGCTCCTAATTGGTTTTTAATACCCTGTGTCACACTGTGGGACGCAGTGTGTTAGTGCATATGTTTGTAGCGCCCAAAAGAGACGAGATAAACACACAGTGTATTTGGCAATACTGATCAGAGCCATGGCCGTCCGTCTGTCTGCGGACACATTTTTGTGATCAAAGTTGAGGTCGCAATTTTTTATCCAATCTACTTCAAATCTTTCACAAGTATATATTTTGGGCCGAATAGAACCCTATTGATTTTAGAAGAAATCAGTTCAGATTTAGGTGTATCTCCCATATAAATCTTTCGCTCGGTGTGCACTTATATGGCCCCAGAAACAAGAGTTTTACCCTGATTTGCTTAAAAATTTGTAGAAGGAGCACAATTTATGTCATTATCATGTGTGCTATATTTCATATACATCTTTCGCCCGATTTACACTCAGATGGCCACAGCGACCAAATTTCTATTTGGAGTTACGTGAAATTTTGCGCAGTGGGTTGAATTAATATTCAAAGATTTGAGATTGTATTGAAAATGTACATCTTCAAAGGGGTGCACGATTTTTGACTATCATTACTTGTTTCTTTATGAAAAATGTGCAACCTTTTATTTCGAGTTATACTTTTTGAGCTACTTTTAAGATATTCTCATTGGCAACGCCAGCTATAGCCCCTTTCCCATTGTGTAAGGTGTTAATATGTTGAAAATGCTTGCTGAAATTAAATTAACCATCTATTCTGATAAACTTCCAGTCGAATATAAGCGTAACAGGCAAATCTCTTACTTCGACTAAATTTGTTCATTAGATGGAATTGAATCAAGTCCATAAGGTATTGTTTCAGCCAATGTTATTGTTGGCAGTATTCTTGGTCTTGGTCGACAAAAACCTTTTGACATACGGTCAAATACACCCACTCCCAAATAAAGGAAATGACAGAAGCTATTCTCTCCGACAGACAGACAATCTTACAGATGGCAGAAGGACGAAGTATTACAATAATAAAGTATGGTTATAAAAAAATTGACAGATTCCTCAGGATGACAAATTTGTCGTCATGACATGATAAATGGATAAAGCTGTTTAAGAAATATTCCCATTCTCCCATTCCTGCCCGACTGCTCACACTTCTAGTACAACGTTAGTCAAGCACAATCACCTTATGTCGTCTTTCATTTCAATTCTCAAATGAACGTAAACGAAGGATGTAAGAAAGTCAAAAGAAAAATACTCCCCCACATTCCTATCGTCATTGACATCATAAAGCTGCGGATGGAGGAATTGACCTGTGAAGAGAAGCTAGCTTGTTGGGAATGGAGGGGATAAAACGGCTAAGCAAAGTTGATGGTTTATGTACGATTGGGATATTCAAAAGATAGATCTTGTTGATGGCAACCTTATGCCACCACAAGGATTCGATTTGGCAAATGAAGTCAAAGTGTATTGTGTTATAATAAAGTGGATCTTAGACACTTGAATGCCGTGTAATGTTAAGTAATTTTGTGTATCCTTTTGGGGAAATTGTACCACAAGAAACAGCAATCCCAACAAAAGCCATTGAATCAAGACGAAGTGACTCCGAATCTTAAAAATCTAAGGAAGCGAATAATGTAAGACATCTAATATATTTGGGGAATTCTAATCCTGCCACTTAGAATATTTCTTTCTTTTTTTGTGGTGCGCAAACAGATGAATTGGCGATAAGGAACAGGTGTACACCAAGGCACCGAGGTCGTCATCATTACCATAGTGTGGATATATAAATGATATAGAGACCGTGTGTTACCATTTGGAAAATCTCAGGAAGGAAATCATTTGAATTTAAGCCAAGGGAAATTTACGAAAAAGTTAGCCGGCATCATAAGCGTATTCTTAACAAAATAATTAAGATTAGTATGCCCCTCTTACATAGGTATTGAATTTCAGATAATTTGTTATATTTAGATTCCATGAATAGCATTCTTTGCGCAAATTGCAAATACAGTGATATCTCTGAAAGGTGGACACCGACGGTCGCCCCAAATTTTTTCCACAGGGATTACATGGATCGCCGGTTCAGAGAAGTCCCGTCCCCTTCAAATTTCCGAGATCCGATGAGAAGAGACGCACCAGGTTTTTTTAACCGAAGAGATTAACTAGGTTTTTATCACAATTTTATTTCTATAGAAAACTTTGACAAAGTGTTATTTCTATAGAACATTTGTTTTATTTTTTTTCTCTACAGAAAATTTTGTTATAATATTATTTCTATTGAAAATTTTTTCTAAATTTTATTTCTATAGAAAATTTTGTCACAATTTTATTCCTATTGATTTTTTTTTTCTATAGAAAATATTGTAAAAATTGTATGTCTTTAGAAAATTTTATAAAATTTTGTTGGTTTTTATACGACCTTGATGGTTTATTATTTTTTGATCCTTTTAGATTAATTCTAAATCGGGCTTTTAAGGTCTCTAAATATCAAAATAAAAAGACTTTACTTCATATAAAAATATTTTATCAGCATTTGTTTTCTATAGAAAATATTGGAAAAATTTTATTTTTATAAAAAATTTTGTCAAAATTTTATTTTTATTGAAAATTTTGTCAAAGTATTATTTCTAAAGAATTTTTTTTCAAAATTTTATTTCTTTAGAAAATTTCGTCAAAATTTTATTTCTATGTCAAATTATTTTTTCTATAGAAAATTTTTTCAAAATTTTATTTCTATAGAAAATTTTGTCAAAATTTTACTTCTTTAAAAAATTTTGGCAAAATTTTATTTCTACAGAAAATTTCGTCAAAATTGTATTTCTATAAAAATTTTTGTCAAAGTGTTTTTTCTATAGAAAATTTTGTCAAACATTTTATTTCTATAGAAAATTTTATTTCTACAGAAAATTTTGTCCAATATTTTTTTATAGAAAATTTTGTCAAATTTTTATTCCTATAGAAAATTTTTATTTCTACAGAAAATTTTGTCAAACTTTTTTTTATAGAAAATTTTGTCAAAATTTTATTTCTATAGAAAATTTTGTCAAAACTTTATTTCTATAGAAAATGTTGTCAAAGTGTTATTTCGTAAAAACATTTTTCAAAATATTATTTCTATAGAAAATTTTCTTAAAATTTTATTTCTGCAGAAAATTTTGTTAAAATTTTATTTCTATTGAAAATTTTGGCAAACTTTTATTTCTATAGAAAACTTCGTCAAAGTTTTTTTTCTATAAAAAATTTTTTCAAAATTTTTATTCTACTCAAAATTTTGTCAAAATTTTATTTCTATAGAAAATTTTGTTAAAATTTTATTTCTACAGAAAATTTTGTGAATTGTTTTCTATAGAAAATTTTGTCAAAATTCTACCGAACACCAAAAAGTTTTTCAGCGGTGGATTATCCCACTTTAGTAATGCTGGTGATATTTCTGAGGTTGTCAAAGCTTTTCTAAGTGGTTTCACTGCAATGTGGAACGCCGTTCGGACTCGGCTATAAAAAGGAGGTCCCTTGACATTGAGCTTAACATGGAATCGGGCAGCACTCAGTGATAGGAGAGAAGTTCACCAATGTGGTATCACAATGGCCTGAATAGTCTAAGTGAGCCTGATATATCGGTGTGCCACCTAACCTAACCTAACATAACCTACGACCTTGATTGTTTATTATTTTTGGATTCTTTTAGATTAATTCTAAATCGGGCTTTTAAGGTCTCTAAATATGAAAATAAAAACATTTTTTTTCTATAGAAAATATTGGAAAAATTTTATTTTTATAAAAAATTTTGTCAAAATTTTATTTTTATTGAAAATTTTGTTAAAGTATTATTTCTAAAGAATTTTTTTTTTCAAAATTTTATTTCTTCAGAAAATTTCGACAGAATTTAATTTCTAGTCAATGTGTTTTTTCTATAGAAATTTTTTTCAAAATTTTATTTCTATAGAAAATTTTTGTCAAAATTGTATTTCTTTAGAAAATTTTGGCAAAATTTTATTTCTACAGAAAATTTCGTCAAAATTGTATTTCTATAAAAATTTTTGTCAAAGTGTTTTTTCTATAGAAAATTTTGTCAAACATTTTATTTCTATAGAAAATTTTATTTCTACAGAAAATTTTGTCCAATATTTTTCTATAGAAAATTTTGTCAAATTTTTATTCCTATAGAAAATTTTGTTAAAATTTTATTTCTAAAGAAAATTTTGTCAAAACTTTATTTCTATAGAAAATGTTGTCAAAGTGTTATTTCTATAAAAACATTTTTCAAAATATTATTTCTACAGAAAATTTTCTTAAAATTTTGTTTCTGCAGAAAATTTTGTTAAAATTTTATATCTATTGAAAATTTTGGCAAACTTTTATTTCTATAGAAAACTTCGTCAAAGTGTTATTTCTATAAAAATTTTTTTTTTCTAAATTTTATTTCTACTCAAAATTTTGTCAAAATTTTATTTCTATAGAAAATTTTGTTAAAATTTTATTTCTACAGAAAATTTTGTGAAATGTTTATACCCTAAACCACATAGTGGTCAGGGTATAATAAGTTTGATCGGCCAAAAAATGTGCCTACCAGAAATATTGATTTTAGACCCCATAAAATATATACCGATCGACTCAGAATCGCCTCCTGAGTCGATCTAGCGCTTGGTGTCCGTCCGTCCGTCCGTCCCTCTGTCCATGTATTTGTTGTTCACAGGATTCCGGTCGCAATTATTAACCGATTTACATGAAATTTGGTACAGGATGTTTTTGGGCACAAGGACGAACGCTATTGAATTTGGAAGAAATCGGATCAAATTTAGATATAGCTCCCATATATATGTATCGCCCGATTTCGACAAATGGAGTCACGTTGCGCTTTTTTACGCACCGATCGTCATCAAATTTTGCACATAGTAAACTTTTTCATCACCCTTTAAGTCTGCAAAATTTCATCGAAATCGGTTCAGATCTAGATATAGCTCCCATATATATGTATCGACCGATTTTCCCAAATTTGGCCATAAAAACCTTATTTATAAAGCGATCTTACTCAAACTTGGCTTACTCTAATCTTTTATGGTACTGACAATATGTGCCAAAAATAATCGAAATCGGTTGAGATTTAGATATAGCTCCCATATATATGTATCGCCCGATTTTGCCAAATTTGGCCGTAAAACCCTTATTTATCAACCGATCGTAACCAAGGTTGGCTAAATGTAATTTTCTACAGCACTAACTGTATGTGCAAAATTTCATTGAAATCGGTTCAAATTTGGATATAGCTCACATATATATGTATCGCCCGATTTTGAAAAATTTACCCCTAATAACCTTATTTTTGACCATAGGAGCCTCATTTACTAACTGATCGTACTCAAATTTTACACAAAGTGACCTTCTGTGGTATCAATCATACCTGCAAAATATTATACAAATTGGCTCAGATTTAGATATAGGTCCCATATATATGCATCACTCGATTTTGTCATATTTGGCCATAATACTCTTATTTATTAACCTATGTTATTCAAATTTCAAATTTTGATGTACTAGCTGATCGTATTTAGACTTACATGTAGCTCTTACATAAATCTATTGCCCTATTTGCAGAAATTTGGATTTTTTACCCACAACTAATTGACCGATTTCCTCTTTTTTAATAATGGACTCAATATTAGTGGCATACTAACTCTTTTGGTGCAAAATACACTATAGCTCCTAATATTAGACATTTCTGCTCAGACTGTGACAAGACACCCATAAACATGTACCCCCCATTATGTTCTCCAAAACCTATACCAATGAAACCCCACAAATGCTTATGATTACTAATTCAGTAGGGGTGGTTTAGGGTATGATATAGTCGGCCCCGCCCCACTTTCTACTTTACTCACTTGTTTTCTATAGAAAATTTTGTCAAAATTCGACCGAACACCAAAAAGTTTTTCAGCGGTGGATTATCCCACTTTAGTAATGCTGTTGGAGGTTTTCAAAGCTTCTCTAAGGTCCCTTGTCAATGAGGTTAACATGGAATCGGGCAGCACTCAGTGATAGGAGAGAAGTTCACCAATGTGGTATCACAATGGCCTGAATAGTCTAAGTGAGCCTGATATATCGGTCTGCCACCTAACCTAACCTAACCTAACCTAACGTAACCTACGACCTTGATTGTTTATTATTATACCCACCACCATAGAATGGTGATGGGGGTATAATAAGTTTGTCATTCCGTTTGTAACACATCGAAATATCGATTTCCGACTATATAAAGTATATATATTCTTGATCAGGGAGAAATTCTAAGACGATATAACGATGTCCGTCTGTCTGTCTGTCTGTCTGTCTGTCTGTTGTAATCACGCTACAGTCTTCAATAATGAAGCAATTGTGCTGAAATTTTGCACAAACTCGTCTTTTGTCTGCAGGCAGGTCAAGTTCGAAGATGGGCTATATCGGTCCAGGTTTTTATATAGTCCCCATATAAACCGACCTCCCGATTTGGGGTCTTGGGCTTATAGAAATCGTACTTTTTATCCAATTTGCCTGAAATTTTAAATCTAGAGGTATTTTATAACCATAAAGAGGTGTGCCGAAAATTGTGAGTATCGGTCCATATTTTGGTATAGCCCCCATATAGACCTATCTCCCGATTTTACTTCTTTGGCTTATAGAAACCGCAGTTTTTATTCAATTTACCTGAAATTGGAAATCTAGAGGTATTGTAGGACCACAAATACGTGTGCCAAAAATTGTGAGTATCGGTCCATGTTTTGGTATAGCCCCCATATAAAACGACCTCCCGATTTTGGGTCTTGGGCTTATAGAAACCGTAGTTTCTATCCAATTTTTCTGAAATTGGATATCTAGAGGTATTTTGGGACCATAAGAGGTGTGCCGAAAATGGTGTGTATGGGTCCATATTTTGGTATAGCCCCCATATAGACCGATTTCCCGATTTTACTTCTTGGGCTTCTAGAATCCGAAGTTTTTATCCTATTTGCCTGAAATTGGAAATCTAGAGGTATTTTCGGGTCATAAAGAGGTGTGCCGAAAACGGTGAGTATCGGTCCATATTTTAGTATAGCCCCCATAAGAACGATCTCCCGATTTAACTCCTTGGGTTTCTAGAAATCGTAGTTTTTATCTGATTTGCGTGAATTTGTAAATATTCTGATATTTTAGGCTCACAAAAACGTGTATCGGATTAAGTTTTTATCGGTCCATTTGATAATGCCTCCATATAGACCGACTTCACTTCTTGACGGTGTAGAAGGCGCACTGATCATGAAAATTTCTTGAAACTCAATGTAAAATTTCCAGATTTTACTTCCACAGATTTAAGATTTCAAATTAAGACGTTATTTTATAATTTTCTTGCACACTTACAAGAGATGTTAATGATTCCTCTAAAACTCAAACAAAAATGGTTTTTATAAATCCAGAATCTGATATAGTCCTCATAGGTGAAATCTTTAAATTTATCTTCGGGAAGTGTCCTCAAGTCCTCAAGCCCTCCCGAAATTTCAAAGGAAACCCTAATATTTGGTTCATGGTGGCGGGTATTTAAGATTCGGCCCGGCCGAACTTACTGCTGTATATACTTGTTTTTGGATTCTTTTAGATTAATTCTAAATCGGGATTTTATTTAGAGACCTTAAATATGAAAATAAAAAGACTTTACTTCATATAAAAATAATTTATCAAAATGTTTTTCTATAGAAAATATTAGCAAAATTTTATTTTTATAAAAAATTTTGTCAAAATGTTATTTTTATGGAAAATTTTGTCAAAGTATTATTTCTAAAGAAATTTGTTTCAAAATTTTATTTCTTCAGAAAATTTCGTCACAATTTTATTTCTATAAACATTTTTGTCAAAGTGTTTTTTCTATAGATATTTTTTTTTCAAAATTTTATTTCTACAGAAAATTTTATTTCTTTAGAAAATTTTGGCAAAATTTTATTTCTACAGACAATTTCGTGAAAATTTTATTTCTATAAAAATTTTGTCAAAGTGTTTTTTTTCTATAGAAAATTTTGTCAAAAATTTTATTTCTGTAGAAAATTTTATTTCTACAGAAAATTTTGTCAAAATTTTATTTCTATAGAAAATTTTGTCAAAACTTTCT
Source organism: Haematobia irritans (assembly GCF_050003625.1). Taxonomy (NCBI): domain Eukaryota; kingdom Metazoa; phylum Arthropoda; class Insecta; order Diptera; family Muscidae; genus Haematobia; species Haematobia irritans. The sequence continues at coordinate 153,704,718 of NC_134399.1, forward strand.
TTCTATAGAAAATGTTGTCAAAGTATTATTTCTATAAAAACATTTGTGAGAATATTATTTCTACAGCAAATTTTGTTAATGTTTTATTTCTGCAGAAAATTTTGTTAAAATTTTATTTCTTGAAAATTGGAAATTTTTGCAAAATTTTATTTCTATAGAAAACTTCGTCAAAGTGTTATTTATATAATTTTTTTTTTTCAAAATTTTATTTCTACTCAAAATTTTGTCAAAATTTTATTTCTATAGAAAATTTTGTTAAAATTTTGTTTCTACAGAAAATTTTGTGAAATTTTTTTCTATAAAAAATTTTGTCAAAATTTTATTTCTATAGAAAATTTTGTCAAAACTTTATTTCTATTGAAAATGTTGTTAAAGTGTTATTTCTACAGAAAATTTTGTCAAATTTTTATTTATATAGAAAATTTTATTTCTACAGAAAATTTTGTCAATTTGTTTTTCTATAGACAATTTTGTCCAAATTTTATTTCTATAGAAAATTTTGTCAAAACTTTATTTCTATAGAAGGGAGCCACCGTGGCGCCATGGATAGCATGCCCGCCTTGCATACACAAGGTTGTGGGTTCAATTCCTGCTTCGATCGAACACCAAAAAGTTTTTCAGCGGTGGATTATCGCACCTCAGTAATGCTGGTGACATTTCTGAGGGTTTCAAAGTTTCTCTAAGTGGTTTCACTGCAATGTGCAACGCCGTTCGGACTCGGCTATAAAAAGGAGGTCCCTTGTCATTGAGCTTAACATGGAATCGGGCAGCATTCAGTGATAAGAGAGAAGTTCACCAATGTGGTATCACCATGGACTGAATAGTCTAAGTGAGCCTGATACATCGGTCTGCCACCTAACCTAACCTTATTTCTATAGAAAATGTTGCCAAAGTGTTATTCCTATAAAAACATTTTTCAAAATATTTCTACTGCAAATTTTGTTAAAATTTTTTTTTCTATTGAAAATTTTGGCAAATTTTTTTTTCTATAGAAAACTTTGTAAAAAATTTTCAAAATTTTATTTCTACCCAAAATTTTGTCAAAATTTTATATCTATAGAAAATTTTGTTAAAATTTTATTTCCACAGAAAATGTTGTCAAATTTTTATTTATATAGGAAATTTTGTCAAAATTTACTTCTTTTTATGATTTCTATAGAAATATTTATCAAAAATTTATTTCTATAGAAAATGTTATCAAATTTTTATTTTTATAGAAAATGTTGTCAAAAATTTTTTTACTATAGAAAATTATGTCATACCTTTATTTCTATAGAAAATTTTGTCAAAATTTACCAAACAAAAATCTACCAACTACTTCGTTTGGAAGTTAGCGTGATTTCCAAGGACAGACAGACGGACATCTATAGATTTACTCAGAATTTCACCATGATATTTCGACGTGTTACGAACGGCATGAAAAATTTGGTATACCCTCCACCTTATTGTGAGGGGTATAAAATAAAAATATTTAGCTCCACTTTATCAACACTAAATAATCTTACAAAATTGAATCTACGCTCCTGATAACTATAATCACTATGGCTTTTAGGAATTTCCTTGAAATATTCAAAGATATCAGTACGAACAATTCCAAGGAAAACTTCAACACATACCAACAATGCCAGCAACAAAACCACTGACATGCCACATGCAATGTCTAACACTTGGCAGCCACTATCAATCTCCAATGTTGCATCCATTCGTTTCAGCCCAAGCCAGTAACCTCCAACTGCACGTCTACCCTCACCCCCAAAATATAGAGCTGAAGTGCCTATAACAATTGCATCCATGGTCTGGTTTACACAAATGACAGGTTAGAAGAAGATTGGGAAAGGGCTAAGTATACTGTAGGTGAAGTTTTGGCATTTTTCTGCATTTTTTCTTGGTTTCTATCCTCGACCTATTTGGATTTCTATGTGTTTTTTTTTTGTTGGAGCTGATTGTCCTAACACTCATGATGTTTTTGCCTGTGGCTTAAGTGAATAGTTTTGGGGAATATTTTTTTGTTTTTTTCTTCTCATTTCCATCTGGGATGCAAGGAAATTGGCTCTTACATAGTAGATACACTTACAAAAATTTTTGTGATTAACATTTTTTGCTCAAATTTTGATATTCTCTATTTTATTATGAAATTCTCATTCGGGAATTTTCCCAAGTGTATATTTTGAATAATTTGGAATGTCATCGTGCAGTAGCATCAAATCGTATGGGTTATTGGTTGGTTGTATGCTTAGTTAAATAAAGGGAAATATGGTAAACTGCTTGCAAAATCTGTCCAAGAAGAAAAACTCGAACATCTAAAGATGATTTGCTTTAAATTTCAATTTGATTTGCATAAAAATCATATTCTTCTCCATTCAACTATATTTTTACATAGACCAACCACACTCTAAGGGCCAAGTATCATCATCAATTTGTTGGCACAAACAGTCCAAAGTGGATTTGAGATGTTATTGCCAAAATTCTGTAGAAAAAAAAAACTCAAAATATATTCAGAAATCATTTGAGTTAGAAAATTTCTTGTTTTTCCCCCTCAATTGAGTTCTAATCTGCATTAATATTATGACATGTTTTCTTTCGATTTATTTTTTAGATTTTCTATGGAAATATGTTTCTATGGAAATATGTTATTGATGATGACACATGGGAATAAGGCATGTAATCATATGGAAATGTTATATGATATTAGTCCAGAGATTAACTGTATAGTATAGTACAATAGTCTAATGATTTTGGTATTGATTCCGAGCCAAAGAAGCGGAAAATTCAAGTAAAGAAAATTTGAGACACAATTCTCTTTTAATTTTGAGTTTTGCGTACTTGATTGTAGGAAGCAAATTTTAATTTTTCGTTTCTTCGAGTTTTCTTCTTCATACGCTATCAAAGTCCTTTACAAATGTGTTAAAGACAACATCAATTTTGAAATTCTGACCCGACTTCCAGTAGAAATTATGTATGTTTCAAGTAAAATGCGTCTTTAGTCCAATATTTATTTGTTTATTATATTTATTTTCTTTCATGTTATGATGCCCATTTTTAATTCGAATCACTTAATTATAAGGTAAAAACGAATTCACTGAAAAGTTTATCGACTTTTGGACAATGAAAAAAAAAATTATATCTGAGAAATATGTCTTCTTTGCTAAGCAAAATTCGTATTCGTATTTTAAGGACATGAAATCTTTGGCCTCACTACAATATTTTTTTCAGTGAAAATTGTAGTTAAATCTTTGTACACGGTGTTCTTCATGTGATTCCGTTTAAATAGGTAAGTAATATCTAAAGACTATATTATCTCCGTCACCACTGTTTAGACCAAAATTGTTGGTCTAAATTGGAATTTCAATCTGAACAGATATGAAAAATTTTTTATACCGTCCACCATAGGATGGAGGTATATTAACTTTGTTATTCCATAAAGTATATATATTCTGGGTCGTGGTGAAATTCTGAGTCGATCTGAGCATGTCCATCCGTCCGTCTGTTGAAATCACGCTAACTTCCGAACGAAACAAGCTATCGACTTGAAACTTGGCACAAGTAGTTATTATTGATGTAGGTTGGATGGTATTGCAAATGGGCCATATCGGTCTACTTTTACGTATAGCCCCCATATAAACGGACCCCCAAATTTGGCTTGCCGATCCTCTAAGAGAAGCAATTTTCATCCGCTCCGGCTGAAATTTGGTACTGGTGTTAGTATATGGTATCTAACAACCATGCAAAAATTGGTCCACATCAGTCCACTTTTACTTATAGCCCCCATATAAACGGACCCCCAAATTTGGCTTGCGATTACTCTAAGAGAAGCAAATTTCATCCGATCTGGCTGAAATTTGGTACATGGTGTTAGTATATGGTCCCAAACAACCATGCAAAAATTGGTTCATATCGGTCTATAATTACATATAGCCCCCATATAAACCGATCCCCCGATTCGGCTTGCGGAGCCTCTAAGAGAACCAAATTTCATCCGACCCGGCTGAAATTTGGTACATGGTGTTGGTATATATTCTCTAATGCCCAGGCAAAAATTGGTCCACATCGGTCCATAATTATATATAGCCGCCATATAAACCGATCCCCAGATTTGGCCTCCGGAGCCTCTTAGAGGAGCAAAAATTCATCCGATCCGGTTGAAATTACGTGGTGTTAGTATACGGTCTCTAACAACCATGCAAGAATTGGTTCATATCGGTCCATAATTATATATAGCCCCCATATAAATCGGTCCCCAGATTTGTTCTCCGGAGCTTCTTGGAGGAGCTAAATTCATCCGATCCGGTTGAAATTTGGAACATGGTGTTAGTATAAGGCCGCTTATAACCATGCCATAATTGGTCCATATCGGTCTATACACGGATGAAAAAGACTGTTTTTCATATGTTTGGCTATAAACGTTATATGTTTGGAACACAAATTTTTAAACACAATATTTTTGAGTGCAAGCATATAATGTTCATAAACTAGCATAACATGTTTGGGACATATATGTTAATATGTTAGAACATATTATGTTTGGGACATAAAATGTTTGTAAATATAATATGCTTGGATGCAAACATATATTAATTTAGAAATAGCCTATAAACATATATGTGTTTAGTAGCTTGGAGCGCTATTTAACAGGGAGCGATATTGAATTAAGTTGGTGGTTGTTGCTTGTTATTACAAAATTAACATTTTATTTTTCCTTGGGCAATTGATCAGCTATTTCTTTGATCCTTACAAACTGTGTGGTCCGCTGTTCGAATCCCCGTCCGGCAAAAGGTAATATTAAAATAAAAAAATCATAAAATTGAATAATTTCTTCTACAATGTTTGTATTACAGAAAAAGGTGCTAAGAACTAAAAAATCTTGTGGAAGTGAGAAAGATGTCGGGGAATATACAATTGGGCAGAAACAAAATTTTGAGCATTCAGGTCGAAAACCTATGTTGTTAGCACCTATATTACCTGTTTATTTTCATAATTCATTATGATTGTAAATATATAAATAAATAAATAAAATTTTGAGCGCAATATTGTTTGGGAGAATTTTTTTTAAGCATATAATATTTTTGGGTGCAAAATGCTTCCAAACATATTATATGTTCACATAATAACATATTGTTTTTTGGAAGACAACATTATTGAATTTGGATGCAAAAATACAAAATGTTTGGAACATAGACTACCCAAACATATATTGTTTAGACCAATATGCTTTCAAACATATAATATATTGGAAGAGATCAAACATATAAATGTTTGGGCAAAACCCAAAAATGTATATGCTTGAAGCAAAATATGTTTGGGAGTATATGTTACAGAAGCGATTTTTTGTGAGCGTGTAGTTATATACAGCCGATCCCCAATCACACCAAAATTGGTCCATATCGGTTCATAATCATGGTTGCCACTCGAGCCAAAAATAATCTACCAAAATTTTATTTTTATAGAAAACATTGTCAAAATGTTATTTCTATAGAAAATTTTGTCAATATTTTATTTCTATAGAAAATTTTGTCAAAATTTTATTTCTATAGAAAATTTTTTCCAAATTTTATTTTTATAGAAAATTTTTTCCAAATTTTATTTCTGTAGAAAATTTTTTCCAAATTTTACTTCTATAGAAAATGTTGTCAAAATTTTATTTCTATAGAAACTTTAAAACTTTAATTATATATACGTATTTAATCGGCCTCTTTTAGTTTAATATATACCACGTATGGACTTTATGTGGTGTATATTACGGTGTTAGGATGTTTTTAGATTGTGGATGACAGTCTTCAGTAGAAGTTTCTATGCAATCCATGGTGAAGGGTACATAAGCTTCGGCCTGGCCGAACTTACGGCCGTTTCCACTTCTTGTATACCATTAAAATTTAAATCGACTAACGCCCTGGTACAAAACACAGTGTTTAATGATTGTACCTAAAGCCATTTTTATGCATTTAAATTGTCAGAGTGCATTTATGATTTATCGGGCCATATACACTCAAAAAAAAGTTTACTTGCATCAAAAGATTTTGTCCTTTCAGGATTTTGGTATTGCTTCCAAGCCAAAGATGCGGCTTCTTTAAAATAAAGAAATTTTTTACGGACCTTTCTGGCTTTAAATCTAGGATCGATAAAATTAAAATTGGATATAGATCTCATTCATCGAATTTTTATTCTCTGTTTGCGATATATTAATAAAGGTATTCATGTACAAACAAATTCCAGTTTCAAAATCCAAATTATGCCAAGTACTTCAAAGTAAAAACTGGTTTCTTAATGCTAAAAAAACTTTAAACCAAAGATGCAAATCCTCAAAGTAAGTCTTAGCCTATATTTGCAGCGTTTTTATCTTAAATTTAAAAATTCAATATGTCAGTTGAGTTAAAGACGATTTCTTTAAATTAAAAATGTTTTTCTTTGAAGTAAGGTAAATACCTTACTTCAAAGATTTACAACTTCAACAGAGGGACGCAAAATTTCAAGATTTGTGTCTTAAATTTAATGAAAAAAAAATTTTTTTTTGATACAAGGTTTATTTATTTTAATTAAACTGTCATTATTTTGATCAATTTTGTCCTTAGCATTGCGTAAATTTCGAGTCCTAACATTTAAGTTGCATAATGTTCCATATTAGGTCAAAAATTTTTTCAAAAAAAGTTTACTTGGATCCAAGGTTTTGACCTTCTCTTAAGGATTTTGGTATTGATTCCTAGCCAAAAATGTAGTTTCTTTAAAATAATAAAAAAAAAAATTGTAAAACCCAGAAGGAGACAGACACATAGTGTCTTTGGCAACAGTGCTCAAGGTAGGAGGCTCCTGAGTAGATCTAGCCATCTCCGTCTGTCCGTTTGTCTGTGAACACATTTTTATGATCAAAGTGTAGGTCGCAGTTTTAGTCCGATGAAATTCAAATTTGACACATGTATGTAAATCAGACTTAATTTGAACCATGGAGAGATACACAATCCAACAACGTGTTAAAGTTATCCAGACTTATTATGAAAATGGGCGTTCAAATCAAAATATATATCGTGTACCTCGTGAACAATTCGTGGAACAATTCGAGCAAACCGGGTCTGTAGAAGATGTGAGAACACCAGTGCATGCTCGTACAGCGCGTACTGCAGAAAATATTGCTGCTGTTCGCGATAGTGTGGCTGAAGAGCCGTCGTCGTGCCCAACAATTGCACCTCTCACCCTCATCGTTGATGAACATTATGCAGAAAGACTTGCATTTACATGCTTACAAGGTGCAATTGGCTCAAGAACTAAAGCCTCCTGACCATTCCAAACGTCGGGAATGGGCAGAATGGTTCCAAGAAATGGCAACAGTGGATGATCAATTTTCGAAGAAAATCATCTTCAGTGATGAGGCACATTTTCACCTTAGTGGATTCGTCAATAAACAGAATTACCGCATTTGGGCGAAAAAGAAGTGATTGCCGAAAAACCAATGCACCCACAAAGAGTGACAGTTTGGTGCGGTTTATGGGCTGGCGGCATCATCGGACCGTATTTTTTCCAAAATGAGGCCGGTCAGGCAGTTACTGTGAATGGTTTTCCCTATCGTGAGATGATAACGAACTTTTTATGGCCTGAATTGGAAGATATGGATGTGGACGATATGTGGTTTCAGCAGGAAGGTGCCACTTGCCACACAGCTAACGAAACAATGGCTCTTTTGCGTTATCTCACGTAATGGCGATGTCAATTGGCCGCCAAGATTATGTGATTTGACACCGTTGGACTTTTTTCTTTGGGGTTATTTGAAAGAAAGGTGTACGTCGGTAAGCCAGCAACAATTCAAGAGCTAAAGGATCAGATAATTCGGCACATTAACGGCATAGAACATCCATTATGTCTCAGCGTAATCGAAAATTTGGACCATCGGATGGAGGTGTGCCACCGAGGTTGCGGCGCCCATTTGGCCGATATTTTGTTCCATACATAATTGAATATTACCAATATATCATAATAAAATAAAATTACATTAATTTCCTAGTTTGTGTTTTATTCAAAATCAACATCGGCCCTTGAAATTTAATTTGGGTCACCATGTACTTTGAGTATCAATAAAAAAATTAGTCAATTGAAAAATTAATTGATCCAATTAAAAAATTAATTGATACTATTAATTTTTGGGATTGATTTTTGTTGGAATGAAAAAAATTTTGAACCAATTAAATTTTTAATTGAATATTTTTTAAAACACAATTAAGACTTTAATTGGAAATATGTTCGTGCATTTTTTTCTGTGAAAAAACTAAGTATTTTATGAAGGTTTACGACGTATTTGACATCGTTTACGACAGATCTTCCCTGGTTCCATGGAATGTGTGACATCACAGTGCGTAGGATTTAACTACAATATGGGGAAATCATCACAGAAGTTTGTGTAAAATGTGGATATTTTAGCCATATTTGCCTAAACCCGAAGAACAAATATATATGGAGGTTTTATTTTAATCTCCGTGGGATTAGATCAAATTCGACAACCTTAATTAGAATGTTAAATATATTATCTGTTTAAAGTAAATTAGAGTAACATCCCATTGAAATGGACATAAAATATGACATTTATAGGGGAGCTATATAAAAATATTAAACGAACTAATCCTACTCTCAGTGCAAAATTTCAAGTAAATCTGAACGAAAATTTTTCCACCGGTGGTCTATACTAAATCTTAACCGATTTCAACCATATTTGCTATACTTGACGATATTATCAATTGTACTCTTTTTGCAAAATTTGATGCTAAGAAAATAGTCACTAAAAATTACTCTCATGCTATAATTCTTGTTCATCTGCTAATAATGTTTATGGTATATGATCTGAAGAATATTTTTCTCTTGAGTATTACAAAGAAATTTCAATATTCTAACTATTATTAACCTTTTTAAATTATTTGATGTTTGGTTTACTTTGGCACTTTTCTATGTCTCAAACAAATATATTTTTTTATGCAGACTTTGTATTGGACTTTTGTGGCTTGTCGTTGACTTCCAAACCTAAGGAGCAGTGACATGTCATGATGTATTTTGCAAAACTGCTGTGTATTTGAAGCATACATCAAATTGATCGATTACATTGACAATAAATTGCGATAGCAATATATGTATGTGGCATAGATACACTCAAAACTATTAAGTCTGTTCATTATATGCAGTTCAACATAGAACAACAATTGTGACCATAAACGTACAAAGAAAAAAATATCCGTAATTAAACTAACGCTAAATTTCAAATATTTTTATTGCAAAAAAAAAAAAATAAAATATTTGGTGGTAGCCCTAAACCCATATTTAGTAGTAGAACTAAGCCCATCGCATTCAACACCAGTCATCCAAATCGTTTAAAAATGAGGTTCCTCCCTTCATTTCTACATTTTGAAGAGTAAAATTGGCACGAAAAATACCAAAAACGGCACTTCGCCTTGATTAGCCAAAATATCGCAGAGCCATTTTCTGACAGCGTGTGATGGCTTTTTCGCTTTACATATCAGCCATCCTGTATATGTAGGCCACACTAAAACATAAACGGGTTTACGGACCTGCTCTACCTCTAAATTTTTAATTTCAGGCAAATCGCAAATGGAGGCTATATCACAATCGGAACCAAAATATACCATGTTCGAAATTTACCTTCTTGAAAGCAAAAAAGGTATCTATGCCCAATGTCAGAGCGATAACTCCTCCATTATAGAAGGCTGTAGCTACACCCTCAAACAAATCGCTTCTGTAACATATACCCCAAACACATTTTCCTTCAAATATATTATTTTTTTAGTATTGGTCCAAACAAAATATTGTTTGTATTGTTCAAACATATTATGTTTCACCTTGGGGCATACACAGGTAGAAAAAAAATTTTAATGAAATTTTCTTTGTGTGGATATATTTTTAAGGCACCAATTGGTTACTTCACTAATAGAAAAAGTTTCGTTATATTAACGAAATGTGTCGTTAAAAGTCAGCCAATGAAACAAATTCGTTAATACAACGAATTTTTTCCGTTAATATAACGAATTTTCTACCAATCAACGTAACGTTTCGTACTATTAACGAATATTTTCATTGTATTAATGAAAATGTTTCGTTATATCAATGAAAATTTTTCGTTGGTTGACTTTTAATGAAATTTTCTTTGTGTGTTCCATTATTTTACTCCCATCATACTCTCTAGGTCTCTCTTTCTAAACAAATATATGTTTATAGGCTATTTCTAAATTAATATCTGTTTGCGTCTAAGCATATTATATTTACAAACATTGTATGTCCCAAACATAATATGTTCTAACATATTAACATATATGTCCCAAACATGTTATGCTAATTTATGATCATTATATGCTTGCACTATATGTCCCAAACATGTAATGCTAGTTTATGAACATTATATGCTTGCACTTAACAATATTTTGTTAAAAATTTTGAATTCCAAACATATAATTTTTAGACCCAAACATATGAAAAACAGTCTGTTTCGTCCGTGATTACAACAGACAGACGGAAATCGTTAGAGCAGTTCACTCTGATCACGGATATATATACTCTGGGAAACCGAATGATAAATTTATTATACATCCACAATCAGCCCTTCAAGATTTAACCGCACAGGTTCTTACTTCATAGCAAAGCAACCTATTAGTCTACACGGATGAAAAAGACTGTTTTTCATATGTTTGGCTATAAACATTATATGTTTGGAACACAAATTTTTAAACACAATATTTTTGAGTGCAAGCATATAATGTTCATAAACTAGCATAACATGTTTGGGACATATATGTTAATATGTTAGAACATATTATGTTTGGGACATAAAATGTTTGTAAATATAATATGCTTGGATGCAAACATATATTAATTTAGAAATAGCCTATAAACATATATGTGTTTAGTAGCTTGGAGCGCTATTTAACAGGGAGCGATATTGAATTAAGTTGGTGGTTGTTGCTTGTTATTACAAAATTAACATTTTATTTTTCCTTGGGCAATTGATCAGCTTCTTCTTTGATCCTTACAAACTGTGTGGTCCGCTGTTCGAATCCCCGTCCGGCAAAAGGTAAAATTAAAATAAAAAAAAATTGAATAATTTCTTCTACAATGTTTGTATTACAGAAAAAGGTGCTAAGAACTAAAAAATGTCTTGGAAGTGAGAAATATGTGGGGGAATATACAATTAGGCAGAAACAAAATTTTGAGCATTCAGGTCGAAACCCTATGTTGTTAGCACCTATATTACCTGTTTATTTTCATAATTCACTATGATTGTAAATATATAAATAAATAAAATTTTGAGCACAATATTGTTTGGGAGAATTTTTTTAAGCATATAATATTTTTGGGTGCAAAATGCTTCCAAACATATTATATGTTCACAAAATAACATATTGTGTTTTGGAAGACAACATTATTGAATTTGGATGCAAAAATACAAAATGTTTGGAACTTAGACTACCCAAACATATATTGTTTAGAACAATATGCTTTCAAACATATTATATATTGCTAGAGATCAAACATATAAATGTTTGGGCAATACCCAAAAATGTATATGCTTGAAGCAAAATATGTTTGGGAGTATATGTTACAGAAGCGATTTTTTGTGAGCGTGTAGACTCCGGGTAATGTAATTAAATCTCATTTTAATAGTACTCCAATGGTAATCTTATGGTGGAGGGTTCGAAAAATTATTCGATATAAATATTCTTATTTTCGATATGTATTTATGTCCAAGAGAACCCTAATTTTCAAATTTGGTAGGAATTGCACAGTAGCAAATCCACAAAACGAACTCTATATTTCAAATTTTAGGTCAATTAAATTAAATACCAATAATCTTCAGCATTCGTATTTAAAAATGAAAAACCAAAAAGAGTTCGCAGAAATTTAAGAAGTAAAAATCTGTTATCGTCCATATGCATGTTACATAAAAAATAAGTCCATACCCAAAAAAAAGCGCCAACCCTTTTGATAACATCAGACATGAAATATGCTAACGCTAAATTTAACTTATTTTTATTGGAAAAAATTTATTTGCTTGTAGTTAAATTTCATTATTTTTATCGAAATTTTCGACAGCTTAATGAAATCTTACTTTTTTTAAGTATGTCTAAAAAATTTTATGAACTAAACGTGAGTATAAAGTTCAATGACCGTACACATAAGTTCAATATGAACTAAAGCAAAAGAAGATTTTCGTACGATTCCCAAAAATAGTAAGAATGAACTGCTGTATGGTTAAAATGGCATGATTTGGCGCCAATGATTTTCTTCTTTATTTTAGTTAAATTTTTATTCTATGAGATGATGTAATTTCGTGAACTGCAGCTAAAAAGTACAAATTAAAATTTCCTGGTTTTAACAACGCTTTGTGGAAATCTCAAAATGTGGAGTAAAATTTAGTTCAATTTTCGTGCGAGGTAGTTCATTCTTCCTATAAAAAAGTTTACTTTTCTTTCGGTGTAAGATCGGTTTATATGTAGGTTTATATTTTTCGGAATGACCCATTTACTAACATGACATTCCTGCCTTAAATTTAGTACGATGGGTTCTAGGATACCGCTATATCGACTTAAAATTGTACCGTATCCCAACAAAAAAAGAAACTGGAAGTTGTTCCACAAACATTTCTTTTAAAGCGCACCCCGAAATCCCCCATAATTTTTTCCACTTCCGATGCAGTCCTTTTGGACAAGTCCACAAACATTTCTTTTAAAGAGCATTCCGGGATCCTCTATCGATTTTTTTCTAACTTCCGATGCAGTCCTTTTGGATAAGTCTTAGAAAGTTAGGAATTAGGTCGTTTTAAGTGAAAATTTAAGTTATCGGCAATTAAATTTCGCAAGAAAAAAAATAGAAAGTCAATAAAAAACAAGTATATACGGCCGAAAGTTCGGCCAGGCCGAATCTTATGTACCCTCCACCATGGATTGCGTACAAACTTCTATGAAAAACTGTCATTCACAATCGAATTACTTGGGTTGTGGTAATACTTACCGATGACAATGCATTCTAAAATTTCTTAACATAGTCTTCTAAATTGTAAGTTAGTCCATACGGGTATAACTAGAAAAAAGCTATATATAGGAAAGCCCACAAATATTTACAAACCGATATGGACTTTTGCGCGGTAATTAGAGAGCCATAATTGAAATATGGAGGTTGCTTTATATGGGGGCTATATACAGTTATGAACCGATATGGACGAATTTTTGTGTGATTGGAGATCGGTTTATCTGAGGGTTATATATAACTATAGAACGATATGGACTCGGTTTGGTATGGTTGCTAGCGGCCATATACTAGCACAATGTTCCAAATTTCAAATGAATCGTATGAAATTTGCTCCTCTAAGAGGCTCCAAAATCAAATTTGGGGATCGGTTTATATCGGGGCTATATATGATTTTCGACCGATATGAACCAATTTTGGCATGATTGTTAAAGACCATATACTAACACCACGTACCAAATTTCTTCCGGATCGGATGAATTTTTCTTCTCCAAATGGCTCCCGAGGCCAAATCTGGAGACCGCTTTATATAGGGGCTATATATAATTATGGACCAATATGGACTAATTTTAGCATGGTTGTTAGTGTCCATATACTTACAAAAAATACAAAATTTTAACTGAATCGGACGAAATTTGCTCCTCCAAGAGGCTCAGGTGGTCAAATCTGGGGATCGGTTTATATAGGGGCTATATATAGTTATGAACCAATATGGACCAATTCTTGCATGGTTCTTAGAGACCGTATATTAACATCACGTACCAAATTTCAACCGGATCGTATGAATTTTGCTCTTCCAAGGGGCTCCGGAGGCCAAATCTGGGGATCGGTTTATATGGGGGCTATATATAATTATGAACCGATATGGACCAATTCTTGCATGGTTCTTAGAGACCTATATTAACATCACGTACCAAATTTCAACCGGATCGTTTGAATTTTGCTCTTCCGGAGGTAAAATCTGGGCATCGGTTTATATGGGGACTAAACGTAAAAGTGGTGCGATATTGCCCTTTTGAAATACCATCCGACCTACATCAAAACTAACTACTTATGGCATGTTTCTAGTCGATAGCTTGTTTCGTTCGGAAGTTAGCGTGATTTCAACAGACGGACGGACATGCTTAGATCGCCACGACCCAGAATATATATATATATATATATATATATATATATATATATATATATATATATATATATATATATATATATATATATATATATATATATATATATATATATATATATATATATATATATATATATATATATATATATATATATATATATATATATATATATATATATATATATATATATATATATATATATATATATATATATATATATATATATATATATATATATATATATATAAATTAATGGGGTCTTAGAACAATACTGCGATGTGTTACAAACGGAATGACAAAGTTAATAGCCCTCCATCCTGTGGTGGAAGGTATAAAACTAAATAATAAAAAAAATCATCCCCGCTGGTATTTGTACCCGTGCCGTTTGACTTTTTCACTTCCATGGAAGTTCTCTTGCGAAGGTTTTGCAAATTACCATAATTCTTAATTTTTGATTGATTTTTAATGGAAACAAGTATATACGGCCGTAAGTTCGGCCAGGCCGAATCTTATGTACCCTCCACCATGGATTGCGTAGAAACTTCTACGAAAGACTAAATACTTAAATATCATATACTACCACCACGTACCAAATTTCAACCAGATGGGATGAATTTTGCTCCTCCAAAAGGCACCTGAGGTCAAATCTGGGGATCGGTTTATATGGGAGCTATATATTATTATGGACTGATAGGAACCAATTCCTGCATGGTTGTTGGATACCCTATACTAATATTACGTACCAAATTTCAACCGAATGGGAACAATTTGATTTTCCAAGGTGCTCCGGAGGTCAAATCTGGGGATCGGTTTATATGGGGCCTATATATAATTATGGACCGATATCGACCAATTTTTGCATGGGTGTTTGAGGCCATATATTAACATCACGTACCAACTTTCAACTGAATCAGATGAATTTTGGTCTTCCAAGAGGCTCCGGAGGTCAAATCTGGTGATAGGTTTATATGGGGGCTATATATAATTATGGATCGATATGGACCAATTTTTGCATTGCTGTTAGAGACCATATACTAACTCCATGTACCAAATTTCAGCCGGATCAGATGAAATTTGCTTCTCTTGAGGCTCCGCAAGCCAAATCGGGGGATCGGTTTATATGGGGGCTATATATAATTATGGACCGATCTGAACCAATTTTTGCATGGTTGTTAGAGATCATATACTAACACCATATACCAAATTTCAGCCGAATCGGATGAAAATTGTTTCTCTTAGAGGCTCTGCAAGCCAAATCGGGGGATCGGTTTATATGGGGGCTATATATAATTATGGACCGATGTGGACCAATTTTTGCGTGGTTGTTAAAGACCATATACTTACACCATGTACCAAATTTCAGCCGGATCGGATGAAATTTGCTACTCTTAGAGGCCTCACAAGCCAAATTTGGGGGTCCGTTTATATGGGGGCTATACGTAAACGTGGACCGATATGGTTCATTTGCAATACCATCCGACCTACATCAATAGCAACTACTTGTGCCAAGTTTCAAATCGATAGCTTGCTTCGTTCGGAAGTTAGCGTGATTTCAACAGACGGACGGACGGACATGCTCAGATCGACTCAGAATTTCACCACGACCCAGAATATATATACTTTATGGGGTCTTAGAGCAATATTTCGATGTGTTACAAACGGAATGACAAATTTAATATACGCCCATCCTATGGTGGAGGGTATAACAATATTTTTATACATACGCCAAAAATAAAACAAATTGGAACGATGTATAACATAAAAAAAATATTTTTTTAGAAAAATATTTAAAAAAATTGCCGCTGGTGAGATTTGAACCAGCGTTCTTTATTGTTTTCATTCATAATAATAAAGAACATCTTAGGAGGTAGTCAGAAAGTCATGCCGTGGTGTCATATTAGGTTCATATCACAAACATTTGAATAGACGTTTTGATGCGTAGTGTTCAATGGCGTTTGTGTCTGAGTGTGCTAAGGCGTTCTGTTATGGTGCCAACAGACCCAGGTTCAACCCCCGGTGCAAGCGAAGAGGTTTTTCAATTTGTAAAAAATAGGTAATAAGACAAAGTAACAAAAATTACTGATTCAAATAAAAAGTGAAATTGGAAAAAATTTTTGTTTTTTTATTTTTTTTTTTTTTTGTAATTCTTCATCCAAATGAACTTCGAAGTCATAACTTCTAAAGAATTGCAAGGGATCCAAAAATGGAGTACTTCCGTCCTATGACAAGCCCATGTAAAATTCATTGGAGAAGGTCCACTGCACTATTGCCAGATCACAAATTGGGGATCCAAACTACTTTTTTTGGAAGTTCGTTTTTTGCTGGTATTCTATATATTGTCAAAAATCGATTTTACTATCTTACAAATAGAATGTCAAAGTTACGATTGTGGGTGGTGGTAAATTGTATCAATTCAGCCCAAAATCTAGTCAAACCTACTAGTAGACATAAAACAAATCTCCATCAATGGAAATTGCAGCGCGATTACAGTCAACACAACGTTTTCATATCACCATGGAATTTCACCCATATCAATATACTTCGCATGGTCTGAAACCAATTTTATTTGGGGGAGATGCAAATGCTTTATTCCACGAATTCGTTTTCGTTGTTCGAAGAAGAACTTAATGAAAACAAAAATATGAAGTGTTTTTCAAATTTCCGTTTCGATGGAGTCGGAGTCTAGCAAAGTTTCTACGACTTCGTTTTCGACTTCAGCAAAATCTTTAGAGTCTGACTTCACAGCCCTGGGAGAAACAATTAAATTTTTTTTGAGCAGTGCCAAAATATTTCACATCGAGACCACAATTTCCAAAAAATCATCTTCCACATTCGATTTCGTCCACATCGTGGCCATACAATATTTGCACAATTTTAGTTCTGTCAATTTAATACAGGATATAGCTTATGGACCATTGAATACATTTCGCCATCAACATTTTCGAGTGAGTTTGTTTGGCGCTGAACTAACATAAATTACTTTACTGCAAACATAACTTTTAATAGAGAATATTGTTTTTGTTTAGATTGTGTCCTTTGCTCGAGTCAGTAGGTTTCCTTTAAGCTATGAACATAGCAACCTTGTGCTGGTGCTGCATATCACGTTTAGGGAATTTCATTATAAAAGTACACACATACGCTTAGAAAAATATCGTAGAGAACACACACACACACATACATATGTATGTATGCATATAAGAACACATAAACAAATACATACATAGATTCTCATTCAACATTTACTAAAATAAATGATGGTTGCCACAAAATCTGGCATAGACCAATAGTTTCGAACCACCGGAACCAAATAACCAACCAACCAGCCAACCCATTTGCCGAGTAAATTTAAGTAAAAGCGGGGGCAAAGAAGAGGTAAGGCCGTGAATATGAAAATCACCTCCCACACTTGTTTGAAATCGAAAAATTATTGCAACTAGTAAGGACTATGGTCATGTAGATGATGGTGAGGACAAGGACCATGGTGACGATACCATCAATGACAAATAGAAAAAAACCAAAACAAATG
The DNA here is from genome assembly GCF_050003625.1 of Haematobia irritans. Classification (NCBI taxonomy): domain Eukaryota; kingdom Metazoa; phylum Arthropoda; class Insecta; order Diptera; family Muscidae; genus Haematobia; species Haematobia irritans. Next base: position 153,722,376 of record NC_134399.1, read on the forward strand.
CGCATTCAAATACACCTACCTACCTACGTAGAGAACACTTTTTAAAGTTCCAGATTGGTTTCACTCTAGAAAATGAAGAAATGAAAAGCTGCAATGCGTGACCAAGATGAATGTTTACAATGAACTTGAAAATGAGTTATGAGTATCCAGGACTTGATTAGATTTTCGTTCGTTACTTTTTCAACTTGAAGATGCATGCTGGAAGGTCGGCAAAACCAAAAGAAAAACAAGCGATATGATGGAAATTTGTTCAAGGGGAAAACCCATTAAAGTTTGCCTATATAAGTGAGAATTGCAAAGCCAGGCCCTTGTAACCACTCGTTCATGGACATGTGACGCATCCATCTTGGAGAATATCGTCATGATACCATGCCATAGAAAGTATGATGCTATGGTGCTGGTGTTTATGCTTATTTTTCATTTAATATTGATGAATAGTTCTGCCACTTTGTTATTGAAATGTTGTCAAACAAGTGGCCATATATGAAATTGTATCCAATCTCCAATCAATTCTCTACATCATGTACTCATCCATTTCGGTTTTATTATCATTAAGTGTCGTAGTTTAATTATTGGAAGCTATAGTCGAATTATATGATATTTGGCTTTCCGACTATAGAGAGTATTTATATTTTTGATCAATCTAAAATCTAAGATTATCTATAGATACCTTTCTGTCTGCCTTTTGTTATCAGGCTACAGCCTCAACAATAAAGCTCCTGATATCCAGTTTTGACTAAACACAATAAAAAATGTTGATTTCCATACAAAAATTAATGAAGAACAAATTTCACGACAAGACGACGCAAAGGGAGATGAATAGGGCATACACTACGAAAACCGGCGAACAACATCTCTAGATCGGTCCTGGAGTGGACCCACTAAGGATCGAGAAGGTCAGGATGTCCTAAGAACACAAGGCGCAGAGCTATCCAAAATGAATTATTAAGGATTAATAAAACACTAAATGCATTAAAGTTATATGTATCGACAAGATTTATGTAGAAGCCCTATGTTCCCAAGAGAACAATGAAGAAAAAAAAAAAAATACTTCTACATTTGGCATTTTGGCAAATGACATAAAAAATGCGATGTTTAGAATCCAATTAGTGATATGGGGACTATAATACAACATGAACCGATATAGTAGCCCAAGTTTGAACTTGACCTGCTTGTAGACCAAAAAAAAAAAACAAGTATATACGGCCGAAAGTTCGACCGAAGTTTATGTACCCTCCACCACGGATTGTATGTAAGTCCATACGTGGTATATATTAAATCAAAAAAGATCGATCAAATACGTATATAATTCAGTTTGACAAAATTTACTATAGAAATAAAATTTTAACAAAATGTTCTATAGAAATTAAATTTTGACAAAATGTTCTATAGAAATAAAATTTTGACAAAATGTTCTATAGAAATAAAATGTTGACAAAATGTTCTATAGAAATAAAATGTTCACAAAATTTTCTATAGAAATAAAATTTTGACAAAATTTTCTATAGAAATAAAATTTTGACAATATTTTCTATACAAAATTAATTTTTGACAAAATTTTCTATAGAAATAAAATTTTGACAAAAAAAAATTTTTTACAAAATTTTCTATGGAAATAAAATTTTGGTAGATTAGCATCCATGATTATAAACCTATATGGACCAATTTTTGTGTGATTGGAGATCGGCTATATAAAACTATAGACCGACATGGACCAATTTTGGTATGGTTGTTAGCGGCCATATACTATGAATTTTGCTCCTCCAAGAGGCTCCGGAGGTCAAATCTGGAGAACGGTTTATATGGGGGCTATATATAATTATGAACCGATGTGGACCAATTCTGGCACGGTTGTTAGAGACCATATACTAACACCATGTTCCAAATTTCAACCGGATCGGATGATATATACTTCTCTTAGAGGCTCCGCAAGCCAAATCTGGGGATCGGTTTATATGGGGGCTATATATAATTATGGACCGATGTGGATCAATTTTCTCATGGTTTTTAGAGACCATATACCAACACCATGTACAAAATTTCAGCCGGATCGAATGAAATTTGCTTCTCTTAGAGGCTCCGAAAGCCAAATCGGGGGATCGGTTTATATGGGGGCTATATATAATTATGGACCGATGTGGACCAATTTTTGCATTTCAACCGGATCGGATGACATTTGCTTCTCTTAGAGGGTCTGCAAGCTAATCTTGGGGGTCCGTTTATATGCGGGCTATACGTAAAAGTGGACCGATATGGCCCATTTCCAATAACATCCGACCAACATCAATAACAACTACTTGTGCCAAGTTTCAAGTCGATAGCTTGTTTCGTTCGGAAGTTAGCGTGATTTCAACAGACGGACGGACGGACGGACATGCTTAGATCGACTCAGAATTTCACCACGACCCAGAATATATATACTTTATGGGGTCTTAGAGCAATATTTTATATGGGGGCTATATATAATTATGAACCGATGTGGACCAATTCTGGCACGGTTGTTAGAGACCATATACTAACACCATGTCCCAAATTTCAAGCAGATCGGATGATATATGCTTCTCTTAGAGGCTCCGCAAGCCAAATCAGGGGATCGGTTTATATGGGGGCTATATATAATTATGGACCGAATTTCAGGCGGATCGGGTGAAATTTGCTTCTCTTTGATGCTCCGCAAGCCAAATCTGGGAATCGGTTTATATGGGAGCTACATATAATTATGAACCGATGTGGACCGATTTTAGAATGGTTTTTAAAGACCATATACCAACCCCATGTACCAAATTTCAGCCGGATCGGATGAAATCTGCTTCTCTTAGAGGCTCCGCAAGCCAAATCTGGGGATCGGTTTATATGGCTATATATAATTATGGACCGATGTGGACCACTTTTTTCATGGTTTTTAGAGACCATATACCAACCCCATGTACCAAATTTCAGCCAGATCGGATGAAATTTGCTTCTCTTAGAGGCTCCGCAAGTCGAGGCTTCGGAGGTCATATCTGGGGATCGCTTTATATGGGGGCTATATATAATTATGGACCGATGTGGACCAATTTTTGCATGGTTGTTAGAGATTATATGTTGACAACATGTACCAAATTTCAGCTGGATAGGATGAAAATTGTTTCTCTTAAAGGCTCTGCAAACCAAATCGGGGGATCGGTTTATATGGGGGGCTATATATAATTATGGACCGATGTGGACCAATCTTTGCACAGTTGTTAGAGACCATATACTTACAGCATGTACTAAATTTCAGCCGGAGAATTTAGCAAGACAAATATGAGCGTCGGTTTATATGGGGGCTATACGTAAAAGTGGTCCGATATGGCCCATTTGCAATACCATCCGACCTACATCAATAACAACTACTTGTGCCAAGTTTCAAGTCGATAGCTTGTTTCGTTCGGAAATTAGCGTGATTCCAACAGACGGACGGACAGACATGCTTAGATCGACTCAGAATTTCACCACGACCCAGAATATATATACTTTATGGGGTCTTAGAGCAATATTTCGATGTATTACAAACGGAATTACTACAAAGTTAATATATCCTATGGTGGAGGGTATAAAAAACATATCTGAGCCAAAATTCAGGGTGATAACGTCATTACATGGGATATTGTTAAATGACCTTAGAATTTCACTCTGATCGAGAATGCTCACTAAAATTGTTTACAGCAACATAAAATATTCATTTCGCCTTAGAAATGGAATTAGATCGCGAATATTTTCGTGCGATTAGGTAAACTTTTTAGCGCTGCAGCTCCGTCAAGGACCAGTGTTTATCGCTGGTGTGGTCAATTGAACCGAATTCGTAGTTCACTTAAAAATGAATTCCTTGAACGAACGGCGTTTCACATATGGTGAAAACACGTAGAGTAAGAGTACGATTTTTCAGTCGTGAGTGTTCGTGAGCATGAGTAAAATATAACTGGCATGCACACCTCTTCCATCTAGCTTTTATTCTATATACCCAGTGGTAAAAAATTCAAATCAATTACCAAACAATCGATTATGTTCTTGCGAAACTTGGAAGATTAAGTAAGTACGTTCTATGTAAATGAAAATTGAGTTGAAATTGGTACTACTTATACCTTAGCATTGAAAAGTCGCACAGAAAGTAATGCCTATACATTTTGAACAAATGAAAGCTACTACTTAGTCATCTAGTTGTTGCATTGTAGTGTACCTAGTGCTTACGACTCCCACTTACTGCGTAAAATGTAGGTAATTAGGAAGGAAAATTGAAATGTGTAACGTTGTTAGGAACGAATTTTTATTTTGATTTTCGTTGTTTTTTTCCAGTTCTATATCAGTTTATTGTTTATATTTATAGACATTAAGATAATTTTTCCACAAAATGCTGCATATCCAATCTTTAAATTTGATACTTACCTTGATTGATGTAAATAAATCAAGGTAAGTATCAAATTTAAAGCATTGGATAGTGCTACCTTTGGTAATATTTGTTACATTACTTATAGTTTTTATACTTATTGAGTAATTTAATATTTTATTTCAGATGCTGTCAAGACGGACGACTGTAGGGTGAAGTACTGTAAGCGGACATCGGAAGTCTTTCAAAAATTTTAAGGGTCCCCATTTCCAGAAAGATTGCTTAAAAAAACAAAAATGTCATAAATAAGTATATAGATATTAATTATTACAATAGTATTACATAATAGCGTTATTCTTAAATGTTGTTTCTAAATCTTATTACAAAATATATATTGATGTAATATATAAAACCAATGAAAAGTAGTTATTTCAAAAATTATTTGTGGCATATTTTTAGGAAAAACTATAAAATATCATCATCCTTTTATAGTTTACCAACGAATCGGGTGGTAAATGGGAGTGTTTAGCTCTAGATTACTGTTACAAATACAAAGTAAAACTGTTCTGTTCCATCGTTCCTATTACTGAGTAAAACACAATATTCAATACTCGGCATCCATAACCCTTACGCATCGGTAATGACGTTGTAATGGGATATCATTATGTTTTCGTTTACTTTGTCATGTGGATTGGGAAGTACTTGACTGCCTATGACACGTCAACGTAAAAGTAATACGGAAAATTGATCGGAAATGTGGAGTAGATGTCTCGATAAAATCAGTAGGATGTAATCGATTTGGTAATGCCGTTTTTTACCACTGGGTAGCTTTGTTTTTAGTTTTCTCTAAATTATTAAAATTTTGAAATGTGTCATAATACCTCGACAATTTTTTTGAGAAACAAATTCAAATTTCCTGTTTAGCATGCAAATAATAACCCCACAAAAGTTCATACGAACATTCGAAAGATTCCGAATATAAAACTTAGATGAAATTCACTAAGGAACACTTCATCCAAGTGGAAAAGATTGAATCAAGTTGAGCGTATGTATGGCAACTCAACTGCAATAATAATCGGAAGTTCTTTTTGTTCATTCTTCCAGGCAATGTGACAGCATGTCCATTAAATCCATTCTCTTTCAACTGCTGTGGCCAGGCCAATGCAAATTTTCGTTTTTGAGTACTTGCCTCCACATTGTGCCAGTTGCCTTCTAATAAAGTCATTGGGGAAATTTGAATTACCATATCGATTCGAAGAAGGATATTTATGGTTTTCTCATGCATTATTTTGTTGTGGTGCGTTATGACTTTGGAGAATTAGAGAGGGAGAAAGCAGATACAAAGGATATAAGATTCGAAAAATTCCAATCAAATGAACATTACAGAGTTGGTTCATAATTTCCAATAAAAGGCTAAAAACATATCACAAAGTGATGTATTAAAATGGTCTCTATTCAAGTGTGTAATTATATCGATCTTTATTTGAAACAAATAAATTAAAGTTGAAAGTTATATTGGCCAAAGGAAAACCTTCTCTAAGTTGTGCAACGTAAAGTATTATTTTTGTTCTGCAGACTCAGAAGAGAGCTTAATTCCTTATTTACACCTCATAAATGTTGTCTTTCTGTTGCGTAAATATTTCGGTGATGTTGATTAAAAAAATGTGATTAAACGCAGGTGGTGATCTTATTGTGAAGACAGTTCGTGACCACAGTCGGTAGAATTCTACCACAAAATGGTCGATTTTGTACTGTTTGGTAGATTAGTAGAATTCTTTATGTTTTGGTAGATTTGGCTAACTATTCTTCTGTTAGAAATAAAATTTTTGCAAAAATGTCTATAGAAATCAAATTTTGACAAAATTTTCTATAGAAATAAAATTTTGACAAAATTTTCTATAAACATTTTTTTGACAAAATTTTATATAGAAAAAATTTTTTTTCTACAAAATTTTTGCAAACATGTATATAGAAATAAAATTTTGAAAAATATTTCTATAGAAATAAATTTAAAAAAAAAAATTTCTATAGAAATATATTTTTCAAAAAATTTTCTATAGAAATACAATTTTGAGAGAATTTTCTATAAAAATAAAATTTTGACAAAATTTTCTTTAGAAATAAAATTTTGACAATATTTTCTATAGAAATAAAATTTTGACAAAATTTTCTATGAAAATCAAATTTGAGAACATATTCTATAGAAATAAAATTTTTACCAAATTTTCTGTAGAAATAAAATTGAAAAAAAAATCTATAGGAATAAAACGTTGACAAAATTTTATACAAAAATAAAATTTAGACAAAAATTTTTTTTTATAGAAATAAAATTTTGAAGAAATTTTCTTTAGAAATAAAATTTTGAGAAAATTGAGAAAATAGAAATGAAATTTAAAAAAAAATCTGTAGATATAAGAAAGAAATAAATTTTTGAGAAAGTTGACTATGAAATTTTGTATGAAAATCAAATTTTGAGTACATATTCTATAGAAATAAAATTTTGACCAAATTTTCTATAGAAATAGAAGGTAAAAGATTTTCTATAGAAACAAAATTTTGGTCCGTGTTTTGGTATTTTCCTCCGATTTGACCTCTTCAGAGTTTAGACATCCCAATTTTTATCCGATTTGCCTGAAATTCAAAATCTAGGGGTATTTTAGGTCCGTAAGAAGGTGTAGTATGGATCGGGGAAAGTTTTGATATAGCCCTCATGTGTTAAGTCTCCCGATTTTCATCTGTTGGTATATATGTTTTCTTGGCAGCAGAAATCCTATATATTTGCAAGTAATCTGCTAATACAAAGAGTTTTGAAAGGAAACAAGTATATTAATTGATTCATGATGGTTCTAGTTCCAGCTCATTTTTCAAAATGTCTAGTTCCAGCTCATTCTTCAATATATGTTGCATCCGTCTTTGCGATATGTTCTAATCACGGGAAAGTTTTCAGTATCATGGTAACGAACAATGGTACGAGAAAGAAAATATTTATGCATATTTAAATGCTGGAGGGCACTAATGATAACCTCGTGTGGTTTTCCAGCCAAATATAAAGCAAAAAGCACTATCATGCTAGAATAAGTTTATTTCTGAATGCCTATTGCATTAATCCGTTTTTGTAGGCTCGTAAGTAATAAAATGAACTGTCACCGGAATAAATCTCGTAAGTAATAAAATGAACTGTCACCGGAATAAATCTGGCAGCTATCAATCGAATGGTCTAAAGTAACATTTTCAATTTTACAAAGATAATTTTCGTTATTAACGATCCCTAAACGATTAGCTAATACAATAGCTATGAAAAAAAACTGATCCAATGGCCCTTAATAACTTAATTCATACGACAAAATAAATATTTCTATATATTCCACGAGCTGGTAATAGCTTAAATATTACCTACGAATATATTTAATAAATTATTTATTTATTTAAAACATCGGAATTGTAATTTTTTATTTAACATTGAAATGCATAGTTAGAGTAGAACATCAGTTACCTTGTCATACATACGGAATAAAGTTTTTCTTTTTGTCTTCGTTGTGTATGTAACGTGGCTGTCATTTTAAGTAACAAATTGTTGTTGATTTCTTTATGTCATTTTATATGCGATTTTTGTTTTTGTTGTCGGCCCCAACACTTTTCTCTTGTCAGTCTGCATCGTTTTATTCTGTCTCGCTTAGTACATGCAATTTTCAGCGTTTTTTCCGTCTATTTTTATTCAGTTTTCATATTTTATGTCCAATTTTTTTATTATATGAGTTGTACGTTCTCTGTTCGTTACAGTTGGTGTCTACACGGAGAAATTGTATAGGTAAGTGGTTGTGTGCTTGCACTCATAAAGAAGGTAATGAATCTAACTGCTACCATCACGCTTCGGTAACCAATAAGTTAAACTGTATACATTTTTATGTTATACCCACCACCATACAATGGTGATGACGGTATAATAAGCCTGTCATTCCCTTTGTAACACATCGAAATATCGATTTCCGACTATAAAAGTATACGTATATTCTTGATCAAGGAGAAATTGTAAGACGATGTAATCATGTCCGTCTGGCTGTCTGTCTGCAGTTTTCACGCTACAGTCTTCAATAATGGCGCTATCATCATGAAATTTACACAGTTTCGTCTTTTTTCTGCAGGCAGTCCAAGTTCAAAGATGGGTTTGATATAGCTCCCATATAAACCGATCCCCCGATTTGGGGTCTTGGGCTTCTAGAAACCGTAGTTTTTATTCGATTTGCGTAAATTTTGAAGTCTAGAGGTATTTTAGGACCGTCAATAGATGTGCTGAAATTGGTGTGTATCGGTCCATGTTTTGGTATAGCTCCCATATAGACCGATCTCCCGATTTTACTTCTTGGGCTTCTGGAAACCTAGTTTTTATCCGATTTGTCTGCAATTGGAAATTTTGAGGTATTTTAGGACCGCAAATAGGTATGTCGAAAATGGTGCGTATCGATTCACGTTTTGGTATAGTCCCCATATAGACCGATCTTCCGATTTCACTTCTTGGGTTTCTAGAAACCGTAGTTTTTATCCCATTTGTCTGAAATTGGAAATTTTGAGGTAGTTTAGGACCACAAATAGGTATGTCGAAAATGGTGTGTATCGATTCACGTTTTGGTATAGTCCCCATATAGACCGATCTTCCGATTTCACTTCTTGGGCTTCTAGAAACCGTAGTTTTTATCCCATTTGTCTGAAATTAGAAATCTAGAGGTCTTTAAGGACCACAAATAGATGTGTCGAAAATGGTGTCCATCGGTCCATGTTTTAATATAGCTCCATATATAGACCGAACACCAGATTTGACTTCTTGGGCTTCTAAACGCCGCAATTTTTATCCGATTTGCCTGCAATTCCAAATCTAGATATATTTTAGGTCCACAAAGAAGAGTGCTGAATATGGTGTATATCGGTCCATGTTTTGGTACAACCCCCACATAGCCCAATCTCCCGATATGACTTTTTGGGCTTCAAGATAACCGCAATTTTTATCCGATTTACCAAAAATTAAAAATCTAGACGTATTTTGGGTCCATAAAAAGGTGTGTATCCGTCCAAGGTTAAGTTTAAACCCCATATAGCCCCCATATCTCCCGATTTGCCTTCTTGAGCGTCTAGGCATCCGAACTTATATCCGATCTGTCTGAAATTCAAAATCGTGAGGTAATTGGGTTCATGTACCGAATATGGTGTGTATCGGTCCACGATTTGGTATAGTCCCCATATAGCCCGATCTCCCGATTTAAATTCATGGGCTTCTAGACACTTCAATTTTTATCCGATTTACCTGAAATTAAAAATCTGGAGATATTTTGGGTCTACGCATAAGTATGCCGACTATGGTGTGTATTGGTTCATGTTTTCGTATTTATCTCATATAGACCGATCTCCAGATTTGACCTCTTACGTGTGTAGACATCCCAATTTTTATGAGATTTGCCTGAAATTCAAAATCAAGAGGTAAAAATCTGGAGATATTTTGGGTCTACGCATAAGTATGCCGACTATGGTGTGTATTGGTTCATGTTTTCGTATTTATCTCATATAGACCGATCTCCAGATTTGACCTCTTACGTGTGTAGACATCCCAATTTTTATGAGATTTGCCTGAAATTCAAAATCAAGAGGTATTTTTGGTCCACACATAAGTAAGACGAATGTGGGTATCGATCGATATTGATACACCCCTCATATAGACCGATCTCCCGATTTGACTTCGGGACACCGTAATTTTTATCCGGAAATTCAAAAATTTAGAGGTATTAGAAATTTAGAGGTATTATGGTGTGATGTTTTGGTATAGCTCCCATGTGTAAGTCTCCCGATTTCTATGTTGGTATATATGTTTGCTTGGCAGAGTATCTGTCATCAATTCCACCTGGTGGCTATTTAAAATTCAGCCCTGCCAAACTTATGTCCGTATATACTTTCCAGCAAAAAAGCGTTGCCAAAAAAGTAATGAAAATGTTCTTTTTGGATCCGGAAGTGGTGCAAAATTGACGCAGAAGTGATGAATTTAACATGGGATTGTCATAGGACGGAAGTCCTCCATTTCAATAGCCGTTGCACTGAATTTGCATCACTTCTTTAGGTGTGATCCGAATTCATTCCGATTCTAACGCTTGTCGGAAACGTTTGATCCCAAATATTTTCAAAAATTCACAATTTTTTCAGATTGAATTTAGCATTTTTTCGACAAAATTTAAATGATTTGTACCATTTTATGAATTCTTACTCTGTTTTTAACCTATTTGAAACAAAGAAAACTTAAAATTACCTATTAAAAGTATGAAAACCCCATGTTATAAAAAATTTAATTAAAATAACTTCCTGGGTAGTTAAAATAAAGAACATCATTGGGAGTGCCTCTTCTGGAAGTGCTTTTAAAGTTGTGCCTTTGGAAGAACTTCCAAACTTTTTTGCTGGGTTGTTATAAGCTATAAGTCGCACTTAAAAAAGCTGCTGCAGTTTTAGCAGATTTTGTCTTTCCACGAATGAACTTGATATTGATTTCGAGCCAAAGAAACGGAGGATGGTACTAAAAATATATACAGGGTGGCTAATATTTAATTCAACAAAGCAAAGCACTTTATTTTAATTATACTCTTCACCATAGGATGGGGGGGGGGGGTATATTAACTTTGTCGTTCCGTTTGTAACACATCGTCGTGGTGAAACTCTGAGTCGAGCTAAGCATGTCCGTCCGTCCGTCGACTTGAAACTTCGCACAAGTAATTTGGCTTGTGGAGCCTCTAAGAGAACCAAATTTCATCCAATCCGGTTGAAATTTGGTACGTGGTGTTAGTATATGGTCTCTAACAACCATGCCATAATTGGTCCATATCGGTCCATAATTATACATAGCCCTTATATAAACCGATCCCAAGATTTGAACTCCGGAGCCTCTAGAAGGAGCAAAATTCATCCGATCCGGTTAAAATTTAGTATATTTCGCTAGTATATGGCCGATAACAACCATGCCAAAATTGGCCAGTATCGATCTATATTATATATAGCCCCCAAATAAACCGATCCCCAATCACAGAGAAATCACGATTGCCACTCGAGCCAAAAATATTCTGCCAAAATTTTATTGTCATAGAAAATTTTGTGAAAATTTGATATTTCTATAGAAAATTTTGTCAAAATGTTATATTTCTATAGAAAATTTTGTCAAAATTTTATATTTCTCTAGAAAATTTTGTCAAAATTTTATTTCTTTAGGAAATTTTGTCAAAATATAATTTCTATACCAAATTTTGTCAAAAATTTATTTCTATAGAAAATTTTGTAAGAATTTTGCTATAGAAAATTTTGTCAAAATTTTATATTTCTATAGAAAATGTTGTCAAAATTTTATATTTCTATAGAAAATTTTGTCAAATTTGTATTTCTATAGAAAATTTTGTAAACATTTTATTTCTTTAGGAAATTTTGTCAAAATATAATAATAATAAAAATAAAATATAATAAAAATAAAATATAATAATAATTTCTATACCAAATTTTGTCAAAAATTTATTTCTATAGAAAATTTTGTAAGAATTTTATTTCTGTAGAAAATTTTTTCAAAATATTATTTCCATAGAAAATTTATGAAGCATTTCATAGTTGGAGAGAAATATTTTGCAAAATCTTCCAAAACATCAAGAATTCTACTAATCTACCAAACAGTAAAAAAATCTACCATTTTAAGTAGACTCGTGTTCATAATTGTATAGAGTCACCATAAAAAGCGACTCCCATATTTCAATTCTGGATGACCGTCTTTAGTAGAAGTTTCTACGCAATCCATGCACACAAAATTTTTTTTTCTGATTCAATCACGAAATTAATTGATCCAATTAATTTTTAATTGAAATGTCTTCAATCACAGAAATGATAGTATCAATTAAAAAATTAATTGAAGGTCAATTAAAAAGTTAATTGATCTAATTAAAAAATTAATTGATACTATTATTGTTGTGATTGATTTTTGTTTCAATTAAAAAAATTGTTGAATCAATAAAATTTTTAATTGTATATTTGTTAAAACTCAATTAAAATTTTAATTAGAAAAAATTTCGTGAAATTTTGTGTGGTTGAGGGTACATACGAGTCGGCCTGGCCGAACTTACGGCCGTATATACATACTTGTTTTTTTTTTTAATTTAATTTAATTATTAAAAAAATGTTGAAAATAACATCACATTGATTATAAAATCAATTTTGATTTGTTCGAAGTTTCTACCTTTGGTACCAATTATGATCCTCAAAAGGCCAACAAAGGCTTTACAAGCTGCACGAAATTGGCTCTGCGGCATTTAGGTCCATTCCTGGCACAGCGCTGTCTTAAGATGATCGAAATTTTAGTATTTTTTAGTACGAGGTGTATGTTGCATCTCTTTGAATTTAGCCCGGCAACTGGACGATATTATAAATGCAAAGCTGACATTTTGCGCTAATACGATTTTTGAGGAACGTATATTCTCCAAAGCATCTATAGATTTTATCATTCTGCGTCCTGTGGCCTCATTAAAAATTCAAGCATTATTAACAAGTAATAGAAATTTTCAATAACGTATTGTTGATATAACGAATTACATAGTCCAAGAAAATGTTTTAGTTTATTGTAATTGGGTATAGCTTTGAAGATTCTAAGCTTTAAGAGCGTATAAGACTTTTTCCATTCTGTAGTTTTCTTCCGTGTATTAATTTTATATTGAAATCCACAACGAGGATAAAACAACATACTCCGACTATATCCCAAAGGAGTCCTGCAGTCATTTCAAGTGAAGTGCCAAGCTGTTGTTGCATGGCAATGCTCTGATGGTGTTGCTATTGCTGCTGCCACTGATGTTCACTGCTCTTAGCCGGTTGCAGCAGCACGTGCTAGCTGTTTTGTGTTGGATTTATGTTGACATCGTTGCACGCCAAGTTCATTTTAAGTTGTATGTATATGTGCTCGTTTATGTGTGTGTGTCTCCCTGTGTTGTTGTTCCTTGTGTCTACCATCTCTCGTGGAAATTCATACAGTTTTCGTGATCATGTATTTCGGTGTAATTTTCCCTTCGTTTTGCATAATTTATGTTTTGTTATATCAAAGGTTGACTTGTGTGAAAATTCTGGTGTCTGTTGAAACAAAGTCATTTACAAAATGCTACTACTGTTTGTTGGTTATAACCATTGCTCATCCGTATAAATAATTTTTGAATTACATTTTCTCTGTAGTTACATTTGGTTATTTGGTATAAGAATTAATTAAGAAATAAACTTTTTAAATTATTAAAATGGCATCTAAAGTTTCAATGGTGTAATGGGATCATCATTGCAAATGTAACATATCGAAATATAATATATTTTTATATAGATGTAGTGAAATATTGTCGTTGAAGAAATAGTAGATAAAACATGTGTTAATCCAGAATTATTCATCGCTACTTGATAACAAGCCAATTGATTGCGACGAACTGACAAAAAGTCGTTATCATCACTGAAGATATCCATCCTATTATTCAATGGTGACATCCGTCCGGAAATATGTTTTTATACCCTAAACCACATAGTGGTTATCAAATTTAGATATAGCCCCTATATATATGTATCGTCTGATTTCAACAAATGGGGTCATATTTTTGGACACGTCCACAAATATTTCTTTTATAGCGCATCCCAAGCTAAGAAAGCGTCCTCAAAACAGGAGTGAAAATATTGCTTGTATTGTTCAAATCAGGGCTGTGGAGCCGGAGTCTGAAGATTTTGCTGGAGTCGGAGTCGGTGTCGTAAAAATTTTGCTCGACTCCGACTCCGGCTAAACCAAATTTTTTAAAACACTTCACATTTTTGTAGGTTAGGTTAGGTTAGGTTATGTGGCAGCCCGATGTATCAGGCTCACTTAGACTATTCAGCCCATTGTGATACCACAGTGGTGAACTACTCTCTTATCACTGAGTGCTGCCCGATTCCATGTTAAGCTCAATGACAAGGGACCTCCGTTTTATAGCCGAGTCCGAACGGCGTTCCACATTGCAGTGAAACCACTTAGAGAAGCTTTGTAACCCTCAGAAATGTCACCAGCATTACTGAGGTGGGATAATCCACCGCTGAAAAACTTTTTGGTGTTCGGTCGTAGCAGGAATCGAACCCACGACCTTGTGTATGCAAGGCGGGCATGCTAACCATTGCACCACGGTGGCTCCCATTTTTGTAACTAAGCAAGTTTTTACGCAAATTAGTTTCCATTGCGTTATTCATTCGATCAATGTACAGCGTGATTGTAAATGAAAATCAACTTCCAATTACGGCTATCTTTTGATGTTTCCTAGAATGTTAGACTAGCAGATGGGCTGGATCGATCCATCTTAATACCCGAAATTATTATTTTTTAATTTTATTTTAAGGCCATATACATATGTGGAATATTGACAGAAAATTTTTTCAAAGTTGTTTTTTATAGAAAATTTTGTCAAAATGTTATTTCTATAAAAAGTTTTGTCAAAATTTTATTTCTATAAAAAATTTATTCAAAATTTTATTACTATAGAATTTTTTTTTCTATAGAAAATTTAGTCAAAATTTTATTTCTATAGAAAATTGAGTCAAAATTTTGTTTCTATAGAATATTTTGCAAAATTTTATTTCTATAGAAAATTATGCAAAAGTTTGTTTGTTACACAATTTTTTTTTTATTTTATGTCTATTGATATTTTATTTCTATAAAAATTTATGTCAAAATTTTATTTCTATAGAAAATTTTGCCACAATTTTATGGTAATAGATTTTTTATTAGAAAATTTGTTTCTGTAGAATATTTTGCAGAATTTTGTTTACTACACAAAAATTTTTCTAAGATTGTATTTTTATTGAAAATTTTTTCAAAATTTTATTTCTATAAGAAAAAATTGTCAAATTTTATTTCTATAGCAAATTTTCTCAAAATTTTTGTTCTTACTGATGCTCACTGCTATAAAAAATGTTTTCGAAATTTTATTACTATAGAAATATTTTTTTCTATATAAAATTTAGTCAATACTTTATTTCTATAGAAAATTTAGTCAATACTTTATTTCTATAGAATATGTTATTTTGCAAAATTTTATTTCAATATTTCTATTGATAACTTTTTTAAACTTTTATTTCTATAAAATTTTTTGCCAAATTTTATTTCTATAAAAATTTTACTCAACATTTTTATTTCTATATATTTGGTCAAAATTTGATTTCTATAAAAAATGTTGCCAAAAATTTCTATAGAAAATTTAGTCAAAATTTTGTTTCTCTAGAAAATTTTGCTAAATTTTATTTACTAGACAAAATTTTTTCCAAAATTGAATGCTCACTGATGCTCACTGCTAAGTCGAAAACTTGTAGAAATGACTTAAATTTTCAAATTTTTCAATGAATGAATCATAAATGCATTTTTGCCAAATTGTCTAAACAATTATAAATATTTCCCAAATATTGCCCGAGATTTTGTAGAAGTCTGATGTGAGATTTTATCAAAATGTAGATCTAAATACAAAGTTGTACAGAGTATATTATAATCGGCCCGCCCGACTTTAGACTTTCCTTGCATTTTTATTTTTTTTTTTTTAAATTATGTTACGTCCCATAACGTTAGATTTAAATTTAAAGTACATAGATTTTGTTGAAGTATATACAATTTTGTCTAAATCGATTCAGATTCAAATTCATGCATATGGGAATTGTAATGTAATATACCATTTGAATTTTGATACTGTTATAGAAAAAAAATATTCATTGTTATTCCTAACTCTATGAGAAGAATGGAATTTTATGAGAGGTCATATAAGAAGGAGACGTGGGAGCCATTTACACGCTAGCATGCAGTCGGGAATTGGGGGAGGTTCTTGTCTCCTTCTATTTGCCATAAGTTTTTTTTTTTTATTACACTACTTACATATATATATGTAGACTCCCTAAAAATATTTGATATTAAACTACTAACTGACGGGCCAGAAGCTTATCTACTTGCAAACACAAAAAAAAAAACCCCATAGTAGATAGCCAAGTAAAAATTGATATTGAAAATTTGTATAGATCCCCACATAGTTTGGGTGATCTCGAGATATTTTGAGATCACGGCCTCATCACCCTCACCTGCCTTTTCCTAGTGGCGACAATTTTTTTTTTTTTTTTTAGGAACCCATATCTATTTCTATTTAGCCGTTTCTATTCCATGGAGGAAAACAAAATGTTTAATTTAACAATTCATATTCCAATTAAAATTTTTATTATAACTCTGTGTTAATTTTTTGTTTTGATAATATAAAAATGATATTCATATAAAATTACTTTCAATAACAAAACAAAAAAAATTATGAAAACATTATACTTTTAAACGTATCTAAAGAAAAATTCAATGTAATCGACACCAGTGCCAAAAAAAACTTACGAGCAAGAAATAAAGTTTTACTGTATAGCTACCACTGTATCAAAGAAAGCATCACACATTACTTTCCTCGACCTAGTTGTTTGTTGTACGTAAAAATCAAAACAAATAATATTTGATGAAAGTAAGCAAGTAGAAAGAAAAATATAAATTATTCTAGCAAAAAAAAAAAATGCAAAAAAATTACGAACGAGACGAAATCAATGAGACCCAAGCAAGAAGAAGAATCACTGCTCTTCATAGTATCATCACTGCTTTGTTGTTGCCAAAGTGTACGAATAGCGTAAAACTCACGAATGAATAAAATAATGACTTAAGCACAAATCATTGATACAAATTTCTTTACAAGCACTTCATAGCAATGATGATCTTTGAAGAGGAGAGAGAAGTGAGAAGCCGACAAAGAACTGAACGAAACAATCAGAATAACTCAAAAATTTACTCATTCATTGCTTTAATCCCACTCATTTCTTTCTCTCTTCGTTACTTATTTTTTATGAATGAATGCAATAGATCACAAAGAATTGGTTTTGGGTTTTATAGTAAAATTTACAACAAAATAAATATTAGACTCACCAACTTTGCTGCATCAGAACGAAGAGGCCTCAGCGGTCCAATGTAGTGTTGTTGCTGTAAATCTTTTAAGGTGTTATTAATATTTATTTGCGTGCATTCATATCATACACTTTGGCTAACTAGTTTAGGGTAACTTTCTTGGCTGGTTTTTTTTTCTTCTTTTTTTTTTTTTTTCTTTGACACTGGTTGGAACTGCTGGTCTCACTGTTTCTTCTTAACACTTCAAGTCTACTAATTATGTTAAATACGAGTTTCTTATTTAATTTGATCAGATCTTGAGCCTAGATGCCTCTGCTTCAGAATTTGTTACCATAGAGCATCAGTGAAGGTTGGTGTCTTAATTGTTGACCGTCACCAGTTGTTATTGGTACAATTGTAATAAGATCACGTTTTGGTACTTTCATGAAGGGGGTCTCCACAGATTTCTATATTCGGGTTGATGCCTTGGGGACAAAAATTGTCCCAATTATGAATCAATCTGCCCAATATGTCCCGAGACTCTTTTTTTTCTCCTTACGCGTTGAAGACTAGGGGAAACTCAATAGAAGACAATATTCAGGACCCAGATATTGAGCCCTGGATGGTCCAGTCACGTGGTATTGGACCGGAATCTAAATATTATAAAAAATTCCAATAATTACCGTAGTAAAATTATTAGATTTCTCTCCTCACCGTAGTTGTACAACAAATAAAACTTGTAGTTAGGGAAGATTTATGACTGAGTCCAAATAAAAGTTTAGGAGCCTTCCACAGCAAGAAAATCCAGTGTACCACACTACGAGTCCTACTGTTTTGTTGCGTTTTTGCCGAAATTTTGATTTTCAAATCATAAAAGGTTTATTCAGGATTTTATAATTTCATTAAAATTCGCAGAAAAATAAAATTTAGTAGGCGAATAACTCAGGATGGCAAAAATAAAATAAAATTTTTACTATCTTTATTTTTTTCTTTTTATGGTTTACGATTTAGTCTCAACAGCTCACGCCAAATTTCTTTCGATAAAGAGGAAGTCTCTCTCACCTCGATTAGCCAATAGCTAAAGAAAAATAACACCAAAATGTACGATGGTACGAAAAAGAGGTATTCCAGCACAAAGGTACGATAAGATTACCAATAGGGATGCCATTGCAGAAAAAAATATGTTTAGAAATCAACCGAAAGACTAGTCGAATCTTTTTTTTTTCTACGATGTCATTAAACTGATGATGCCTAAGGTTATTTATTTGTAGGTATATATTCTACTATCTGGCCAAGAAATATAAGAAAAACATTGAAATATTATATGCTTGGATAACACAAAAAAAATCCATTGTATCTGAGAAACGAGTCTTTCTATCGTTCATTACAAAACTGAATAATATTTTACGGTAAGTTTTATCTAAAGTAAAATATTAGGCAGAAGAGAACGATCCATTATATGAAGATCCATAAATGATAACGACACCGACATCTCATAACCGAATATCCTTCGCGTGAAATGTACCTACTAGCTTACCCTCTAAGTCCTCCAGGATATAGTATACATTTCCCACCTTTTCCTTTACTCTGGCCTTAACAAAAAGAGGACAAAGTTACGCATTGAATCTTTTATCTGCGCTACTTTGTACGAAGTTTCTTCTCAGAACTTCTTGTCCTTTTTTAAAGGCTAGAGTTCTCGAACGCAGGTCATATCGTTTCTTACTCTGTTCGTATGACTCCTTCATATGTCTCTGCAAATCGTATCTCAATAATTGCAAGGCGTCATCTCGGAACAATTTACTGCAAGGTTCTCCCAGTAACTGTAGATTGCGTAGAAGATCATATGAGGACCCGTGGGTCACCATATCAAACCCAAATAAGGCATGATATGGGGAAGTATTTATCGACTGGTGGCAAGCATTCCTTAGCGCACAACTAATATCACTTATATTTGTATCCCACTCCGTATGATCTCCTTTCAAATAAGCTCTTATTCCCGAAATGATCGACCTGTTTACGCGTTCAGACGCATTCGCCTGAGGTGAATACAGCGCTGTGTATACATGCTTAATTCCGAGTGTGGTAAAATACGCGTTGAGATCATTGGCTCTAAACTGCGAGCCATTATCGCTAACGATAGTCTCAGGTACCCCATAGCAATGGAAAATTTGGGTTCGCAAAAACTCCTTAATATGCGCCGAGGTAAATTTCCGCAAAAGATGTAGCCAATGAAATTTACTGGCATGATCCAAAACAATCAAAATTCCGATATTTCCCTTCCTACTTCTGGGATAAGGTCCTAAAATGTCAATAAACAATCGTTGAAACGGACGGACGGATACGATTTGGTTGCCCATTTCCGGTTTCATACAAAAGTTAGGAGCCTTGGTAGTTTTGCAGATATCGCAATTTCGTATGAAATCACGAATATCTCGAACCAAACCAGGCCAAAAAAACCATCGCTTTATAAGAGAAACTGTCTTCGACATGCCACCGTGAGCCGCTGTAGGAGGTTCGTGAAACCTCACAATCAACTCACGCCGAAGATTTTTAGGAATCCACAGCTTCCAACAATCCTGTTCGTTTTCCTCCACTCCATCATAATGTCGTGTTCTAATATATACAAATCTGTCAACGATTTTAATGTCGGGGTAGTTATTTTGATTCTGAGTGATTTTCTCCTTAAGCTCCATATAATCCGGATCAGTAAAGGCCGAGGAATTAAGATCTATTTCCGGTCCCAAATGAGACATCTCCTCCACATAACACCGCGACAGCGAATCAGGTACGATGTTGTCCTTTCCCCTACGATGACTTACCGTAAATTTAAAGGATTGAAGTTTTAGCACCCATCGGGCTAGCCGGCCATTCAAGTTTGGCTGACGCATGAGCCAGACCAAGCTTGAATGATCAGTGATGACTTCGAATTCTTGTAATTCAAGGTAGCATCTAAATTTCGCTATAGCCTCCACCGCCGCAAGACATTCGCGTTCGGTGACGCTATAGTTCCTTTGTGCGCTATTGAGCTTCTTGCTCATAAAGGAAATAGGGCGTTCGTTGCCCTCATCATCTTTCTGTACCAATGCCGCGCCTATGCCATAATCACTGGCATCGCAGTGTACGTAGAATTTTTTTTCAAAATTCGGATTAATGAGCACAGGGGTGGTACTCAGAAGATTCTTAATATCCTCAAAAGCGCGATCAGCGTCCTGAGTCCAAGTAAATTTTTTCCTGTTCGAAAGCGTCTCAGTTATGGGATAGACAACAGTGGAGAAGTTTTCTATGAATCTCCGGTACCAACCGGCGACTCCTAGAAATCCTCTCACTTGTCTCAAATTCTTCGGCCTGGGCCAATTCCGAATTGCGGCTACTTTCTCAGGGTCAGTGGCTATGCCACCATCGCCTATTACGTAACCCAGGTATTTTACCCGTGTTACACAAAATCGACTTTTGGATACATTCAGAGTTAAGTTTGCGGTCCGGAATTGTTCCGAAATTCGAACCAACGTAGCTAAATGTTGAGAGAAATTCTCAGAAACAATAATAAGGTCATCGAGATAACCAAAAACACTCGTCTTCAAATCGGGAGGAATTATTTGGTCCATCAACCGACACATCGTCTGTGGGGCATTGCACAGTCCGAATGGCATGACCACAAACTGATAGAGTGGTCTACCAGGGACTGTGAATGCCGTCACAGCTTTCGATTTGTCGGTGAGGCCAATTTGCCAATAAGCGTCCTTAAGATCCAATTTGGAAATTAAGTTAGCTTTTGGTAGACGCGCCAAAATACCCTCGATTGATGGCAACGGGTAAGCGTCTTTAATAGTCACAGAATTAACTTTTCTTGCATCGAGACACAATCTAACTTTATGTGGTTTCACAACCATGCGCATGGGCGAAGACCAGGGTGAATTCGAAAGTTCAATTACCCCCATAGACAACATTCGATCGATTTCGGCGTACATGAGTTTCTCCACGGCCGGAGACACTGGGTAGAACCTCTGCTTTATGGGTTTACTGTCGCCGATATCGATCTCGTGTTGTATCAAACTGGTTCTACCTAAACCTTGTGCCTCGAAATTAGGAAATAATGATATCACAGCGTCCAACTGTCTTTTTTGATCTTCACTTAAGGGGAAATAATACTCCTTTGTATCATCTTCGCCAACAGGCTCTAACGGTGTCCCCCTAGCACAAAACGATTCTGAAGTCCCAAGATGTACAATCGACTTATCTATAACGTCGATAGACCCCACTATGTTAGGAATCAAATTGAAGATTGTGATGAAATCTATGCCTAATATAAGACGCTGCGAGATGGACGGGATTATAAAAAAAGTTAGATCATGAATTTTCCCTTTAAAATTAACCGGTACACATAGCCAACCTATTACCGATTGAGGACTTCCGTCAGCTGTTTTCACGGTAGACTTGCATTTTGTGAAGGTAGGACAACTTCTAAAGTCCCCTTGTGCAAGATCCCCACCAATACAGGAGATTGAAGCCCCTGTGTCTAAGAGACCGAACTCGGTAAAACTCAAGAAATCCACTTTAGCGTAAAAACGTTGATCATTCGGAAAGTTGACAATTGCGGATATTAAAAGTTTGGAACAAGCCTTTTTGGCTTTATAAAATTTTCTCAAACGGACAGTGTTACGTTTGCTGCGCCTTGGAACTAATTCGGTAACGTCATCATCGTGAAAAATCTCATTGCGCCTAGATAAGTATAATTCCAACCTTTTATGGTATGGGTTCCTTGGATAAATGATCCTAGCTGGGTTAGAAAGTAGTTGGGTATCCTCTCTTTTTAAAATCCTAATAGGGTCGAATTTATCGTTTATCGAATCAGAACTCTCAATTGACGTAGAAAATGGTAATTCTGATGAAAACGAAGTGTCAAGTTTGGGTAAATTGTCGAATTCGAGTAAATTGTCATATTTGGTTAAAGATTTATTTATGAATTGGTCTGAAGTTACTTCTATGTCGGATCTTTCATTGTAATTGGATTTCTGTAGTTTTTTGACTTGCGGTTTGCACACCTTTTGCAGTGGGGCTTATATGTATCTTTCTGCCCACATCCGTAGCAAAATACAATCCTAGTCTCTAAACAGTCCTCCCAGGTATGACCGGGTTGATCACAATTCCAGCACAGAAAAGGACTTTGAGCTGACTGAATAGCAGCAATATCCTGTGGCGAATTGTTCTCACTATCAAATGGAATGTCTTGAGTGGAATTAATTTCAGAAATCTGTCGTTTAGAATTATAATTCCGACGAACGTACTCTTCACTCAAAAATGTTTCTCGCATTTGAACGAGTCGACGTAAATGCGAAATTGAGTCAATGGGGATGTATAGTAATTCTTGCCGTATTTCAGGCCTCAAATTTCGAGTAACTATTTCAATTAATTCCACGTCATCCATTGGTGTAGAGAGACGGTCCATTATGGACGAAATGGCCTCATAAAATGTGTCGAATGATTCTCCCACTCTCTGTTTGCGATTACGGATTTCCTCCCGGATATCTGAGGTGGACTTATAATCCTTATACTGGAATCTAATCGCATCGCAGAAGCTGTCCCAATCAACATTTCCAACCTGCTTCCGGTATCTCCAGAACCAGTCACGAGCCTTTCCGGAGAGCAATAGATTCAAGTTCTTACAAATGAGAGAGAAATCTCCATTGAAATGGTCGTTGGTCAGTGATGTCACCCGATACAAAAATTCCTCCACATTCAAGGATGTGGGAGCCCCATCAAATTTTAATCCCCAATTTTGAATAATTGAGGTTACTCTTTCAATTTGAAAACTACTACTCGACAAATTGGAAGATATATTAGGAGATATATTATTCTGTGGAGTTCGCGGATCTTGATTCCTGACATTAGGACAAAAATTAGAATTAGGATTAATACTTGATTTCTGTGGTTGAAGTGGTGGTGGAAAATTATATTGTTCAAAATTGGGATTCGGTAATGAAGCATTAATGTTCATATTCCTCAGAATTCGAGTAAGACTAGTCTCAATTATTCTGTTTAATTCCTGATAATCTACTACGACTGCCTGTGGCTGTGCATTTGTTGGCAATAAATTCCTATCGATACCACTGTCAAATTGAGATTCGTTGGCCAAATTTCGTCTTACCCCAACAGTTTCTGTAGGCTCCGCATCCGTATTGGTCCTAGAATGATCCGGATTGGAATTCTTAAGATAACTGCGGGTATGATACTGTTTTGCCATCGCCCCCCTTGGCTTCCCTTTACCCTTCCCAGTTACAGACGGACCCGCCTTTTGCAAATCGGATAGCTGACAAGGCTGACTACAAATCGGACATACATTCGAGTTACCAAGATGTTGTTCAATGCACGCACGATGAAATACATCACCACAGCCGGCTAAACGCAAACATTCCGACTTTTCATGCATAGTCGCATTGCAAATGCCACATGTAAATGGTCTGACAGAGCCAGGAGAACTAAAGCGTGGGGAAGCATGAGCCCCAAGCAATTGCGCATCGGAATGTTCGGTATGTTGGCCGAGAGTTGGGTCTGTAGCCCTAACAGCACCTGACGCTCTATTATTCGGTGGTGAATGACTTAACGACATCTTGGAATATAATTAATGCAGAACAGTAAAATTGTTTATAGTAAATGCTTAATAAATCATACATAAAAGTTTTCCTCACATAGAATACTTGGGCTAAATAGATATTGAATAATTTGGAGATCACAACTGGAACCAAAACTGGGCTATTGGTTAGTTTAAACAAAATTAGCAACATCAAACGTTTTCTTTGAAAAAATTTCACACACTTCCTTCTTTCATTAAATCACTGATAACTATCGGATGTCGACTAGCACCTTGCCAATACAACATAGTCCATTATAAATATCTGGTTTAATGCCAAAAGTAAGAAAACCAAATTTGCAAAAATCTGAATAAACTTGCAATAATGTTTATGGGCTCTAATATTCAGCCTATTTACATATCAAAGTATCGAACAGGGGATAAACGGTTAGAATTTTCGAACTAAGCTCCTCAAAAATCTAAAATCCTGAAAATCATGTACGACTATTTTTATGTAATAGAAAAAACAATAGAACTACAAAACATTAAGGTAAAATTTACACTTAAAAATAATTTTGGAGCCGAAATGACCGAAAATGTTGGACATTCTGGCCCCACGTTGGGCGCCATTTATGTAATGTAATATACCATTTGAATTTTGATACTGTTATAGAAAAAAAATATTCATTGTTATTCCTAACTCTATGAGAAGAATGGAATTTTATGAGAGGTCATATAAGAAGGAGACGTGGGAGCCATTTACACGCTAGCATGCAGTCGGGAATTGGGGGAGGTTCTTGTCTCCTTCTATTTGCCATAAGTTTTTTTTTTTTATTACACTACTTACATATATATATGTAGACTCCCTAAAAATATTTGATATTAAACTACTAACTGACGGGCCAGAAGCTTATCTACTTGCAAACACAAAAAAAAAAACCCCATAGTAGATAGCCAAGTAAAAATTGATATTGAAAATTTGTATAGATCCCCACATAGTTTGGGTGATCTCGAGATATTTTGAGATCACGGCCTCATCACCCTCACCTGCCTTTTCCTAGTGGCGACAATTTTTTTTTTTTTTTTAGGAACCCATATCTATTTCTATTTAGCCGTTTCTATTCCATGGAGGAAAACAAAATGTTTAATTTAACAATTCATATTCCAATTAAAATTTTTATTATAACTCTGTGTTAATTTTTTGTTTTGATAATATAAAAATGATATTCATATAAAATTACTTTCAATAACAAAACAAAAAAAATTATGAAAACATTATACTTTTAAACGTATCTAAAGAAAAATTCAATGTAATCGACACCAGTGCCAAAAAAAACTTACGAGCAAGAAATAAAGTTTTACTGTATAGCTACCACTGTATCAAAGAAAGCATCACACATTACTTTCCTCGACCTAGTTGTTTGTTGTACGTAAAAATCAAAACAAATAATATTTGATGAAAGTAAGCAAGTAGAAAGAAAAATATAAATTATTCTAGCAAAAAAAAAAAATGCAAAAAAATTACGAACGAGACGAAATCAATGAGACCCAAGCAAGAAGAAGAATCACTGCTCTTCATAGTATCATCACTGCTTTGTTGTTGCCAAAGTGTACGAATAGCGTAAAACTCACGAATGAATAAAATAATGACTTAAGCACAAATCATTGATACAAATTTCTTTACAAGCACTTCATAGCAATGATGATCTTTGAAGAGGAGAGAGAAGTGAGAAGCCGACAAAGAACTGAACGAAACAATCAGAATAACTCAAAAATTTACTCATTCATTGCTTTAATCCCACTCATTTCTTTCTCTCTTCGTTACTTATTTTTTATGAATGAATGCAATAGATCACAAAGAATTGGTTTTGGGTTTTATAGTAAAATTTACAACAAAATAAATATTAGACTCACCAACTTTGCTGCATCAGAACGAAGAGGCCTCAGCGGTCCAATGTAGTGTTGTTGCTGTAAATCTTTTAAGGTGTTATTAATATTTATTTGCGTGCATTCATATCATACACTTTGGCTAACTAGTTTAGGGTAACTTTCTTGGCTGGTTTTTTTTTCTTCTTTTTTTTTTTTTTTCTTTGACACTGGTTGGAACTGCTGGTCTCACTGTTTCTTCTTAACACTTCAAGTCTACTAATTATGTTAAATACGAGTTTCTTATTTAATTTGATCAGATCTTGAGCCTAGATGCCTCTGCTTCAGAATTTGTTACCATAGAGCATCAGTGAAGGTTGGTGTCTTAATTGTTGACCGTCACCAGTTGTTATTGGTACAATTGTAATAAGATCACGTTTTGGTACTTTCATGAAGGGGGTCTCCACAGATTTCTATATTCGGGTTGATGCCTTGGGGACAAAAATTGTCCCAATTATGAATCAATCTGCCCAATATGTCCCGAGACTCTTTTTTTTCTCCTTACGCGTTGAAGACTAGGGGAAACTCAATAGAAGACAATATTCAGGACCCAGATATTGAGCCCTGGATGGTCCAGTCACGTGGTATTGGACCGGAATCTAAATATTATAAAAAATTCCAATAATTACCGTAGTAAAATTATTAGATTTCTCTCCTCACCGTAGTTGTACAACAAATAAAACTTGTAGTTAGGGAAGATTTATGACTGAGTCCAAATAAAAGTTTAGGAGCCTTCCACAGCAAGAAAATCCAGTGTACCACACTACGAGTCCTACTGTTTTGTTGCGTTTTTGCCGAAATTTTGATTTTCAAATCATAAAAGGTTTATTCAGGATTTTATAATTTCATTAAAATTCGCAGAAAAATAAAATTTAGTAGGCGAATAACTCAGGATGGCAAAAATAAAATAAAATTTTTACTATCTTTATTTTTTTCTTTTTATGGTTTACGATTTAGTCTCAACAGCTCACGCCAAATTTCTTTCGATAAAGAGGAAGTCTCTCTCACCTCGATTAGCCAATAGCTAAAGAAAAATAACACCAAAATGTACGATGGTACGAAAAAGAGGTATTCCAGCACAAAGGTACGATAAGATTACCAATAGGGATGCCATTGCAGAAAAAAATATGTTTAGAAATCAACCGAAAGACTAGTCGAATCTTTTTTTTTTCTACGATGTCATTAAACTGATGATGCCTAAGGTTATTTATTTGTAGGTATATATTCTACTATCTGGCCAAGAAATATAAGAAAAACATTGAAATATTATATGCTTGGATAACACAAAAAAAATCCATTGTATCTGAGAAACGAGTCTTTCTATCGTTCATTACAGAATATAAACCTTTATATAGCTCGCAACAAATTTAAAGGATTTGAGATAGTGTCAATAATGTTGGTCCACAAATACATATACTGTTGGTATCTTCTCAAATTATGATGGGTATTTATAGCATTATTTTATTTATTAAACATTGCCCTAAATTTGAAATATAGAGTTTAATTGGCATCTAATGTGAAATTAAGATTTTTTTTTACTCACATAAATAAATACGATACCTTATATCGATCCACTTACGGTACCCCCACAATAGTTACAAATTACAAATTAGTGGTATTAAAATGAGATTTAGTTATATTACCCGGAGTCGACTCCGGAGTCGTAGTCGAGCTGATGAAAAATGCTAGAGCCGGAGTCGAGCAAAATTGGCTCGACTCCACAGCCCTGCATATATCTATCTTGTCTCCTTCTGGATGTTACAAACATATGCACTAACTTATAATACCATTTGGCGCAGGGTTTAAAAATTAAACTTACCCATTAAAAATATTCAAAATTGGGTTATAAAAAATTTAATTAAAAGAACTTCCTATGTGGTTAAAAACATCATTGGGTGGTCTTTTTGGAAGTGCTTTTAAAATTGTGCCTTTAGAACAACTATATTGTTTGTTGGAGTTTTGCTTAAAATTTACGAATCTTTTTACAAGTTTCATACCTAAAATTATTTGTCAATATCATCAGCAACCTCTCTTCTGCTGCACGCAAAGAAAAAAACGTTTGGAAAACGTGTACCGAAAACGTTTTAATTTTGTTAGAGTTTTTTGAATTGCTTCGAAAATTTCAAACTTTTATCACCAAAAAATTTCGTTTGTTACAAAATTTTTATTTTTTCAATAAAAAAATTACACATTCCATTTCGTTTATATCAAGCACTGTTTTTTCTGACTTTAATTCTTTAATAAGACACATTTTACAGTTAAAAGTAAAAATTTAATATAGTATGTAATGTTGAAACTCTTTTTGGAATCTTCCGAACATATCTGGAATATATTTAAAAAAAAAAAAAAAAAACTTTTTGTTGTTTGGTTGAAGCAGGGCTCGAAACCACGACCCTTGGCATGCAAGGCGGACGTAGCAACCACTGCTCCACGGTACCCAACTAAATGTATGTTTCTGTTAAATAAAGTTAGTTTAACCGGCTCGTGGGCGCCGCAAGCTATGCTATATAAATATAACTTATATGGATAATTTTCTATTGATGACAATAACAGCTACATACCTCTGTGGGTAGTGTGTTAGCTTACAAATTTATAAAATCGAATAATTTCTTCTACATTGTTTGTCTTACAGAAAAAGGTGCTAAGAACTAAAAAACCTCGTGGAAGTGAAGAAAATGTGAGGTAAAATGCAATTAGCCAGAAAAGATACCCAGCAAAAACTCTCATTGCCCGGTAATCTTGTAGGTAAGCCTATTTAAAAATTAATAACCACTTATTAATTAGCATCGCGTCGGATTACATTTACATACGTATGTCCTACGAGGAAAGTACTTCTCCCAAGGCATACTTTCGGCCATAAAATAAATAGTGCTTTTAAAGCATATAATCACCTAATATGTAATGGCTTATTCGTAGATACACCAAACCTTAGGCCAACTGCCTAATAATCTGAGAATAGCAATTCGAAAATTACCGAGAAGTATTTATTTTTGTCATTACAAGTTAGTCATTATAACTCGCCGCAATGTAATGCAACGTGTAATGACAACTTTACTCCTGGTAATGTCAATTGTAATGGGATGTGGTTACCTAGTTTTTGCTGGGTATTGTTTTTACATCCTGGAAAAGAACAAACGTTTGTCACAAAAAGTCTATACTTTTTCTTCCAAATAGACTTCCTTACAGCAAAAAGCAATAGAGAAACGAACTTTGTTTCTCTAAAATTTCGTTTGGAAGGAAAGAATTATTTTTTTGCGTGTACTTCGACGATTATCCAAGATTACTTTCTTCATTGCTCCAATGTTTTCATCGATTGTTAATGTGCTCTGGCAAACACGACAAGCATCTGGCAAACAAGACAATCTCAATAAAATTCCCTCGATATTTGGAATGGGGTAAGAGTCCTTAACCGTGACGGAGTTTTCGACTCTCCGCACGGAAACGAACCTTTCCTTATTTAACAATTAGAACACATGGTTTCGATCAGGAGGAGATAACGACTGAGGACAATCTTCAATGACACCTAAGGATAAGATTTTATCAATTTCAACCTACATAATATTTTCCCGAGGCGTAGAAATGGGGTAATATCTATGCTCAATTGGCTGTGCGATGTTTTAGTAAGTCCGTGAATCCGGCCTGAATTTGAAATCGTTTCTATCATAGCGTGCAGCTTCCGTCGCTGAGATATCGTATTGGAATCTGCCTTAATGGAGTTAACCTCCGCACTCTGCTCACCAAATGTGTAATTGTGATTTGATACTTTTTCCAAAAATCAGACAATAGATTTTTGTATGAAACGTTGGAGGATATATAAGATTCAGCCTGGTCAAACTTTCAGTCGTATATACTTATTCCATTTCGTTTTAATGGAAAACTAAACGTCTATTTACGTAACTTACATAGCATTCGCTTAATAGATATCATTGATATCCAATTATGTATACGTGTTTTTTTTTTTTTTTTTTTTGATGTACGAATATGGATTTCAATGCAAATATAATTTTATTTTCCAAACATTATCCAAGAAATTCAATTTCTTCTACTCCATACCGAGATAAATTTATGCAAGTGGCCCATTAAAATTTCTCATTACACCACCACTACTACAATGGAATTGCATTTGTCAAAATTATCCTATCATGTAATTTTTCAAAAGCTGTAAAGCCCATCACAAGTCAAGTGCGTCCTTCAAAGTATAACGCATTAGTTTATGTAACAACGGTGGTAATGACCAGAAATTTGTTTAAACCTAAGAGGATTTTCGCAGATTTATATTTCTCATTTGTGGACACAACCAATGGCATTCACGTGTACAACAATTTACAGTCCCAGTGGAGGGTAGCACTAGTTTAAGGCCCTTCTCTATACAATAGAGAGTCGTGGTCGTGAAATATTTCCAATATGAAAGAAAAAAGTCATATTGGGTTGAAAAAAGAAGAGAAGGAACTTTAGCAGTTATTAAAGCGTTTTCGTTTCTGTGTGTTGCCCAAGAGGTAGACTTCTCTGCCCTCATTGCCCTTCCGCCCAAATGATAGTACGTTTTTAACGTTATTATATTGCGTATAAAGGTCATGAATTCAATGCCAGTTTCGACCGAACACCAGCAGTGGTTTATCACCTCTCAGTACTACTGATGACATTTCTAAGTGTTTCAAAGTTTCTCAAAGTGGTTTTACCGCAATGTGAAACGCGCTCGGACTCGGCTTTAAACAAGAGGTTCCTTGTCATTGAGCTACACATAGAAACAGACAGCACCCAGTGATAAGAGACAAGTTCACCACAATGGATTGAAAAGTCCAAGTAAGCCTGAAATATAGGACTGTCACAAGGGCCGTCTTTAATCTTTTAGAGGCCCTGGGCAAATAAGTATAAAGTGGCCCCTATGACTTTGACAGAACACTGTTTTGTTATAATAAACAACAAGTAAGTAAAGTAGAAAGTCGGGCGGGGCCGACTATATCATACCCTAAACCACCATTACAGAATTAGTAATCATAAGCATTTGTGGGGTAACATATAGGTCTGGGAGATAAACCGCAGTTGCATATTTAAGAAAATTAAGGGGTACATGTCTATGGGTGCTTTGTGTCAATCTGACTATAGCTCATAGTCAATGTTGCCAGGGAAAATGTTCGGTTTATCCTACAAGGACAAAAAAAGTTCCCTACTTTCCCATATATTCCCAAACAATTTTCCCTACTATATTTTTCGTTAAATTTAAAAAATTTTACAAAACAAAAATGGTTCTAAGTACTTTATTATCTTACAACATGAATATGCAACGTATATAACTTAGAATATAAATTTGTATTACCACCACGGTTGCCACAGTTGGTAGAATTCTACCCAAATTAGTAATGTTTTTTGTTAAATCTCTATAAAAATAAAATTTTGGAAAAAGTTACTATAAACAACTTTTTGTGAGAATATTTTCTATAAAAATAAAATTTTGACAATAAATTCTATAGAAATAAAATTTTGAGAAAAAATTCCACAGAAATAACATTTTGAGAAAATTTTTTATAGAAATAATAATTTGAAAAAAATTTTTATAGAAATACAATTTTGACAAAATGTTCTATAGAAATAAAATGTTGACAAAATTTTCTACAGGAATAAAGTTTACCACACATTGTTAAAGATCAAGCCTTGCCGGCTTCTAATTTTCTCCTCTAGAGCCACCAAAATGTAAAAATTATTACAAATTGTGTTGAGTGAAAATGTCCTACATTGTGGCCCTATGTTCCTACAAGACGCTAAATATTAGAAAAACCCTACATATAGGGAATTTCCCCTACTTCTAGCAACACTGGCTGTGTTGATCTTGCACCTACGGAGTTAATACGCCACTAATATTGAGCCCATTATTAAAAAAGAGAAAATCGTTAAATTAGTGTGGGTAATAAATAAAAAAAAGTAAAAATCGAGCAATATTCTTATGTAAGAGCTACAAGGACGTATAAGTACGATCGGCTAGTACATCAATATTTGAAATTTGAGTAACATTGGTTAATAAATAAGAGTACTATGGCCAAATTTGGGAGAAACGAGCGATGCATATATATGGAAGCTATATCTAAATGTGAACCAATTTGCATAATATTTTGCGGGTTTGATTAATACCACGAAAGGTTACCTTGTGCAAGATTTGAGTAAGATCAATTAAGAAATGAGGCCTGTATGGTCAAACATAAGGTTATTAGGGGCGAATTTTTCAAAATCGGGTGATACATATATGGGAGCTATATCTACATCTGAACCGATTTCGATGAAATTTTGCACATATAGTTAGTACTATAGAGGACTGGATCTAGCCAACTTTTTGTAAGATCGGTTAATAAATAAGGGTTCTATGGCCAAATTTGGGAAAATCGGGCTATACATATATATGGGAGCTATATATAAATCTGAACCGATTTGGATGAAATTTTGCAGACTTGAAGGGCGATGGAAAAGATTACCTTTTGCCAAATTTGTTGACGATCCGTTTGAAAAGAAGCGCAACGTGACCCCATTTGTCGAAATCGGGCGATACATATATATGGGAGCTATATCTAAATTTGATTCGATTTCTTCCAAATTCAATAGCGTTCGTCCCTGTGCCCAAAAACCTCCCTGTACCAAATTTCATCAAAATCGGTTAATAATTGCAACCGGAATCCTGTGAACAACAAATACATGGACAGACGGACGGACGGACGGACGGACACCAAGCGCTAGATCGACTCAGGAGGTGATTCTGAGTCGATCGGTATATATTTTATGGGGTCTAAAATCAATATTTCTGGTAGGCACATTTTTTGGCCGATCAAACTTATTATACCCTGAACACTATGTGGTTTAGGGTATAAAAATTTTAAAAATAATCGATCGATGGTTGATGATACTTTAAAGCAGCAACTGTAACTATAAAACAAAATCGATTACAATGTGCGAAAAAGATACAGGTATCAGGGTTGCCGGGTTTGAAAAGGAACCCTGCTAGATTTGAGACAGGCAAAATCGATATTTCGAAATGTGTCTTCAATGTTGTTTTCTTTCAAAAGTTGATATATTTTTAACATAGAATTAGTTCCCCTATTTTCACTGTCTACAATTTTCAAATATTCTGTTAAATGCGAAAATCCATTTCTAACTCGTTCTCATTAACATCTTCATAATAAAATTCAGCAATCTGGCAGGAACTAGGGGCCCTTATCGATCACGGAGCCCTGGGAACGTGCCCAGAGTGTCCAGTGGGAAATAGGGGTCTAGCTGCCACTATACCTAACCTAACCTTCTCTGCGTGTATAATCTGTTAATGTCTGTCTAAGAATTTCTTGCATGTGATCCTTGGTGTTGAGGGCCCTTGGCAGCGAAATCCTTTTTTACTTCAGTAAAAGCCCTTTTACTGAACCATCAATGTATGTCCATTCTTCATGCGTCATCGAAAAATAAAGCCACAGACAGACTGACTCTGTTCGAAATGCCAACATAATGAAGGCGATGCATGACCAGATTAAGTCTTGCATCACGAATGCAATGTAGGGGAACCCCACGCCCACCTCTCACTCTATCGCACCCTATATAATACCACAAACGAATAGCTGACAGCATAGTTAAATTAACGTCACTTTGAATGCACATACGAAACGAAAATGGAAATTTCTCTTATTAAACTGGCCTGAGCCTGGCAAGTGTATACAATTCTCGAAATTGTACAAAAATTACCTTGTTCGATAGGCATAAAGAGAGAGTGAGAGAGAGGGGGGAGTAGGAGTGCTTGCATTGGTTTGCTTTGAATGGTTTCAGTTGAAATTGTAACTGTCAATTCACGCGTCCACAATCCGCAGACATGTGACTCCAATATCATGGCAAACACTATTTACTGTAAGTGGATTTCAAGGATATTTTGGCCCAAATTCGTTTTCATAATTAGAGATTCTCAAATGAGTTGATTAGAGGGAAATGGGGATTGTGGAAGATAAAGATGTGGTACATATAAGTAATGCAGTAAAGATTTGATATATTTGACGATTTATATGCGAAAATTATCTATAGAAAGGGAGGCACTGTAGTTCAGGTTTTCCACCTAAACTCAAAATTAAAAATACCAAAAAAAAAATCTTACCAAACTTTGGATAAAAAAAAGTTAAATTTTCCATATTAGTTACAAACAACCAAGAAAGAGTTGATGTCCTTATTATGCCCCTCATCAAACTAACTGAATAGGAGAACAAAAACATTAATCGCCAAAAATCGGTTAATTGATTTTCAAAGATTTATAGATTTTTGTGGAAGCACTTGAGTCCATGTATGAAGGATAGGTTAGGTTAGATGGCAGCCCGATGTATCAGGCTCACTTAGAGTACATTGTGATACCACATTGGCGGACTTCTCTCTTATCACTGAGTGCTGCCCGATTACATGTTTAGCTCAATAACAAGGGACCTCCTTTTTATAGCCGAGTCCAAACGGCGTTCCACATAGCAGTAAAACCACTTAGAGATGCTTTGAAACCCTCAGAAATGTCAGTGGGATAATACACCGCTGAAAAACTTTTTGGTGTTCGGTCGACGCAG
The DNA here is from genome assembly GCF_050003625.1 of Haematobia irritans. Taxonomy (NCBI): domain Eukaryota; kingdom Metazoa; phylum Arthropoda; class Insecta; order Diptera; family Muscidae; genus Haematobia; species Haematobia irritans. Next base: position 153,756,713 of record NC_134399.1, read on the forward strand.
GAATCGAACCCACGACCTTGAGTATGCAAGGCGGGCATGCTAACCATTGCACCACGGTGGCTCCCATGTCCATGTGTGAAAGTTCGCATTGTCGTGGTGAAGAGTGATGCGTCTTCGACGCACACAAACAATTTTTTTTCTGATTCAATCACCAAATTAATTGATCCAATTAATTTTTTAATTGAAATGTCTTCAATCACGAAAATGATAGTATCAATCATAGTTTTAATTGGGTATAGAAAAAATTCGTGATTAAAAAATTAATTGATTTTTTCACCAAATTTCAATTATTTTTTAATTGATTCAATGAAAAATTTAATTGATGTTGATTGCAAAACTCAATTAATTTATTAATTAAAAAAGGTAAATATTTTTAATTACTCTCTGAATTGGCTTAGAGTTTTTATTTGGATTAACAAATGATTGTTTGAAATACATTTTTAATTAAAAATTTTAAAAAATCAGCATTTTTTTTAACTGAATTAGTCTTCAGAATTTGATTAAAAAAATAATTGTATCAATTAATTTTTTAATTAAAAATTTTAAAATTTTCAATCATTGACTTAATTAACTTAATGTTTTTATCATGATTGGAAAGTTAATTGTATCAATTAATTTATTAATTGAAAAAATTTTCAACTTCAATTAACATTTTAATTGGAAATATTTTGGTGATATTTTTTTCTGTGCGGTTGGTTTTCCCGATTTTTTGAAAAACAAAATTCTGACCAAATTTTCTATAGAAATAAATTTTGGTAAAATTGTCTATAGACATAAAATTTCGACAAAGTTTCCTATAGAAATAAAATGTTGACTAAATTTTCCATAGAAATAAAATTTTGACAAAATTTTCTATAAAAAATAAAATGTTTACAAAATGTTCTATATGTTAGATATAACATTTTGACAAAATTTTCTATAGATATAAAAATGTTCTATAGAAATAAAATTGGATTAAATGTTTTATAGAAATACAATTTTGAAAATTTTTCTATAGAAATAGAATTTAACAAAATTTTCTATAGAAATAAAATTTGGACCAAATTTTCTATAGAAATAAAATTTTGGCAAAATTTTCTATAGCAATAAAATTTCGACAATTTCAATAGATATAAAATTTTAACCTAATTTTCTAATTTTGACAACATTTTTTTAGTAAGAATTTTTTTTACCAAATTTCATATAGAAATAAAATATGACAAAAATTTTTCTGTAGAAATAAAATTTTTACAAAATTTCTTTAGAAATAATATTTTGATAAAACTTTCTTTAGACATTAAATGTTGACCATATTTCCCATATAAATAACATTTTGACCAAATTTTCTATAGAAATAAAATTTTGATCAAATTTTTTATAGAAATAAAGTTTTGATCAATTTTCTGTAAAAGTAAAATTTTGACCAAATTTTTTTTTAGAAAGACTATTTTGACCAAATTTTCTATAGAAATAGAATTCTCACAAAATTATCTATTTACGCAAAGAAAACAAACGTTTGGAAAAAGTGTACCGAAAATGTTTTCTTTTGATAGAGTTTTTTGAATTGCTTCGAAAAGTATACACTTTTATCACCAAAAAAATTCGTTTGTTACAAAATTTTTATTTTTTCAATAAAAAAAGTTATTTTTGAACCAACAACACAGTCCATTTCGTTTATATCAAACTCTGTTCTTTTCCGACTTTAGGTCTTTATTAAGACACATTTTACAGTTCATAGTAAAAATTTAATATAGTACAATGTAATATTGAACATTTTTTCGGAATCTTCCGACCATATCTGGAATATATGTAAAAAAATAAAAAAAAACAACTTTGGTCGAAGCAGGGATCGAACCCACGACCCTTGGCATGCAAGTCGGACGTAGCAACCACTGCTCCACGGTGCCCAACTAAATGTATTTTTCTGTTAAATAAACTTTGTTTAATCGGCTCGTGGGCGCCGCAAGCTATGCTATATAAATATAACTTATATGGGTAATTGTCTATTGATGACATTAACGGCTACATAGCTCTGTGGATAGTGTGTTGGCTTACAAATTGCATGGTCCGCGGTTCGATTCTCCGTCCAGGCGAAAGGTAAAAAAAAAAATTTAAATTTATAAAATCGTATAATTCTTCTTCATTGTTTGTATTACAGAAAAAGGTGCTAATAACTAAAAAAAACTTCGTGGAAGTGAGAAAGATGTGAGGAAAATGCAATTAGCTAGAAAAAATTTTTTTTTTTGAGGTAGTCTTTATGAAATTGTGTTTACATCCTGGAAAAGAATAAACGTTTATCACAAAAAGTATATACTTTTCTTCCCAATACACTTCCTTTCAACGAAAAGCAAATGAGAAACGAACTTTTTTTGTCTAAAATTTCGTTTGGGAGGAAAGAATTATTTTTTTGCGTGTAGAAATAAAATTTGACAAAATTTTCTATAGACATCAAATATTGACCAAATTTTCTGTAGAAAGATTATTTGACCAAATTTTCTAGGGAAACAAAATGTTGACAAAATTTTCGACAGCAATAAAATTTTGACAAAATTTTGTATAGAAATAAAAATTTATCCAAATTTCCTTTTCGACACATTTACAATTCAAGGAATAAGATATTTTAAAATTTGCTAGGTTTTAGTAAGATTTTCTATTTTTATTCCCACCACCATAGAATGGTGACGGGGGTATAATAAGTTTATCATTCCGTTTGTAACACATCGAAATATCGATTTCCGACTAAATAAAGTATATATATTCTTGATCAGGGAGAAATTCTAAGACGATATAAGCATGTCCGTCTGTCTGTCTGTCTGTCTGTTGTAATCACGCTACAGCCTTCAATAATGGCACTATGGTCCTGAAATTTGGTACAGATTCTTCTTTTGTTTGCAGGCAGGTCAAGTTCGAAGATGGGCTATATCGGTCCAAGTTTTGATATAGTCCCCATATAAACTGACCTTCCGATTTGGGGTCTTGGGCTTATAAAAAAACTGTAGTTTTTATCCAATTTGTCTGAAATTGCAAGTCTAAAGGTATTTTATGACCATCAAAAAGTGTACCGAAAATGGTGCCTATCGGTCCATGTTTTCGTATAGCCCCCATATGGACCGATTTCCGAGTTTGCTTCTTTGGCGTCTAGAAATTGTATTTTCTATCCGATTTGCCTGAAAATGGAAATCTAGGACCATAAAGAGGTGTTCCGAAAATGACGTGTATCGGTCCATGTTTTGATATAGCTGCCATATGGACCGATTTCCCGATTTTGCTTCGTGGGCGTCTAGAAAGTATATTTTCTATCCGATTTGCCTGAAATTGGAAATCTAGAGGTATTCTATGACCATAAAGATGTCTTCCGAAAATGACGTGTATCGGTCCATGTTTTGATATAGCCCCCATATAGACCGATCTCCCGATTTTATTTCTTGGGCTTCTAGAATCCGTAATGTTTGCCCAATTTTCCTCAAATCGGAAATCTAGAGGTATTCTAGGGCCTTAAGGAGGTGCGCCGAAAATGGTGAGTATCGGTCCATGTTTTGATATAGCCCCCCTATAGACCGATCTGCCGATTTTACTTCTTAGGCTTCTAGAATCCGTGTTTTTTTACCCAATTTGCCTGAAAATGGAAATCTAGAGGTATTCTAGGAAAATAAAGAGATGTGCCGAAAATTGTGGTTATCGGTCTATGTTTTGATATAGCCCCTATATAGACCGATCTCCAGATTTACTTCTTGGGCTTCTAGAATCCGTAGTTTTTATCCAATTTGCTTGAAATTGGAAATCTAGAGGTATTCTAGGACCATAAAGAGGTGTGCCGAATATATTGAGTATCGGTACAGTTTTTGATATAACCCCTTATAATCCGGCCCTGCGATTTGGGGTCTAGATAACTACAATTAAATGTGCTGAATACTTTGGGCATCCTTGCATGTTTTGGTATAGCCCCCATTACACCGAACTCCCGATTTAACTCCTAGGGTTTCTAGAAATTGTAGTTTTTATCCGATTTGCCACAAATTGAAAATATATTGGCATTTTAGACCCATAACAAAATGTATATGATTTAGTTTTATCGGTCCATTTGGTAAGGCCTGCACATAGATCTGCTTGGGAAAATATCTGTCATCAAACCCACTGAAATTTTCAAAAGAAACTATTACATTTGATTCATGGTGGTGGGTATTTAAGATTCTGCCCGGCCGAATTTACTACTGTATATACTTGTTGTAGGTACAGTATCCACGCTGTATCCACGATTCATCATTTGTCACGATGTCGTAGACATATTTCGAAGGAGCGCTTTCGTATTTATGAAGCATTTCTTTCGACCAATCGACACGAGCCTTTTTTGATCTCTTGCTAATTGTGTGGCACCCAACGTGAAAATTTGTTTTGACGATCAAATTTCCATGCAATATTGAATCTATGTGATTCGCTGTAAACAACGCAAATAGCGCCATAATTCAACACGTTCTGCGCTCGTATAACATCAAAGCTGTCAATCTTTGCGATCCAACTGTCAGTTGGCAGGTTCCGACTCTTGTGGTCATATTTAAATAAATTGGGCGAAACTTGCTTTTTAGTAAAAGAGGTATGGACAAACATAGAGAAAGCTAGTTGTCTTTCTCTATGTAATCATTTCACGAAATATTATTGCATCAATCTGTATGTGATCTAAGACCAATATATGTATGTTTTACGTTCATTATTGCGCAGATCCATCGTGCATGGATTGCTATAGTAAAGTCAATTCCCCCAGATGTTACATTTATTCTCAGATTAATAGTTCCGTTTAATTCCTTGATATCTACCAATATTCCAAATTATCAGAATATTGTCCATCTTCCAGTAATGACTTTCTTTTTCCATAGTAGAGTCCATAGTCAAACAAACTTGTTATATCTACTTTACTGATGCCCACAATTTCATAGGAAATATTTGGCAGAACTGGCATACTCGCATCTTGGCGTAAAACTTTCAATACCCCAATGACTTCAGCCAGTCCACATGGAAAATGCACAAACAATAATAGAGGGTGTGTCGACACAACAATGACATCTATCTCCCTTGTAGATGCATTAGTCCATTCCTTCAGTCAGCCACCTATTGTGTTTTTCTTTCTATTGTCTGTTAGCTTGGAAGCATGTTGAGCAGAAGGCATCATCGAAGCCAACATGTGGTTGCTTTGGCAATTTTTCCAAATCGAAAATAGCAATACATTCTGGAAATGAAAATGAAAATCAAAGAGTAGCACATAATACGAGGGAGCAATGGCAACAGGATGTGAAAAGGAAAACACTGCAAAAGAGATTTCAACCAATCTGCATATCAACGAGGGAACTAACACCATCTCTAGTAAATAGTGATTGTGGATGGGTACTCCAGGATGAACATCAATGCCAAGTGACGGCGGCCTAGGCTATATTACCATGAGCACGACCATCAGCGCCGCTACTAAACACATTGCAAAGATTATCAGATATATATGGAGGATGTTAGTTGAAGTCAGTATTTGTGGGTGTCTGTGTGAGAGGGTATGTTATAGGGATTGTAATCAGAATCAAAAATTCGATTTTTCGACTTACAAAATTTGGAAACGTCAAGTGTTCGATTTCTTAAAAATGTGAGAAACTCGAGTTTAGAATTTTTTGAAAAATAAAAAAAAAATGATTTTTCGACTTTTTAAAATTTGAGCTGTGGCTAACCCGGACTTTTTACACATTTACCATATGTCAATACATAGATATCCTTTATACAATAATTTTGAAAGTAAACAAGTATATACGGACATAAGTTCGGCCAAGCATACCGGTATGAAATGAGCGTTTTGTCTCAAAACGTCATCTCCATCCAATTCGTCGTCATCAAACTTTTTGGCGGTTTTCCACGTTCTTCATTTCTCACATCAAATTCATTATTTTTGAACCATCGAAACCATCTTTTTGATGTTGCTTCTGATAGAACATGATCATCATATGCCTCGACAAGCATTCGATGCGACTCTGCAGCACTTTTCTTCAAATGAAAACAAAAAATGAATGCTTTCCGTAAATCATCGCTTTCTTCTAAAAAATTCTACATTTTTAACACGATGAAAAATATGATGTTGTCTGTTCAATGACTTAATGTATACTAAATATTTTTCACAGATGTAATAGCACACAAACAAAAAAATAAAGGCTCGTTCACAACAAATGTTCCCTATCGAGACATTTGTATCTTGAGGCTCACTTCATACCGGTATACCTGGTAAATACCACCCTTTGAAAACTCTTCGTCGGCTTACTCGTAAACATATATAATTTCTGGTGGATAATTTTGAGGTGCATACAAACGCATGACGTGGGGGCTATACCAAAACATGGACCAATTTGCACTATATTCGCTATACTTTTTTAGGGACACAAAATATCGCAAATTTCAGGCAAATCGGAGAAATATTGCGGTGTCTAGAAAACCAAGAAGTCAAAGCGGGAGATCGGTCTATATGGGGGCTATACCAAACCATGGACCGATACTCTTATTTATGGAGCCGAAATACCTCTAGATTTTGAATTTCAGGGAAATCGGATAAAAATTCGGATGTCTACACGCTCAAGTAGTCAAGTCGGGAAATATGGGAGCTCTATATCCAAATGTGAAACGAATCACACCATATTCGCCACACCCATTTACGGATAAAAATTGCGGTGTCTAGATAGCCAAGAAGTCAAATCGAGAAATCGCTCTATACCACAAACCGATCCACACTATATTCGCTACACCTACCTATGGACCAAATATATTTCAAAATATTGAAATTAGAGAAAATGTGATAAAAATTGCGGTTTCTAGCAGCCCAAGAAGTCAGGAGATCGGGCTATATGGGGCTATAGCAAACCATGGACCGAATCACACCATATTCGGCACACTTACTTGAGGACCCAAAATGCCTCTAGATGTTTAATTTTAGGCAAATCGGACCGAATCACACCGTTTTCGGTACGCTTATTTATACATCCAAAATAACTAAAAATTCAGGCAAATCAGATAAAAATTGAGATGTCTAGACGCTCAAGACCCCAAATCGGAAGGTCGGTTTGTATGGGGCTTATATCAAAATCTAGACCGATATAGCCCATCATCGAACCTGACCTACCCGCAGACCAAAGACGAGACGACAACTGTCCGAACATGTACATTTGTCTGGGACGTTTGTTATATCATCCTCTCATACCTGGACACCTCTCAAAGGTCGACAAAATTTAGGCGACCGTGGGTGTCCCCCTATCAGAAGTTTCACTGTGCTAAATGTAGTCGGAATAATAATGACAAACTTATTATACCCCCCTCACCATTCTATGGTGGTGAGTATAATAATATCGTCTACAGATACTCCCACGAGTTTCCTTTTAATTCAATTTTCAAATTTCGTTATCAAAAGTTGATTTTCAAATATATGAAAAGTCGATTAGTTGAATTTGAAGACTACCAAAGTCGACTTAGACTTTATTTTGACAAAAAATCGATTAGTCGAATTCGCCGATTAGTAGTCTTTGGTATCCCTAGTATGTTATGGGATACCGATGTGTTTCTATGAGTCTATGAAATCATTTAAAGTTGGCTGCAATTGTTCCAAAGCTATGTCCTGTCACCCATAAAACAATTGCTAACTGACCTCAATGTGACACTGCAACGGATGTTGTGAGTGCATCACCAATTGAAGAATACAAATGTGTGTGAGTTTCCCGTTTTTAGGAAGACTTTATCAATGTAGTCTATTAAAGACTGCCAGATAATGCATGGGCATTTTTATTTTAGAGAAATGAAGCCATAAAACTGTTATCGTTGAAAAATTTAAGACAGCCATTGTTCTTTAAATTTGCATATCGGTTTCTCGATAGTGTTGATCCGCTTTAAGATAAAACAAGTAAAGGGTGATTTGTTAAGAGCTTGATAACTTTTTTTTTTAAAAAAAACGCATAAAATTTGCAAAATCTCATCGGTTCTTTATTTGAAACGTTAGATTGGTCCATGACATTTACTTTTTGAAGATAATTTCATTTAAATGTTGACCGCGGCTGCGTCTTAGGTGGTCCATTCGGAAAGTCCAATTTTGGGCAACTTTTTCGAGCATTTCGGCCGGAATAGCCCGAATTTCTTCGGAAATGTTGTCTTCCAAAGCTGGAATAGTTGCTGGCTTATTTCTGTAGACTTTAGACTTGACGTAGCCCCACAAAAAATAGTCTAAAGGCGTCAAATCGCATGATCTTGGTGGCCAACTTACCGGTCCATTTCTTGAGATGAATTGTTCTCCGAAGTTTTCCCTCAAAATGGCCATAGAATCGCGTACGGCCGTAAGTTCGGCCAGGCCGAATCTTAGGTACCCTCCACCATGGATTGCGTAGAAACTTCTACTAAAGACTGTCATCCACAATCGAATTACTTGTGTTGCCGATGGTATCTTAAAACTTTTTAACACCGTCTTCTAAATTGTTAGTTAGTCCATACGGGGTATATATTAAACAAAAAAAGGCCGATTAAATACGTATATAATTCAGTTTGACAAAATTTTCTATAGAAATAACATTTTAACAAAATTTTCTATAGAAATAAAATTTTGGCAAAATGTTCTGTAGAAATAAAAATTTGACAAAATGTTCTGTAGAAATAAAATTTTGACAAAATTTTCTATAAACATAAAATTTTGATAAAATTTTCTATTGAAATACAATTTTGACAAAATTTTCTATAGAAATAAAATTTTGACAAACATTTTTTATAAAAATAAAATTTTTAAAAAATTTCTATAGAAATAAAATTTTGACAAAATTTTCTATAGAAATAAAATTTTGGTAGATTATTTTTGGCTCGAGTGGCAACCATGATTATGAACCGATATGGACCAATTTTTGTGTGATTGGGGATCGGCTATATATAACTATAGACCGATATGGACAAATTTTGATAGGGTTGTTACTAACACCATGTTCCAAATTTCAACCGGATCGGATGAAATATGCTTCTCTTAGAGGCTCCACAAGCCAAATCTGGTTATCGGTTTATATGGGGGCTATATATAAATATGGACCGATGTGGACCAATTTTTGCATGGTTGCTAGAGACCATATACCAACACCACGTATTTCAGCCGGATCGGATAAAATTGGCGTATCTTTGAGGCTCCGCAAGCCAAATCTGTGGATCGGTTTATAATTGGGGCTATATATAATTGTGAACCGATGTGGACCAATTTTTGCATAGTTCTTAGAGACCATATACCAACACCATGTACCTGATCGGATGAAATTTGCTTCTCTTTGAGGCTCCGCAAGCCAAATCTGGGGATCGGTTTATATGGGCCCTATATATAATTATGGACCGATGTGGACCAATTTTTGCATGGTTGCTAGATACCATATTAGCGACCATATTAGCGGGATATCAACAGACGGACGGACGGACAAGCTTAGATCGACTCAGAATTTCACCACGACCCAGAATATATATATATATATATATATATATATATATATATATATATATATATATATATATATATATATATATATATATATATATATATATATATATATATATATATATATATATATATATATATATATATATATATATATATATATATATATATATATATATATTATATGGGGTCTGAGAGCAATATTTCGATGTGGTACAATCCTATGGTGAAGGGTATAAAAATAGGTAACTATGACGAAAACTAGGTCAGGCCGAATGAATTGCGTATAAAGTTATACTGAAAACAGAGGCGTGTACTGACAACGTACGCGGAAGTACAATCGGATCGTATGAAAGTTGTTTTGCCGGGTGGCCAAAATCTTTTTTAAGTGTTAACGGACTTTGATCCGTTTTTATTATTATTATTTATTTCATTTATACCCTCCACCTTAGGATGGGGGTATATTAACTTTGTCATTCCGTTTGAAACACATCGAAATATTGCTCTAAGACCCAATAAATTATATATATTTCTGGGTCGTGGTGAAATTCTGAGTCGATCTGAGCATGTCCGTCCGTCCGTCCATCTGTTGAAATCACACTAACTTCCGAATAAAACAAGCTATCGACTTGAAACTTGGCACAAGTAGTTGCTATTGATGTACGTCGGATGGTATTGCAAATGGGCCATATCGGTCCACTTTTACGTGTAGCCCCCATATAACCCGATCCCCCGATTTGGCTTGTGGAGCTTCAAAGAGGAGTAAATTTCATCCGATCCTGCTGAAATTTGGTAAATGGTGTTGGTATGTGGTCTCTAATAACTATGCAAAAATTGGTCCACATCGGTCCATAATTGTATATAGCCCACATATAAGCGACCCCCATATTTCAATTCTGGCTCTCTACGTACCGTGCAAAAGTCCATATCGTAATTATTTGTAGACTTACCTATACATAACTTTTTTGTCTAATATATACCACGTATGGACTTTTTTAGTAATTCGATTGTGGATGACAGTCTTTCTTAGAAGTTTCTACGCAATCCATGGTGGAGGGTACATAAGATTCGGCCTGGCCGAACTTACGGCCTGATATACTTGTTTTTTATAATTTTCCTTCAGTTAAACACATTTTTTTATATTTTTTTAACATTTATTCAAAGCAGAATATTAATATAAAATCTCAAGTATTAGGATACATTTTTCTTTCTCTTTCAATCTTAACCTATCACATAATTTGCGTTGATGTTTTACAACTTATATTTGATGGCACGAAGGATGGGATACTTGTCACCGGAACAAGCACCACGGAAATCATCATAGGACAAGTCAACAAGAGCAACACCTCCCAAACCCTTAGCCTTAACATAAGCAGCTTTGTTGGCTGCAGTATCGGGATCCTCATAAGCAACCCAAAGACCATTTTCATCATTGTCATCGGCAGCACGGTAGGCATAATTGCCGAAACGTTTGGTAGGATCACCAACCTTGCGTAAAGGTTGATCGGCACCCTTCAAATGTTGATTGGCATTATTGGGCAATTTAGCGCATACTTCAGGCCAGCTATAGAGACCCTCTTCTTGAGTTTGCAAACCAGCTGGACCAGACTTATCGGTTTTCATTACTGGTGGAAGACCAGTGAGGCCAGAATCCTCGGTCAATTTCCAGGAGCGACCATAGGCGGGAATACCGACATTAATTTTCGAGGCAGGGCAGTGATTATTCAACCAGTATTGAACTTGGAAGTTGACATTGGCTTCAGGATTACGTTCGCTTAATTCATAGAGGGGGGCAGGGAAATCTGCTACTTCGGGGTTGCGAGCGGGTGTTTGGAAGTCGAAAGCCATTAAATTAACATAATCCAAGTTATTGACAAGGGCAGGGACATCATAGAATACTAAATTGAAAATTTTTACAAATATTTATCAAGAACATAGAAATCATCTGTAACAAACTTACGTGACGAATTGACATTGGGCAAGACAGTCAAACCCAACAAGTAACCATCGGGACGTAAGGCATTCTTTAATTCTCTAGCCAAAGCAGTGAAACCATCTTTGTGCTCCTCAGCCTTTTCATCAACAACAAAGTCACCAGTGAAAGTCTTCTTAAGACCCTTCCAGAATTTACCAAATGAACCATGAACCTTCTTTGGTTTATTTTTGTTGAATTGCCAAGCAACATCCAAACCATCAAATCCGTAGGTCTTAACCAAGGCATGGGCACTGTTAATGAAGGGAATACGAGCATTGCTGGATTCCAACAGAGTCATATAGGGGTTGTTATCCGAATCAACTAAATCATGGTCACCACCAACACTCAACAAAACTTTGAGGTGAGGGAATTTCTTCTTCAATCCGGTGACAGTGCGATACAAGCCGGTGCCAACATCCAAGTCCAGCTTTTCATTGCGGCTTACCAGTTTATTGGTTGTAGGGTTAATGCAGGCATATCCATAGACAAGGTGAGAACAGAATTGCAATGCAGGTTCCAATTCGGGCAAAGTCAATTTTGCAAGACCTGTAAATGAACAAAAAACAAGAGAGATAAGCATCAATAAGGGATGACGTCATTCGCATGTAGGTGAGGAGAAATATTCATTAAAAAATTGCATAAATTCGCCAAGTTTTGTATAAAGTTATGATAATTGCTAAACAAGCGTTAAAGTCTTAAAATCAGAGTTAAGTAATGGCACCTATAATAATATTTTTTATTTATTGCGCTACTATTTGCTGCAGTAATTTTCATTACGCATGTCCATGAAACACACCCGTGATCACAACTAAATCAAATTTTTCTATGATACCATCGTGATGTGTTAGAAATAATATTTCAAAAATTTGTATATCAGAGAATGTTCAATTTAGTGGCAAATGGTATTAATCTCGACAACTTTAATTGTTAACAAGTATATACAGCAGTAAGTTCGGCCGGGCCGAATCTTAAATACCCACCACCATGAACCAAATATTAGGGTTTCCTTTGAAGTTACAGGAGGGCTTGAGGACTTGAGGATACTTCCCGAAGATAAATTTAAAGATTTCACCTATGAGGACTATATCAGATTCTGGATTTATAAGAACCATTTTTGTTTGAGTTTTAGATGAATCATTAACATCTCTTGTAAGTGTGCAAGAAAATTATAAAATAACGTCTTGATTTGAAATCTTAAATCTATAGATTTTCACCCGAGAAGTAAAATCTGGAAATTTTACATTGAGTTTCAAGCAATTTTCATGATCAGTGCGCCTTCTAAACCCTCAAGAAGTGAAGTCGGTCTATATGGAGGCATTACCAAATATACCGATAAAAACTTAATCTGATACACGTTTTTGTGAGCCTAAAATACCAGAATATTTACAATTTCAGGCAAATCGGATAAAAACTACGGTTTCTAGAAACCCAAGGAGTTAAATCTGGAGATCGTTCTTATGGGGGCTATACTAAAATATGGACCGATACTCACCGTTTTCGGCACACCTCTTTATGGCCCGAAAATACCTCTAGATTTCCAATTTCAGGCAAATTGGATGAAAACTTCGGATTCTAGAAGCCCAAGAAGTAAACTCGGGATATCGGTCTCTACTCACCATTTGTGGCACACCTCTTTATGGTCTTAAAATACCTATAAATTTCCAATTTCGGGCAAATTGTATATAAACTACGGATTCTATAAACCCAAGATGTAAAATCGGGAAATCAGTCTATATAGGGGCTATACCAAAACATGGACCGTTACTCACTATTTTCGGCACACCTTTTGATGGTCCTCAAGTATCTCTAGACAAATTGGATAAAAACTACGGTTTCTATAAGCCCAAGACCCCCAAATCGGGAGGTCGGTTTATATGGGGACCATACCAAAACATGGACCGATGCTCACCATTTTTGGCACGCCTCTTTACGGTTCTAAAGTACCTCTCGATTTCCAATTTCAGGTAAATTGGATAAAAACTGCGGTTTCTATAAGCCCAAGTAGTAAAATCGGGAGATCGGTCTATATGGGGGCTATACCAAGATATGGACCGATACTCACAATTTTTGGCACACGTATTTTTGGTCCTCCAATACCACTAGATTTTCAATTTCAGGTAAATTGAATAAAAACTGCGGCTTCTATAAGCCCAAGAAGTAAAATCGGGAGATCGGTTTATATGGGGGCTATACCAAAACATGGACCGATACTCACCGTTTTTGGCACACCTCTTTATGATCATAAAATACCTCTAGATTTCAAATTTCAGGCAATTGGGTAAAAACTACGATTTCAATAAGCCCAAGACCCCAAATCGGGAGGTCGGTTTATATGGGGACTATATCAAAACCTGGACCGATATAGCCCATCTTCGAACTTGACCTGCCTGCAGACAGAAGACGAGTTTGTGCAAATTTTCAGCACGATTGCTTCATTATTGAAGACTGTAGCGTGATTACAACAGACAGCCAGACAGACAGACAGACGGACATCGTTATATCGTCTTAGAATTTCTCCCTGATCAAGAATATATATACTTTATATAGTCGGAAATCGATGTTTCGATGTGTTACAAACGGAATGACAAACTTATTATACCCCCATCACCATTATATGGTGGTAGGTATAAAAAATATGGCGCTTTACTTTGTTGCATTACATATGCATGTGCACACTTACAAGAGATGTTTATGATTCCTCTGAAACTCTAACAAAAAATTGTTCTTATAAATTCAGAATCTGATGTAGTCTTCATAGGTAAAATCTTTACATTTATCTGTGGGAAGCGTACTGGTTGAACTGATCTGCTTGGGAAAATATCTGTCATCAAAACCCCCCTGAAATTTTCAAAGGAAACTATTATATTTGATTCATGGTGGTGGGTATTTAAGATTCGGCCCGGCCGAACTTACTACTATATATACTTGCTTTTCATTTATATACCCTCTACCATAGAATGGGGGGTATATTAACTTTGTCATTCCATTTGTAACGCATCGAAATATTGATCTAAGACCCCATCAAGTACATTTATTCTGCGGCGCGGTGAAATTCTCCCCATTCAAACTGATCCCCAGATTTGAACTCCGGAGCCTCTTGGAGGAGCAAATTTCGTCCGATTCGGTTAAAATGAAAAATTTGGTCCATATCGGACTATATCTATATATAGGTCCCATATAAACCGATAACCAGATTTGATCTCGGGAGGCTCTTGGAAGATCAAATTTCTTGGTACGTTGTGTAAGTATATGGTCGTGTCAACAACCATGCCAAAGGTGGTCCATACGGGTCCACAGTTAATTATAATTATAATCCGATCCCCAGATTCTAATTCTTCCAGAATAAGCAAATTTCATATGATCTTGCTAAAATTTGGTACTAACTACACAAAAATTGGACCATAACAGGTTGGCTGATAAGTCCCCGGTCTAACAAAGAAAAAAACATTTTTTTTTTTTTTAAATTCGTTTTTATTATTCAACATAACTCCCTTCAAGAGCGATACAACGATTATAGAGACCTTCCAATTTTTTGATACCATTTTGATAGTACTCCTTCGGTTTTGCCTCAAAATAGGCCTCTGATCTAGAGAATACGATGGGTGGGGAAGCAATTTGAAGCCCAATTCATCCATGTTTGCCATCGTTCTCAATGACTTGTGGCACGGTGCGTTGTCTTGGTGGAACAACACTTTTTTCTTCTTCATATGGGGCCGTTTTGCCGCGATTTCGACCTTCAAACGCTCCAATAACGCCATATAATAGTCACTGTTGATGGTTTTTCCTTTCTCAAGATAATCGATAAAAATTATTCCATGCGCATCCCAAAAAACAGAGGCCATTACTTTGCCAGCGGACTTTTGAGTCTTTCCACGCTTCGAAGACGGTTCACCGATCGCTGTCCACTCAGCCGACTGTCGATTGGACTCAAGAGTGTAGTGATGGAGCCATGTTTCATCCATTGTCACATATCGACGGAAAAACTCGGGTGTATTACGAGTTAACAGCAGCAAACACCGCTCAGAATCATCAACACGTTGTTGTTTTTGGTCAAATGTGAGCTCGCGCGGCACCCATTTTGCACAGAGCTTCCGCATATCCAAAAATTGATGAATGATATGACCAATACGTTCCTTTGATATCTTTAAGGCCTCTGCTATCTCGATCAACTTCATTTTACGGTCATTCAAAATCATTTTTTATTGGATTTTTTTGATGTTTTCGTCGGTAACCACCTCTTTCGGGCGTCCACTGCGTTCACCGTCCTCGGTGCTCATTTACAACGCTTGCATTTTGCATACCAATCAATTATTGTTGATTTCCCTGTGGCAGAGTCCGGAAACTCATTATCAAGCCAAGTTTTTACTTCCACCGCATTTTTTCCCTTCAGAAAACAGTATTTTATCAAAACACGAAATTCCTTTTTTTTCATTTTTTTTTCACAATAACAAAAGTTGCTGTTATAATATATTTTATATTTTACTTCTGCCGCTTTTTTTTCAGCGCAAAATTTCATACCGGTGAAGAACTGAATTGTACAGGCCTTTAATCAGGCTTTGTTTGCCTAATATATACCTAATATATGGGCTAATCCAATTAGAAGTCTATGTTAAAGAGTTTTAAGATATCTTCCAATCGGCAAGTATTACCACAACCCAAGTAATTCGATTGTGGATGAAGTCTTTAGTAGAAGTTTTTACATAAAACTTACATAAGATTCGGCCTGACCGAACTTACGGCCCTATATACTTGTTTTTAAATTCTTTTGTTTAAAACATTTCACGCTAAATACTGTCTAGAGGTGGTCGACACTATGATACTTTTTTAGCGCCAGCCTTACTCTCCAAAGTGCTCCGGACCTAAATTTTAGTAGCTATAGTGCGGTAGAAAGGTTCTACCGTTTCTACTACAAACGAAACGATGAACCTCCATTTTAAGTCATTCTTTGTCTTTTTGGAATGTTCACGGTCTGCAGCCGATATGTTTTTCTCCCCAGAGCAATACTGTGTTCAAGATATTTTCTCGATAATATTCGTGATTTATTTTAAACTCATGGCCGATGAATATTTGCGGGGAGCGATCATCTGCTGCACACGATTACTATCGACAGCGCTTGAATTTTGCTGACCAATCGAAGGTGTAAATTTTCGGCTGACTTCTTTTTGAAGTAAACCCGACAATTTAGTTTGTTCACAAACATCTCAATTTAGAATGGCTTCTCATAGGGGAAAACTTCGATTCGATATCTGACCACTTTTATGCAAGCGAAGCAACTCCTTGGCTTTTTCAAGTCAAACTTTTTTGTATATCGGTGGTCTCTTACACTTTTTTGGAACATCAATGGCTTTAGTCCAAAATATGTCGCATCCATTTTCGAAATATTCTAAGCTCATGAGTTTTCTACTACTACAAGTTTTCTACCACTAGGGCGTGGATTGCGATAAAAACTGGCCTTCACTTTTCGGTTTACTCTGTATGTATACTTATTTATTATTTGGATTATTTTGATCAATAGTAAAGTGGTCGATTTTGAAAATTACATAAAGTTTTCTTCACCTTTTTTATACCCTCCACCATAGGATGGGGGGTGTATTAACTTTGTCATTCCGTTTGTAACACATCGAAATATTGCTCTAAGACCCCATAAAGTATATATATTCTGGGTCGTGGTGAAATTCTGAGTCGATCTGAGCATGTCCGTCCGTCCGTCCGTCTGTTGAAATCGCGCTAACTTCCGAACGAAACAAGCTATTGACTTGAAACTTGGCACAAGTAGTTGTTATTGATGTAGGTCGGATGGTATTGCAAATGGGCCATATCGGTCCACTTTTACGTATAGCCCCCATATAAACGTACCCCCAAATTTGGCTTGCGAGGCCTCTAAGAGAAACAAATTTCACCCGATCCGGCTGAAATTTGGTACATGGTGTTAGTACATGGTCTTTAACAACCATGCAAAAATTGGTCCACATCGGTCCATAATTATATATAGCCCCCATATAAACCGATCCCCCGATTTGGCTTGCGAGGCCTCTAAGAGAAGCAAATTTCATCCGATCCGGCTGAAATTTGGGACATGGTGTTAACATATGGTCTCTAACAACCATGCAAAAATTGGTCCACATCGGTCCATAATTATATATAGCCCCCATATAAACCGATCCCCCGATTTGGATTGCGAGGCCTCTAAGAGTAGCAAATTTCATCCGATCCGGCTGAAATTTGGTACATGGTGTTAGTATATGGTCTATAACAAACATGCAAAAATTGCTCCACAGCGGTCCATAATTATATATAGCCCCCATATAAACCGATCACCAGATTTGACCTCCGGAGCCTCTTGGAAGACCAAAATTCATCTGATTCAGTTGAAAATTGGTACGTGGTGTTAACACATGGCCTCAAACTCCCATGCAAAAATTGGTCGGAATCGGTCCATAATTATATATAGGCCCCATATAAACCGATCCCCAGATTTGACCTCCAGAGCCCCTTGGAAGAGCAAAATTCTTCCCATTCGGTTGAAATTTGGTACGTGATGTTAGTATATGGTATCCAACAGCCATGCAGGAATTGGTTCCTATCAGCCCATAATTATATATAGCTCCCATATAAACCGATCCCCAGATTTGACATCCGGTGCCTTTTGGAGAAGCAAAATTCATCAGATCTGGTTGAAATTTGGTACGTGGTGCAAGTATATGATATTTAAGTGGTCCATATCGGTTCATAATCATATATAGCCCCATAAGTTGAAATTTGGTACATTGTGCTAGTATATGGTCGTTAACAACCATGCCTAACTAGGTCCATATCACGCACGAAACCGTCGTGACTCACGCACGAAAACGTCGTGACTTACGAAAAATACTGTGACTCACGAAAAATATCGTGACTCACGAATAATTTTATGATTAATTTACCTTACCGAAGTGTCTGAAAACATGAGCATTATTAAAATCGAGAGTGTTATTAAACTCTTAACATCCCAGGTGTCACTAAAATTGTAATTGAATTTAACTCTTAAGCGTTTTATGTTGGTGAGCAGGAATATTTTCGTGAGTGTAATTCGTTACTCAACCACACTCACGAAGATATTATTTTCGTGACTCACGCTCACCCACGACATTTTGGTTTGTTAATCACGCTCACGCACACTCACGCTGTTGTCATGAGCGTGACTCACGACTCACGCACGAATCACGAAAATTTTCGTGAGTCACGACAATTTCGTGTCACGTGCACACCTCTAACCACAACCCAAGTATTTCGATTGTGGATGACAGACTTTCGTAGAAGTTTCTAGCAAATCATCTCGCAGTGCAGAGCACAACCTATTATCAAAACCATGCAGCAGTTGATGTTTAGATGAGTTGAATCTAGGACCATCGCCTTGGTAACCATTGCGAGACAGTGACCCATTATCATTGCAATAACTATTAAACAAAAATTATTTATCGTTGTAATAAGTGACTATAATCTCAGATAATTCATATTTATATTCAAGTCATTATTATTTAAATTTTACAACTAGTCTAAATATATCAGTTTCACAAAATGCTAATCTCTATAAAAGTCTATCAATTGACTCAGACAGAAATTCTAGCCAACACATCCCAATTGTTCTGCCACCTGACAATTAGTCATTTATAGGAAAATATGTAATATTTCCGCAAAAGCTTCTCAATGAAAGTGTAATTGTTTTGATCACAAGATCACTTACGTTTCTATAATGAAAGCAAACTAAAGAAATTGACGAAAACCAGTTCTAGTTTGAACAACAAAAAAGCTATAGCATTAGTGAAAAATAAGTATGTATTGAATTGGTTGTATGAAAATCGTAAAAACTTTTGAAATTAACATTGATCAATTTCAGTTATGTGAGAATAGATTGCATTTAAAAGAGTTCGTTACAACATTGGAACGATAATTTAAAATAGCTCTTTCGGTAATCAAAGTGTATACCAATTATTTTCTCTTACTGTCTACTTGAATACTTGAATTTACGAACCGCTTATTGCATCTAGTATTAAATGACTGCGGACGTAATTAATTATCATTTGGGAAGCTTTAAGTGGGCTAATAATTTACACTCAATTCTGGGAAAGAAACAAAATAATTGAAACTGGGTGTGGAATGAAAAAGTAGACAGTAAACGTCTGGCATATATATGACCGAAAATTCTGCCAGACCTAATCTTATGCACTCTCTATTATGCATTGAGCTCAAAATACTACTAAATACTTTCATCTAAATTTGCATTAATTGGGTTGAAGTTACCGATTGCAAGATATTTAAAAACAATACGGCCGTAAGTTCGGCCAGGCCGAAGCTTATGTACCCTCCACCATGGATTGCGTAGAAACTTCTTCTAAACACTGCCATCCACAATCGAATTACTTGAGCTGTCGATGGCAAGGTATCTTAAAACCTCCTAACACCGTCTTCTAAATTGTAAGTAAGACGTGGTATATTATTAAATCATAAAAGAATAAAATTTTCACAACATTTTCTATAGAAATAAAATTTTGACAAAATTTACTATAGAAATGAAATTTTGACAAAATTTTCTATAGAAATAAAATTTTGACAACATTTTCTATAGAAATAAAATTTTGGTAGATTATTTTCGGCTCGAATGGCAACCATGATTATGAACCGATATGGACCAATTTTTTGTGATTGGAGATCGGCTATATATAACTATAGATCGATATGAACCAATTTTGGTATGGTTGTTAGCGGCCATATATTAACACCACGTTCCAAATTTGAACCGGATCGGATGAATTTTGGTCTTCCAAGAGGCTCCGGATGTCAAATCTGAAGAACGGTTTATTTGGAGACTATATATTATTATGGACCGATATGAACCAATCCTGGTACGGTTGTTAGAGACCGTATACTAACACCATGTTCCAAAGTTCAACTGGATCAGATGAAATTTGCTTCTCTTAGAGGCTCCGCAACCGAATCTGGGGATCGGTTTATATGAGGGCTATATATAATTATGGACCGATGTGGACCAATTTTTGCATGGTTGTTAGAGACCATATACCATGTACAAAATTTCCGCCGGATCGGATATAAAATTGTCAAAGTTGCTCGCAATAATATTCAGATTCACAAAAATATGAGTTTTAATCCTAAGATCATTAATATTTACACATGAGGTGTGCGAGTGACACGAAATTGTCGAGACACGCGTGAATCACTTTTGTCGTGAATGAACAAATTTCGTAAGAAACAATTATATACACTTCAAAACAAATGTAATAATACCCAGCAAAAAACGTCGCCAAATAGGTAGTGAAAATGTTCATTTTGGATCTAGAAGTGGTGAAAAATTGGCGCAGAAGCGATGAATTTAACATGGGCTTGTCATAGGACGGATATCCACCATTTAACAGCCGTTGTACTGAATTTGCATCACTTTTTAAGGTATGATTCGAATTCAGTGTGTTGGATGTGAATTAAAAAATGTAGTAATATTTTACCAAATAAATCATTTTTATATACTTTTTATGATGTTTTAATAATTTTTATATATTTTCAAAAATTGACAATTTTGCTAGATTTGATTTAGCATTTTTTCGACAAAATTTTAATCCTAGGATAGACTACACCCAGAGAAGGAATATGATCACCTCAAACATGTTTCAAGAGCAAAATATTATTTTTGGATGGTGACCATGTAACATGTTCACCGCAATCATGTTATTTTCTCAGAAATTATGTATATGTTTTCGGAAATCATGTTATGTTTGGCGAGAAAATAACATTTTTGCGACAAACATGTTACATGGTTACCATCCAAAAATAACATTTTGCTCTTGAAACATGTTTGAGGTGATCATATTCCTTCTCTGCGTGTACTTGGTCAGGCCAGACCAAATTTGACTTTGAGCGCTTAGTGATCGAAAGCTTATCGCCTATCCTAGGGTTAATAATTTGTTGCATTTTATGAATTCTTACTCTATTTTTAACCCATTTGAACCAAAAAGTTAAAATTACCCATTACAAATATGAAAAAAAGCATGTAAAAAATTGAATTAAAAGAACTTCCTGTGTAGCTAATATAAAGAACATCTTACATTTTCGGAAGTGCTTTTAAAATTGTGCCTTTACAAGAACATCCAAATTTTTTTTGCTGGGTCTATGTGTATATCAATATATTAGGTAAAATAAAATAAGTCAAGGCATAAAGTTTTAAAATTATTTAAAAATTAAAATTCGTTTTATAAAGTAGAAACAAAAAAAAAACATAAAATTCAGTAAAAATGTACATTATTCGACAAAAAAAAAAAACCGACAATATCTAAATATTTTACATTGGCAGTGTACAAATGGTTGGCAGTAAATAATTTAATCATTTCACTTTTAGAAACATAATTATGACTCCCATCATTTAAAGAGTATTTAACTCTTAAAATGCTATATTTCTTAATTTTTTGAACATTGAAAATGTCCATTCAACAGACGCATTTGAAAAGGTTAGCGAGAGTCATGCTTATGCATTACTTGTTCATATTTAGGAACCTGTGTTGTCTTTTTTCTTCAATTAAATTTGGTTGAGCATTGTTTGACTTTATTAGGCGTAAGATATTTTTTTACCCTTAAAAAATGCCAAATAATTGTTACCCCAAATCGTGGAAAAAAAACTAAATTGCAGAGGGAAAAACCCTCTAACTTAGCAACACTGCTGTATACCATCTATATATTCCAAACAAACATTATACAGCGTCCATGTCAAATTGATTATCATATAGTCGAGTAAACATTAAAAGCTTTTAATCTTTTTTACTGAGAAAAACAAACTCGAAACGGCTAGCATTGAATAAAAAAAAAAAAAAACAATTTAACATGTGTCCCATTTCTTAGTAATAATATTGGCTGTGATTTGTGTGTCAATTAATATATGATAACCTATTTAACATTTTGCAAAAAAAACATTTAATGAACTGAATGAAACAATTTATAAACTCATACATAATTGTAGAAAAAAAATCAAAAATCTGGAAAATTCTAAAAACAAATCGAAGAATTTGTGAGGGACACGTCACACAAAGTAATGAGATCTTGTTAATTTATTAAAATCATTTATGATATACAGTGAAACCTCTTAGAAGTAGATACTCTTGATTGCCAAATTTGGTCCACATATGGCAGGTGTCTAGTTAGGAGAGTTTAATTGTGATGTGTTAAAATAGCAAACGTTCCCTCTGAAAGGTGTCCGGTTTTAAGAGTGTCCAAATTTGAGGGATTTCACTGTACTTCCAACTGCGCTAGTACCATTAAGACAAATACCATAACTTCATTGCAACTGAGTATGAAGGTCAACTTTTTTTATAGTACATCAGTTTAATTATAACGAATATGTTTATCGATATCACACTTCGTAAAAACAAAAGTTATTAATACCGGCTTATTTTGCATATATAGCTGGAAAGTTTTTGTGATTTTGTGTTTTATTTATTTACCTTCACGGACATAGGAATTGCCATCGTAATAGCAAACTAAATGAGCACTTGAGGCCGGATTGGCCCAGCTTTGTTGGATGGTAATAGCCCCCAACAAGGCACATAACACTATAAATGATTTCATTTTGTTTTTTTCCCTTTCACACCAAAGAATATATGTAAATTTCTTCACACACAATATCGACACACAAAAATAATCTCCGGCGATCTTTACGCACCGAAATTGAAATACAAACTAAAATCACTGTCCCCAATGATGTCTTAAGTAAAGTCGGTTTTTAAGACAAGCAAAATAAATTACAAAGAAATCAAAAACCAAAAAAAAATTGTTATTGTTTTTACTTTCAGTCTCTTCTCAATTCCATCACAAAAAAATCCCAAAAGTCTGACACTGAGAGCCCATAGAAAACGAAATGAAAAAGTAATCTAAATTCAAACAACAAATGCCAAACGATGCTTAAAGTGCGGCTTACGAATATCAATAACAACAACAACACAGCAACCCTATACAAACAGAAATCGTATTGTGAGCATTAAAACAAATTAGAGATAACAACAATACCTTGTAGTGATTTGTTTGAGTTACTATTGTTGTTGTTATTTCTTGATAGAATGTTCTCATTCACTGTATGTTCGTTTACTTGAGGCTTTTGTAGTTAGTGATGTCATATCAAAGCAAGAGCAAATATAGATCATATTTTAAATACATATCTCCGCTGACCACAAATCGGTAGGAACAGTGTTTCATTACCTGTGCGATAAGAATCTCATATGTGATTCCACATTATATTCTGACTTATTTTGTATTCAAGACGGGTCTTGTCATAGGCAATCACAGTGTAGACAAATAGAACTTCGTAAATGTTTACATTTGAACATTCTTTATCATATTTGACATAAAAATATAAATAGTTTTCATTGCGATTCACTGGGAAGATATGTGACCAACAGTATGTTGGCAACGGCTTGATAGTTCAAGCAATATAGCTTCTGAATACGAATTACGTTGGAAGGATTAAATGTAGATTAAATGTGGTATTAGCAATCCGTCCATCCATCTTCCCCTTTGTTTATTGTTCACAAAACACAGTGAGATAAGATTTAGATATATCACGCGAAATTACTAGACATTTACAAGTAAGGCGGAAGTTTGTACCGGCACAACAAAAGGTTAATTAAATTTTTGGAATTGGGACAGTTAGAAATCTTCACTTCTTCTTTATATGTATGAAATTTATAAGAAACATAGGTGAAGACGAAACATTTTATAGATTATTTTGTAATATTTAGGTGTATATATAGTCATCTCCTTGGCTTAACTTTCAAATGTACATGTCCCACCAGAAATGCTCTTCTAATGATGGATTTAATTTTTACTTTACAAAAAGTCTTTTAAGGTGAAATCTATTGTTTTAAGCAGTTTTCGCAATAAATATACATTTTCTGAATTTTACTTTATATATCCGATCCAGTTGGCGTTTTGTGTGTGATGTTTCACTGAAAAAATACATGCCCGGTTCCAAAGATTTTGTCTTTACTTTAAAAATGTTGGTATTGATTCCGAGCCATAGAAGCGGAGAATACAAGTAAGGATACTTTTAAGACAAAATTCTCTTTTAAATTTGGGTTTTGTGTACTTGCTTCTAGGAAGCAAATTTTAATTATTCGTTTTTCCCACTTTTTTTCCATATGCTATCAAAGTCCTTTAAAAACGAGTTACCGACAACTTTATTTTCCAAATTCAGACTCGACTTCCAGTAGAAATTCTGCTAAGTTTCAAAAAAAAAACCCTCTTTAAAATAAAGTGTTTAAAAACATGTCCTATATTTGAACGATTTTTTGCTTTGTAGTCAAGATGCAAAAAGACAACAAATTTAAATACAGTTTCATTAATTTTAAAGAATTTTTCTGAGTTATTAAAGTCAAGTTGACCTTAACCCAAAAATGTTTTCTTTCATGTTATGATACCCATTTTTAAGTGAAATCATTTAATTATAAGGACAATACGACTTCATTGGAAAGTTTATCGACTTTTGGGCAAGGAAAAAAGCTTTATATTAGAGAAATTCGTCTTCTATGCTAAGCAAAATTTGCATTCGTATTTTAAAGACATGAAATCTTTGACCCCACGACAATATTTTTTTCAGTGTAGTATATATCCATTAAGTACCGTTTAAAAATTTATCTATATCGGTCCATCCCAACTTAAGCAATTCGACTGTAGGTCTTTAGTAGAACCTACGATTCAGCCAAGCCGAGCTTTTGGCCGTCTATACTGGTTTCACCTTTTATCATCGTGTACCCTGAAAAAATATTGTTGTGAAGCCAAAGGTTTAAAATACGAATGTTTTTTGTTTAGCATAGAAGGCGGATTTCTCTGATATGTTTTGCTTGATATATTCAAGCATAACATAGCTAATTTCTACTTGAAGTCGAGTCTTAATTTGGAAAGTGAAGTTTTCGTTAATACGTATTTAAACGACTTTGTGCTACACATGAAGAAAAAAGCAGAAAAAAAACAATTATATTAAAATTTGTTTCCTAGGATAATGTACGAATGTATCTTTACTTCAAGTCTCTGCTTCCTTGGCTCGGAATTAATAACATTTAGGCTTGCCAGATGGCCGGGATTCGCCTGGATTGTCCCGGAATTTTGCAACAGGAAGTGTCCCGAATCTTTTACAAATGTTGCCAAAAATCCCGGAATTTCAATTGCTCAAGGCATATGTTTTAATTTTTCTCATTTCTTAGAAAAGAAAACTATTTGAAATTAAATCGATTTCAAAAATATTTTTGGTTTTGGATTTTCATACTTTTTAAATATACGTTTTCTCTCAGATTTTTTTGCCATTTCATTCAATCTCATCATTAACAGAAACAAATCAAAAGACTATCACTGTCTTTCGAATCATCACTCTTTATTCTATTCTAATTTTATTCTAAATTCACGTCCTTCTGTGGAATGTATTTTTAAAAATTATAATTATCAGTTCACGGTTAGCGTTCAACTCTATTGAAGTCTGTATTTCCTGCCAACATTTCAAAATCGATTTTATCCCTATCACTACCATAGACTCTTTAGTGACACTATAACAATCGCCCACTGTGAAATATACCCAAATTCATGTCATTGGGGACACCCTAATATCCGACAACTTGATATAAAATCATCGTAGCCATCTTGAGAGGCTCCAACATATCTAGGATTTTCAAAGTCTGCAGGCAATAATGACTGCGACATGGCGTTTCTGCAAATTTACCAAAAGAAATACCAAGTGGAAAAAATGGGCTACTATTTTTGAAAAGTGTGACTGTTTTTGCTGGAATGTACGGCACATTGTCCCGGATTTCGGCAACCATCATCTGGCAACCCTAATACCATTATCATTAGTGTACACACAAAATCTTTTTTTAGTGTAAAATAAAAATCCTTTAGAAACATTTGAGCCGCAACTTAAAATTCCAAATTCACACTCGACTTCACGAAGAATTATGTTATTTTTCAAGTAAAAAGTTTCTTTACGATATAATCTAATATTTATTATCTCATATTTTTTTATTTTTTTTTTCTTTATAGCCAAGTTACAAAAAATCGACGAAATTAATGATGATTTCAGTATTTCCTATGAAGATTTATTAAAGAAAAGTTGATCTCAGTTCAATGGAAATTTCTTTTATGTTAAGATTACCATTTTAAATTCTAATTTCTTATCTCGTGATTTAGAATTAACGGCAATATTTGTTCAATGTGACGTACCTTTTATCAGATTATAAAAAAGCAACTTTAATTATCGATTTACTTGTAATTTTGGATACTTCTCATTCTAATATTCAACGGTCAACGAGACCGACCATCCTTTTGTAAAACCAAATGATTTGTTAATTAAAAAATAATAATAAATAAATAAAAATAAACTATAAACCAAAGATGCAAAATTAAAAAATAATATTAGCCAATATTTAAAGCTGTTTTTAGATTACAGATAAATCCAAAAATTTAATATCTCAGTTCGTTTAAAAATCAAAAATGTTTTTCTTTACTTTAAGGACAAAGAATTTCCACTTTATCAAAGGGACACAAATTGCAAAATTTAAAGAAAACAATGTTGAACGCAGAGGTTATGAACTTTGTTTTAATTAAAATATCTTTATTTTAAAGTAATCGATCCTTAATATTGTATATGTGCCCTAAAATTTAGGTTGGCTAATCTTTCATATTAGGTCAATATTTTTTTCAGTGAATAAATATTCGCTTGTTCGGACATATGAATTTTAAAGTAATTCTGTATAAATATACCTAGTTATACCCTCTACCATAGGATGGGGGGTATATTAACTTTGTCATTCCGTTTGTAACACATCGAAATATTTCTCTAAGACCCCATAAAGTATATATATTCTGGGTCGTGGTGAAATTCTGAGTCGATCTGAGCATGTCCGTCCGTCCGTCCGTCCGTCTGTTGAAATCACGCTAACTTCCGAACGAAACAAGCTATCGACTTGAAACTTGTCACAAGTAGTTTTTATTGATGTAGGTCGGATGGTATTGCAAATGGGCCATATCGGTCCACTTTTACGTATAGCCCCCATATAAACGGACCCCCAAATTTGGTTTGCAGACCCTCTAAGAGAAGCAAATTTCATCCGATCCGGCTGAAATTTGGTACACGGTGTAAGTATATGGTCTCTAACAACCATGCAAAAATTGGTCCACATCGGTTCATAAGTATATATAGCCCCCATATAAACCGATCCCCCGATTTGGCTTTCGGAGCCTCTAAGTGACGCAAATTTCATCCGATCCGGCTGAAATTTGGTACATTGTGTTAGTATATGGTTTTTAACAACCATGCAAAAATTGGTCCATATCGGTCAATAATTATATATAGCCCCCATATAAACCGATCCCCAGATTTGGCTTGCGGAGCCTCTAAGAGAAGCAAATTTCATCCTATCCGGCTGAAATTTGGTACATGGTGTTAGTATATGGTCTCTAATGACCACGCAAAAATTGGTCCACATCGGTTCATAATTATATATAGCTCCATATAAATCGATCACCAGATTTGGCCTCCGGAGCCTCTTGGAAGACCAAAATTCATCTGATTCAGTTGATATTTGGTACGTGGTGTTAATATATGGCCTCAAACACCCATGCAAAAATTGGTCGAAATCGGTCCATAATTATGTATAGCCCCCATATAAACCGATCCCCAGATTTGACCTCCAGAGCCCCTTGGAAGAGCAAAATTCTTCCCATTCGGTTGAAATTTGGTACGTGATGTTAGTATATGGTATCCAACAACCATGCATGAATTGGTTCATATCAGTCCATAATTATATATAGCCTCAATATAAACCGATCCCCAGATTTGACCTCCGGTGCCTTTTGGAGAAGCAAAATTCATCCGAACTGGTTGAAATTTGGTACGTGGCGGTATTTAACAACCATGCCAAAAGTCCATAATCATATATAGCCCCCATATAAACCGATCCCGAGATTTGGTTTTGGAGCCTCTTGGAGGAGTAAATTTCCTCCGAGTCAGTTGAAATTTGGTACATTGTGCTAGTATATGGCCGTTAAGAACCATGCCTAACTAGGTCCATATCGGTCTATAGTTATATATAGCCCTCAGATAAATCGATCCCCAATCACACCAAAATTGGTCCATATCAAGTTCATAATTGTATATAGCCCCCATATAAGCGACCCCCATATTTCAATTCTGGCTCCCTACGTACAGTGCAAAAGTCCATATCGATTCGTAATTATTTGTAGACTTACATACCTTTTTGTCTAATATATACCACGTGTGGACTAACTCACAATTTAGATTTAAGATACCACAATCCAAGTAATTCGATTGTGTATAACAGTCTTTCGTAGAAGTTTCTACGCAATCCATGGTGGAGGGTACATAAGATTCGGCCTGGCCGAACTTGCGGCCGTTTATACTTGTTTTAAGATTTTAATTCAGTTTAATTCATTTTTTGCATTTTATACCAGTGTTCATCAAGTTATTTGTATTTATTTCGAATACAAACATCCCTGATCTATTTAAAGATAATACATGTACATATTATTTGCTACACTCGAAAGAACGTATGCTACCTTGACACGTAATGGATATTTCGGTCCGACGCCTTTGATTTTTATTGTCATTGAAGAGATTTAAATAACGTGTGGATTATATGCTTACGTAAATTAATAACTTCACTTTGGGTGTTGTCATTTCGTTAGCTTCAATGATCAGAGGCTTAAGTTATGACAGTGTTTTATCCCTGCAAACATTTGCATATCATTGCATACCGGTAGTAATGGGTACAAAAGCTACCTTTAAATTTAATTTCAACAAGTATAAATTAATGTTTGTATTTACAGATCCTCATAAATTATAATCTGCTAGTTTCTTACATGATGCTGTAGTTCATTACCCAATTGGTATCACAGTCGCCCCTCGGGTATACACCGAAAGAATTCTCTTCGTTAATTTTACGAAGAATTCTTCATTAACTATTCTTCGTAAATTCTTCATTAAAGAACGAATTTTTTATTCATTTTCATAAATTTTACGAAGAACATTTTACGAATATTCTACATTAACTTTTCTTCGTAAAAAGTTCGTACTTTTAACGAAACTTTTTTTCAAATTTCATAACTTTTGTGAATAAGTTTTTAGGAATCAATGAATATTTTATGAAACATTCTGCGTTAAAGTTTCTTCATAAAAAGTCCGAAAC
The DNA here is from genome assembly GCF_050003625.1 of Haematobia irritans. NCBI lineage: Eukaryota > Metazoa > Arthropoda > Insecta > Diptera > Muscidae > Haematobia > Haematobia irritans. The sequence continues at coordinate 153,786,348 of NC_134399.1, forward strand.
AGTTTCTTTGAAATAACAAAGAAGTTTTATTGAAGTTTTAAAACTTCCGTTCGCGACATAAAGGTGTCTTTGATAATGTGCTTGGGTGTATTGCTTTATTCAATTTTTTAATGCATGTCTATGCTACTTCTCATTTGGGTGACAGTATGCTATGCATAAAATCGAAGCAACCAAACTTAGAGTTATTCAAAAAGTTAAGATGTCAAATACACGCTCACAAAAAATCGCTTCTGTAACATTTACTCCCAAACATATTTTGCTTCAAGCATATACATTTTTGGGTATTGCCCCAACATTTATATATAATATATAATATGTTTGAAAGCATATTGGTCTAAACAATATATGTTTGGGTAGTCTAAGTTCCAAACATTTTGTATTTTTGCATCCAAATTCAATAATGTTGTCTTCCAAAAAACAATATGTTATTATGTGACCATATAATATGTTTGGAAGCATTTTGCACCCAAAAATATTATATGCTTAAAAAAAATCTCCCAAACAATATTGTGCTCAAAATTTTATTTATTTATTTATATACTTACAATCATAATGAATTATGAAAATAAACAGGTAATATAGGTGCTAACAACATAGGTTTTCGACCTGAATGCTCAAAATTTTGTTTCTGCCCAATTGTATATTCCCCGACATCTCACTTCCACGAGATTTTTTAGTTCTTAGCACCTTTTTCTGTAATACAAACATTGTAGAAGAAATTATTCAATTTTATGATTTGTTTTTTATTTTAATTTTACCTTTTGCCGGACGGGGATTCGAACAGCGGACTACAAAGTTTGTAAGGATCAAAGAAGTAGCTGATCAATTGCCCAAGGAAAAATAAAATGTTAATTTTGTAATAACAAGCAACAACCACAAACTTAATTCAATATCGCTCCCTGTTAAATAGCGCTCCAAGCTACTAAACACATATATGTTTATAGGCTATTTCTAAATTAATATATGTTTGCATCCAAGCATATTATATTTACAAACATTTTATGTCCCAAACATAATATGTTCTAACATATTAACATATATGTCCCAAACATGTTATGCTAGTTTATGAACATTATATGCTTGCACTCAAAAATATTGTGTTTAAAAATTTGTGTTCCAAACATATAATGTTTATAGCCAAACATATGAAAAACAGTCTTTTTCATCCGTGTAGCAATTTCGTAAAAAGTATGAAAAATTTTCGTAAAAAGTGAGCAACAATTCCATAAAAAGAACGAAATTGTTTCATAAAAAGTATGAAACTTTTCATAAAAAGTACGAAGTCATTCATACAAACTATGAACAATTTGGAAGAATTTTTCTTCGTTAAAAGAACAAAATATTTCGTACTTTTAATGAAAAGTTTCTTTGGTTGTAAAACAATGACAAATTTCGTACTTTTAACGAAAATTTTCGTTCTTTTTACGAAGAAAATTCTGTCGTTGTAACGAGCGTGAAAAATCTATAATTGGAATCAATCGACTGTTTTTGTCTATTCTATTAAAAAGTTGACACTATTGAACTTTCGGCTTAGGGGTTATTTGAAAGAAGACGTATACGTCGATAAAATAGCAATCTTCAAGTGCTAAAGGATTTATTAGGGTAAAATTAATTGAAGTTACGTGCCTTAAGGAATGTGTAAAATAGGTACTAAATGTGTTCCGGCGGTACCGCGGTAGGTTAGGTTAGGTTAGGTTATGTGGCAGCCCGATGTATCAGGCTCACTTAGACTATTCAGTCCATTGTGATACCACAGTGGTGAACTTCTCTCTTATCACTGAGTGCTGCCCGATTCCATGTTAAGCTCAATGACAAGGGACTTCCTTTTTATAACCGAGTCCGAACGGCGTTCCACATTCCAGTGAAACCACTTAGAGAAGCTTCGAAACCCTCAGAAATGTCAACAGCATTACTGAGGTGGGATAATCCACCGCTGAAAAACTTTTTGGTGTTCGGTCATAGCAGGAATCGAACCCACGACCTTGTGTATGCAAGGCGGGCATGCTAACCATTGCACCACGGTGGCTCCCGCGGTACCGCGGTAGGTTGCTTACTTAAAAAATACACATGTATCAAGGGATAGTCCTAACAAACTGCCCCAAAACGTATAATTTGCAATGCGTGCAAGATATGGTCTAAAGTGTAAATTTAACACGTCCATGAAAAACCCATGAGAGGCCGGACACTTCCATAATTTTTGACCAGAACTGGGACTTGTCCATACAGTCCCACAATTGCCGCAATGGTGCATTCATCATGTAATTTTTAAGTCATTTCAAAATGTACCAAATAAATTAACTTGATAAATACTGACTCTAATCCCTCTCTACTTAACTCTACTTAAACACCCAGAAAAAAGTGCCTTCGAAACTAAAGGAAAAAATTTTCATCAATATAGTTAATCCATTTTATTTCCATTAAGGTAAATTTTTGTGAAAAATAATAAAATTTACTCGTTTCAGTAAAAAAATCCTAAACTGTAAGCAGTTAGGAATAGTTCATTAACTAGAATAAGGCATGGAATTTTACTCATACTATTTTCTTCGCTGGGTATAAGAATTTACTACTGAACAAGAAAATTTTATTCACCGATAACAAAGCATTCGTAAAAATAAACAAAAACCGAACTAAAACCAAGTTTCCTCAAAATTAGTAAAATTTCTTATAAAATGATAATTGCGACTTCCTTTATAATAGAAAGTGTTTCATACATACGAACAACACTTGACATAAAAAAATATTTTAGTTCATTCGTACTAAGAAGTATGCAATCCTTTCAAAACTTGAGGAAACACACTTGTTAGAATATAGGAAATTTTCCTATATTTCTATTGTCTACCTGTAATCGATACCTGTCATCGTAATCGATGTGTTTGCGCGTGGGTGTAATCGATATATGTGCGCGTCGGTTGTTTTTTTAGTTGGAATCGCGTTGTTTTGGTATACGGAGAGATTGTTAAAAAATAATATGGTAAAATAATATAATAAATAACAAATAAAATATATAAAATATTTGTTATTTTAAATTAGTGAGAAAAATTTTCGTTTTTTTAAATAAATCTATCAATGTTCGTGATAGTGTATAAAGAAAGAAAACACCAGCAGAATAACAACCCTTTCATTTGTCTTCATTTTGGAATCTTCAATTATCAGGTAATATTCAGTGACGCTTACCTTTTGCAACAAAAATGTTTTATGATTTTTTATATTTGTAGGTATTGAAATTGTAAAAGGAGGACAAAATCGTTAGGCAGCAACTTATTAAAAGTGAAAAGTACAAGAAGAAGAAAAAGTGCGTTTTACAGTTGATAATATCACACGGAAATTGGAAATAGTGGAATAATAAACTAATATTTCAAAGAGATTCGATGCTGTTGATTCTTAATAAATATATTCAATATATTAATAAAACATGTCTTTTATTGAAGATAAAATTGCTTATAGAAATAAATAAAATTGTATTTAAAAACGAAGGTAAGCAGTTCTAATTATGAAGTAAAAGTTTTACCACAAATGTGTAAGATTTGTCGAAATGAATGAAAAAATTTCAATAAAATCATTCCATATATGAATTCAAATTAGTTAATTTTTTTCATTCTGTAGTATAGTGGTATATAAATATAGGAAAATGTTAACTTATATATGGAATGCATTATTCCTAATTTCTACGAAAATCACATCGTTCAAACAAATAAAAATGGCTTTGGCGCTATACGAAGTTCAACTTTCTTCACAATGAGTTCATTTTAACTTAAAGAAGGGGTCACTTTTTTCTGGGTGAAGTTAATTATGCCATGGTTGAAGTAATACTCGACTTTATAATAAATTCGTGAAAGAAGTCTTGAATATGATACAGCTTTATAGTCAAGTCATTACAAATAATCAAATTTTAAGACAATATCTATAATATTGAAGATTTGTCACCAATTTTGTAGGACAAATTAAACTCAGTTCAGTAGAATTTTCTTTTATGTGAAGATATCCACTTTAAAGTCAAATCCTTTTACTCTAAGAAGGAAACGCCTTCATTGGAAAGTTTATCGACTTTTGATCAAGAAAAATATCACGTATCAGAAAAATACGTCTTTTGTATTAAAAATAAATAAGTACACCGAAAGAATTTTCTTCGTAAAAAGAACGAAAAATTTCGTTAAAAGTACGAAAGTTGTCATTGTTTTACAACCAAAGAAACTTTTCATTAAAAGTACGAAATATTTCGTTCTTTTTATTCTTCCAAATTTTTCGTAGTTTGTAAGAAATAACTTCGTACTTTTTATGAAAAAGTTTCATACCTTTTATGAAACAATTTCGTTCTTTTTATAAAATTTGTTCGTACTTTTTATGAAAAATTTTCATACTTTTTATGAATTTTTTATGTACTTTTAATGAAACAATTTCGTACTTTTTACGAAAAATGTTCGTACTTTTGTGAAAAATGTTCGAACTTTTAAAAAAAAAATTTAATGTCCAAAGTGCATTTGGCTGTAGTAACAAGTTTGAAAAATGTCATCACTACTTTACATCTTAAGTTTTTAAATAATTTTCAGTTTGGTTGCCTCATTCTTATTCATAACATCCTATCACCCAAATGAGAAGTAGCATAGACATGCATTAAAAAATTAAATAAAGGAATATACTCAAGCACATTATCAAAGACAATTTTATGTCGCGAACGGAAGTTTTACAACTTCAATGAAACTTCTTCGTTATTTCAAAGAAAATGTTTCGAACTTTTTATGAAGAAAATTTAACGCAGAATGTTTCATAAAATATTCATTGATTCCTAAAAACTTCTTCACAAAAGTCATGAAATTGGAAAAAAAAGTTTCGTTAAAAGTACGAACTTTTTACGAAGTAATGTTAATGTAGAATATTTCGTAGAAGTTTCGTATATTCGTAAAATGTTCTTCATGAAATTTATGAAAATGAATGAAAATTTCGTTGTTTTGATGAAGAATTTACGAAGAATAGTTAATGAAGAATTCTTCGTAAAATTAACGAAGAGAATTCTTTCGGTGTATGACCTTGGGCCAATTTTAAACACCCACCACCATAGAAAGAATATAATATTTTTCTTTGAAAACATCTCTTCGTAATAGATTGTCCTATAAATATTTTGCTGCGGATAAAAAATGATGCAAATTCCGTTAATATCCAATTTGTTGTAAATTTGCTATACACTGAAAAAAAAAACCATGCCCGGTTCCAAAGATTTTGTCTTTACTTTAAAAAATTTGGTATTGATTCCGAGCCAAAGAAGCGGAGAATACAAGTAAGGATACTTTTAAGACACAATTCTCTTTTAAATTTTGTACTTTTGTACTTGTTTGTTTGTTTTGTGTACTTGTTTCTAGGAAGCAAATTTTAATTTTTCGCTTTCTCATCTTTTTTTCTTCATATGCTATCAAAGTCCTTTAAAAACGAGTTAACGACAACTTTATTTTCCAAATTAAGACTCGACTTCCAGTAGAAATTATACTATGTTTCAAGTAAAAAACTTCTTTAAAATAAAGTTTTGAAAAACATGTCCTATATTTGAACGATTTTTTGCTTTGTAGTCAAGATACAAAAAGACAACTAATTTAAAGACAATTTCATTAAATTTAAAGAATATTTCTGAATTGTTAAAGTCAAGTTGACCTAAGCCCAAACATTTTTTCTTTCATGTTATGATACCCATTTTTAATTCAAATCACTTAATTATAAGGACAATACGACTTCAATGGATCTGAATATTCCATAATTTGCCCGATATTAACTGATTCCCAAAGAAATACAACTCGATCCCCCTTACACAGTCTTTCTATTTGCATATTCATCCATTTTAATTTCATTAGAATATCACCCCTGTTTCATTCTTGGCTTCATAAGCATTTATACCCAAGTACTGAAGGTGAGCCACCGTGGTGCAATGTTTAACATGCCCGCCTTACATACACAAGGTCGTGGGTTCGATTCCTGCTTCGACCGAACACCAAAATGTTTTTCAGCGGTGGATTATCCCACCTCAGTAATGCTGGTGACATTTCTGAGGGTTTCAAAGCTTCTCTAAGTGGGTGGAACGCCGTCAACACTCGACTATAAAAAGGAGGTCCCTTGTCATTGAGCTTAACATGGAATCGGGCAGCACTCAGTGATAAGAGAGAAGTTCACCAATGTAGGTATTACAATGGACTGAATAGTCTAAGTGAGCCTGATACATTGGGCTGCCACCTAACATAACCTAAGTACTGAAGGTGGTGTGCAATATTTGCCCCATTGCGTTCATGTCATGTCATCGTGATAAGAATTCCTTTCTTCGATTAAGTTTCTTACTTACTTCGGAGGAAAGTACTTCACAAAAATATTTTCCTTAAACTTCTTTGTCCATAAAGCTCGAAGATAGATAATTAATCTTCTATATATATAAAATTCAATCTATGTTTGTTTATTTGTTTGTTTGTTTGTTTGTTTGTATGTACCGAGTTGGCTCCGAAACGGCTGAACCGATTTACTTGAAACTTTCAGAGATCGTAGGGGGCGTTCATGTGGTGAAAATAGGGTACCTCATTTTTTGAAACCTGGTCGCGGAGGGGGACCTCCCCTTTGTCGGACTTTTTGAAAATTGGACCAAAGTTGACCGATTTGGTTGAAATTTTCGTTGAAGATTGGGGATGGCATCTAGACAAAGATCCGCTACTTTTTATTTCGATATTTGGTGGCGGAGGGGTCCTCTCCTTTGTTCGACTTTTTTTAAAGTACAGTGAAAAAACTAAAATTCTCTAAATTATCTGAGATTTACACTGAACATGTGGTGAGGTTATGGAATTAATATGGGGTACCCGATGATTTCATATGTGGATGGGGAGGGGGACCTCCCCATCCACATACTTTTTGAAACTTGGAACAAAATTATGCGATTTGCTTGAAATTTTCATTGAATGTTGGGGTTGGCATGTCGACAAAAATCCGCTACATTATTTTTCGATATTTGATCGGGGAGGGGGACCACCCCTTTGTCCAAATTTTTTTTTTTGAAAGTTCAAACAAAACTAAACTCCGCCGACTGAAATTTTACAGAAAAAATGGGTTACGAAATTTATATCAGGTTCCTGATTTTTTAATAAAAATAAAAGGACATAGGGAGACATCCGCTTCTCTTAAGTACATACAGAGAAACAATTAAACTTTACCGAGTTACTTGAAATGTACAGAGGACTGGGGAGAGATCGTAACCTCCATCAACCGTAATAGTTGATACCTGATTTTGTGATATTTGGACGGAAGAGAGGCCGCCCCTTTAGGCTTATAATTAATTATAAATTGAAATATTTCTCATATTTGTAAAGAGATTTTAAGATTTAAATATATAATGTATATTTGAACATAAACCTTTATATAGCACTCAACAAATTTGAAGAATTTTAGATGGCATCGAAAATGTAGTGCAGGGGGAAGATATCTTTATTACAGCCAATATCCCGCCAATTTCATAGTTCTACATTATTTTTTGTGCAATCAAATAAAAATAAATTATTTAAGAGCATCTATATTATAATAGCAATATATGAACAATTGTGCAATAACATTAAACATTTCATTGAAATGCATACAAATATTTTTATTCTTACATTTTGTAGTTATATTGCCCATGACCATGTTTGGTTTCGATGACGCTGATAATGTAAATCGGTTGTGAACATCATGTGTGTGGTTTTAAGTCATTAAAATTTTAAATTACAATAATATCAACCAGGACCCTACCAATACCATCGTACAAACCCAGACTCCCCCACACACACACACTCACTCACACACTCTATAGATACACACAAATATACATACGGTTAAATCCGTGTGATTTATTTCCACAATAATTGGTTATAATTTCCAAGAAGCTACAAAAAAAAATGTGATCAAAATACCCCACACATCTAATCTAAATCGGTCTCATTTGTTTTATAATAAATCACACTATAGGAGATTTAATTATAATTGATGATAATTAGTTTGTTAGAAAAATATTGTCAGCTAGGGAATGAATTTGTTTCGCTTACTTAAATCAATGACATTTTTACACGAATGTTAATTGCATTTAGTGGTTTGATTTGTGTGCAAGTATTTTGATGTACATGTGGTAGTAGGGGTTAGTGTATGCGTTTATCATTTTCATAGAGAGTGAAAGCTATTATAATGTGATTTAAATTGTAATAAAAATAAAATCATTGTAAAATTGTATATTTCTAAATTAATGCTGTCAGAGTATACCGGCCGCAGATGTTTTAAACGTGATCAAATCACTCAATTTCCAATCACAAATAATTTGTCCTTAATTGTGAGACATGCAATTATTCAAATTTCAATGATGTCAATAACTATTGAATAAAATAAGTGAAAAAAGAGCGAAAGCAGGACAGAGATGATAATGAGTTGAATTAAAGCTCCTGATATGTGTAACATAAGAGTTGTTATTAAAATTAAGTGAAACCCGCACATCGGGCTGCCACCTAACCCAACTTATTGGAAAGAAAATGCCAGATACCAATCTACACAAGCCTAGACTATACATATGATTCATCGACAGCATACTCGAATTTCCACAACACCAATTCCTTAACCATCACGCCCAATAAGCTCATATCAAACCGTAATAATATGTAAAATAAATCTCCCTCCACCATGGATTGCGTAGAAACTTCTACTAAAGACTGTCATCCACAATCGAATTACTTGGGTTGCGGTGAAACTTGCCGGTGACAAGGTATCTTAAAACTTCTTAACAGCGTCTTCTAAATTGTAAGTTAGTCCATACGGGGTATATATTAAACAAAAAAGGCCAATTAAATACGTATTGAAATAAAATTTTCACAAAATAACAATTTGACAAAATTTTCTATAGATATAAAATTTTGACACAATTTTCTATAGTAATAAAATTTTGACAAAATTTTCTATAGAAATAAAATTTTAGTAGATTATTTTTGGCGATATGACATATTTTGGCATGGCTGTTTGCGGCCATATAAATACTAGCGCAATGTACCAAATTTCAACCGAATGGGAAGAATTTTGCTCCTCCAAGAGATTCCGGTGGTCAAATCTGGGGATCGATTTATATGAGGGCTATATATACACTGTTAGAAAAATATGTTTTTCATATGTTCCGATATAAACAAAATGTGTTTCGGGCACAATTTTGGAACACAATATATTTAAGTGCAAACATGTAATGTTCCTAAACTAACACTAAATGTTTGGGACATCTATGCTAATATGTTAGAATATATTATGTTTGGGGCATGCATGTTTCATAAAAATCATATGTGTGAATGCAAACATATATAAATTTACAAATTTCGACTAAACATTAATATGTTGTGATATTTTATTCAAAGCGACAGAGAGAGTATAGAGAAAGAAATAGAGATGGAAACCGGGAGAGTTGACGAAAGATATCAACATAACACAGCGAAAGAATCAAAAGAGAACAATTTCTGTGAAACCGCGTGTATGTTGTTTCGGAAAACTGTTTTATAAGGCCAAAAATTTGATATGCTTAAGTCTAAATATTATTCAATTTGAATAAAGAGAATAGACATTCGGAACCAAGAGAATAGACATTTGAAAAACAAACAGCATATGTTTTCGCCTTGAGAGCAGCATTTTATGTATGTGTGGACATGTGTTTTGTTTATCATTTTGGCATTATGGGCACAATTTTTCGTTAAAAGAAATCAGGGGTCTTCATAAAAATAACGAAAGGGCACTATACTCTTTCTAGAGTTGGGACAGTAAAATAAAATAAGGAGGAAATAGTGAAAAATTACACAGTAAAATGTATAAAAACAAAGTTTAGTTCCTCCTTATTAATAAGTAGTCCACGAGAAGTTGACGGACACCTTCAAATATAAAAGCGGCATTAAGTTCGAGTTTTGCAGCTAAAACAATTTAAAAAGTTTATTTTCTTTAAAATGAATTATTAAAGAAAAATAAAAACCATTTTAGAGCGATGGTGTTAAATGCTAGTAAAAAACTGTTCACGCCTAAATAAATTTATATTTATATTATAAAATTATTTATGCATGTTTATACTCGACTCCACGTTCTTCTTTTATTAGAGTTTTTGAATTCCTTCCAACAGTTTTTGTTACAAAATTGTTATTTTTGCAATAAAAAAATAATATTTTATCCAAATATCTGTAAATTTCGTTTATATCAAGCACTGTTACTGACTATAAATCTTTAATAACCCACATTTCGAATTCATTATATAAATGTGTAAATTAAAAAAAAAAGTGTTCGGTCGGAGTAGGGATTGAACCCACGACCCTTTGCATGCAAGGCAGACATGCTAACCACTGCTCCACGTGGCAAACAAATGTATGTTTCTGTTAAATAATTAAATAAATGTGTAAATTAAAAAAAGTGTTCGGTCGGAGTAGGGATTGAACCCACGACCCTTTGCATGCAAGGCAGACATGCTAACCCCTGCTCCACGTGGCAAACAAATGTATGTTTCTGTTAAATAATGTTATGTTTGCATGGGCTCGTGGGCGCTACAAACTATGCTATATAAATGTAACTTATAACGATAATTATCTACTGGTGACTATAACAGCTACGTAGCCCAGTGGATAGTGTGTTGGCTTACAAACTGTATGGTCCTCGATTCGATTCTCCGAGCAGGCGAAAGGTAAAATTTAAAAAATTTATAAAAGTGAATAATTTCTTCCACATTATTTGTATTACAAAACAAGTAAGGAAAATCTAAAGTCGGGCGGGGCCGACTATATTATACCCTGCACCACTTTGTAGATCTAAATTTTCGATACCATATCATATACGTCAAATGTGTTGGGGGCTATATATAAAGGTTTGTCCCAAAAACATACTTTTCAGTATCACTCGATCTGGACAGAATTTGATAGACTCCTACAAAATCTATAGACTAAAAATTTAAGTCGGCTAAAAAAATATGGAAAACATTTGAATCTGAAGCAATTTTAAGGAAACTTCGCAAAAGTTTATTTATGATTTATCGCTCGATATATATATATATATATATATATATATATATATATATATATATATATATATATATATATATATATATATATATATATATATATATATATATATATATATATATATATATATATATATATATATATATATATATATATATATATATATATATATATATATATATATGTATTAGAAGTTTAGGAAAATTAGAGTCATTTTTACAACTTTTCGACTAAGCAGTGGCGATTTAACAAGGAAAATTTTGGTATTTTGACCATTTTTGTCGAAAACAGAAAAACATATATATGGGAGCTATATCTAAATCTGAACCGATTTCAATCAAATTTGGCACACACGACTATATTACTAATTGTACTCCTAGTGCAAAATTTCAACCAAATTGGGCCAAAACTCTGGCTTCTGGGTCCATATAAGTGCATATCGGGCGAAAGCTATATATGGGAGCTATATCTAAATCTGAACCGATTTCAATCAAATTTGGCACACTTGACTATGCTACTAATTGTACTCCTAGTGCAAAATTTCAACCAAATTGGGCCAAAACTCTGGCTTCTGGGGCCATATAAGTCCATATCGGGCGAAAGATATATATGGACGCTATATCTAAATCTGAACCGATTTCAATCAAATTTGGCACACATGACTATACTACTAATTGTATTCCTTGTGCAAAATTTAACACTAATCGGGATAAAACTCTGGCTTCTGGGTCCATATAAGTGCATATCGGGCGAAATATATATATGGGAGCTATATCTAAATCTGAACCGATTTCAATCAAATTTGGCACACATGACTATACTACTAATTGTACTCCTAGTGCAAAATTTCAACCAAATGGGGCCAAAACTCTGGCTTCTGGGGCCATATAAGTGCATATCGGGCGAAAGATATATATGGGAGCTATATCTAAATCTGTACCGATTTCTTCCAAAATCAATAGGGTTCTATTCTGACCCAAAAAAGGAACACGTGCCAAATTTGAAGGCGATTGGACTTATATTGCGACCTAGACTTTGATCACAAAAATGTGTTCACAGACAGACGGACAGACGGACATGGTTATATCGACTCAGGGAACCACCCTGAGCATTATTGCCAAAGACACCATATGTCTACCTCGTCTCCTTCTGGGTGTTACAAACATATGCACTAACTTATAATACCCTCTTCCACTGTGTGGCGCAGGGTATAAAAAGGTGCCAAGAACTAAAATATTTCGTGGAAGTGAAAATTACGAGTATGTTAGGGAATGATCACAATCGTCTTTGGGAAAAATTCTTCCAAGTATGTAATATTTTGGGCCCAAAATGCTTCCAAACATATAATATGTTCACATAAAACAAACATATTAATGTTCGGCAGTATCCAATAATATACACCCAGAAAAAAGTGCCTTCGAAACTAAAGGAAAAAATTTTCATCAATATAGTTTATCCATTTTATTTCCATTAAGGTAAATTTTTGTGAAAAATAATAAAATTTACTCGTTTCAGTAAAAAAATCCTAAACTGTAAGCAGTTAGGATTAGTTCATTAACTAGAATAAGGCATGGAATTTTACTCATACTATTTTCTTCGCTGGGTATAAGAATTTACTACTGAAAAAGAAAATTTTATTCACCGATAACAAAGCATTCGTAAAAATAAACAAAAACCGAACTAAAACCAAGTTTCCTCAAAAGTAGTAAAATTTCTTATAAAATGATAATTGCGACTTCCTTTATAATAGAAAGTTTTTCATACATACGAACAACACTTGGCATAGAAAAATATTTTAGTTCATTCGTACTAAGAAGTATGCAATCCTTTCAAAATTTAAGGAAACACACTTGTTAGAATATAGGAAATTTTCCTACATTTCTATTGTCTACCTGTAATCGTAATCGATGTGTTTGCGCGTGGGTGTAATCGATATATTTGCGCGTCGGTTGTTTTTTTAGTTGGAATCGCGTTGTTTTGGTATACGGAGAGATTGTTAAAAAATATAATAAATAACAAATAAAATATTTGTTATTTTAAATTAGTGAGAAAAAATTTCGTTTTTTTTTTTTAAATAAATCTATCAATGTTCGTGATAGTGTATAAAGAAAGAAAACACCAGCAGAATAACAACCCTTTCATTTGTCTTCATTTTGGAATCTTCAATTATCAGGTAATATTCAGTGACGCTAACCTTTTGCAACAAAAATGTTTTATGATTTTTTATATTTGTAGGTATTGAAATTGTAAAAGGAGGACAAAATCGTTAGGCAGCAACTTATTAAAAGTGAGAAGTACAAGAAGAAGAAAAAGTGCGTTTTACAGTTGCTAATATCACACGGAAATTGGAAATAGTGGAATAATAAATTAATATTTCAAAGAGATTCGATGCTGTTGATTCTTAATAAATATATTCAATATATTAATAAAACATGTCTTTTATTGAAGATAAAATTGCTTATAGAAATAAATAAAATTGTATTTAAAAACGAAGGTAAGCAGTTCTAATTATGAAGCAAAAGTTTTACCACAAATGTGTAAGATTTGTCGAAATGAATGAAAAAATTTCAATAAAATCATTCCATATATGAATTCAAATTAGTTAAATTTTTTCATTCTGCAGTATAGTGGTATATAAATATAGGAAAATGTTAGCTAATATATGGAATGCATTATTCCTAATTTCTACGAAAATCACATCGTTCAAACAAATAAAAATGTCTTTGGCGCTATACGAAGTTCAACTTTCTTCACAATGAGTTCATTTTAACTTAAAGAAGGGGTCACTTTTTTCTGGGTGTATGTGCTTCCTGCAAAATATGTTTGGAGCATATGTTAAAGAAGCGATTTTTTTGAGGGTGCAATTATGAATTGATATTGACCATTTTTTGTGTGATTGGCTATCGATTTATCTGAGGGCTACATATAACTATAAACCGATAATGACCAAGTTTGGTATGGTATGGTTGTTAGCGGCCACATACTAACACAATGTAGCAAATTTCAACCGAATCTAATGAAGTTTGCTTCTCCAAGAGGATCCGGAGGTCAAATCTGAGGATCGGTTTATATGGTGCTACATAATATATAATTATGGACCATTGTTGTTAGAGACCATATACTTACACTACGTACCAAATTTCAACTCGATCGGATGAAATTTGCTTCTCTAAGAGGCTCCGGAGGCCAAATTTGGGGATCGGTTCATATATGGGCTATATTTAATTATGAACCGATATGGACTAATTTTTGCATGGTTGTTAGCGTCCATATACTTACACAAAATACAAAATTTAAACTTAATCGGATGGAATTTGATCGTCCAAAAGGCTCCAAAACCAAATTCGGGGATCGGTTTATATGGGGGCTATATTTAATTATGGACCGATATGGACCAATTTTTGCATGGTTGTTACAGACAATATACTGGCACCACGTACTAAATTTTACCGGATCTAATGCATTTTCCTCTTCCAAGAGGTTTCGCAAGCCAAATCTGGGTCGTCGGTTTATATGGGGCCTTTACGTAAAAGTGGTCCGATATGGTCCATTTGCAATGCCATCCGACATACATCAATAACAACTACTTATGCCAAGTTTCAAGTCGATAGATTGTTTCGTTCGGAAGTTAGCGTGATTTCCACAGACGGACGGACAGACATGCTTAGATCGACTCAGGATTTCACCGCGACCCAGAATATATGGGTCTTAGAGCAATATTTCGATGTGTTACAAACGGAATAACGAAGTTAATATCCTATGGTGGAAGATATAAAAAAAAAATTTATAATCAAATTTCTCTATTTTAAAGAAATTTGTCTTTAACATTATATAAATTATCCTAAGATACTAAAATTTAGGTTGCATAATCGATCTCATTTGGTCAATATTTTTTTCAGTGTGCTATGTTTTGACCATTTTATTGGGTTAGCCACTTAATAACTACAAGCGCGTAGTTTATTACCGGTAGATGACGCTCCCTACTGATGATTACGGTATATTGTCTAAAAGTTTAGCATACTTTTAGGCGATAGTTAAATCATTAACTGTCTACTCTTAAAAGTACTTTATACCTTGACCCAAAGTGAGATTTAGACAAATAAAACCTCCGTTTATTAGCAAATATTTTCTTTAGCGACAAACGAACCTAAAATTATAGTCTTGTTAGCCAAATTAAATAATACCTTTATGAACTATATTACTTTTAAAAATAATCTTCCTTTTTTGCCTTTCACCACCATCTACTGCTGCTATTCATGCTCTCTGATTTAAAAGTCACAAACCTCCCTGAGCTTAGGCATCAAATTTCAGTGCACGCAATAACGCTTAAGTTATTAAGCGTTCTTTTTTGTTTCCCAATGAATCACAACTAAAAACTTGTTTTGCCGTAGTTTTTGTAACTTTTTCTTTTGGCATTTTATATATGTCGGAGTTTTCATAAACCTTAACAATTCGCACATTCGTAAATCTCTTGGCTTAGTACGACTATTTTACAATGGCGTCTAGACCACCCCAAAAATGTGAAACAGGTGAAAATGTTTCCAAATGAATGAAATTGACTTGCAACTCACTCATCCATTTGGGGAAACAAAAGTTTTGTTTATTTTCTATCCCTCCCTTTAACCGTTTTTGTGGAAAGCAAGAATAAATTCAGAATAAGAGTTTGGGGAGACTTTGTGAAAGGCACTAGCGGAATGGGATTTGGTAAGCACGGGGAATGAAATTCCAATAATATTCGTCTGAAAATGAAGACAATGAGCTGGGTTTGTTTTGTAATTTGCACCTATCGTCGATAGAAACTTTTACGCTTCTTCTAGACAACAAATGAAGTCATAAAACTTTTTTAATGAAAGCACCAAAATGTGAAACAAGTAAAAACATTATGAAGTTTGGTCAGGTATGATTTCATGCATTATTCAGCATCGTCGACACGCGCTGGAAGTATACGATTGCGCCGAAGTATATGATCATCGTAGTCATAGTTATATTTACTAACAAAATTGGCTCTGACTCCAGCATTTGTCATAAGCCTCGACTTCGACTCAGTGTAATGTGACGAAATCCCATTTTAATAACACCCCAAATAATACAAAATATCTTATTTTATTCTATATAAATCTTAATATATCTATAGAAAATTTTGAGAAATTTTTATTTCTATAGAAAACTTTGAAAAAACTTTATTACTATAGACAATTTAACCAAATTGTTATTGTTATATTATTTCTGTAGAAAATTGTGTCAAAATTTCATTTCTATAGAAAATTTTATTTCTATAGAAAATTTTCTTAAAATTTTATTTCTATAGATAATTTTGTCCATATTTTATTTCTATAGAAAACTTTGTCAAAATTTTATTTCTATAAAAATTTTGTCAAAAATTTTATTTCTATAGAAAATTTTGTCAAAATTTTATTTCTATAGAAAATTTTGTCCAAATTTTATTTCTATAGAAAATTTTGTCAAAAATTTTATTTCTATAGAAAATTTTGTCAAAATGTTATTTCTTTATAAAATTTTGTTAACATTTTATTTCTATAGGAAATTTTGCCCAAATTTTATTTTTATAGAAAATTTTATCCAAATTTAATTTCTATAGAAAACTTTATCCAAATTTTATTTTTATAGAAAATTTTATCAAAATTTTATTTTTATAGAAAATTTTATCCAAATTTTATTTTTATAGAAAATTTTATCAAAATTTTATTTCTATAGAAAATTTTGTCCAAATTTTATTTCTACAGAAAATTTTATCTAAAGTTTATTTCTATAGAAAATTTTGTCAAAATTTTATTTCTATAGAAAGTTTTATAAAATTTCATTTTTATAAAAAATTTTGTCAAAAATTTTATTTCGATAGAAAATTTTGTCAAAATTTTATTTCTATAGAAAATTTTGTTAAAATTTTATTTCTATAGAAAGTGTTGTAAAAAATTTGTTTCAATAGAAAATTGTGTCAAAATTTTATTTCTATAGAAAATTTTGTCAAAATTTTATTTCTATAGAAAATTTTGTCCAAATTTTATTTTTATAGAAAATTTTATTTCTATAGAAAATTTGGTCCAAATTTTATTTCTATAGAAAATTTTGTCAAAATTTTATTTTTATAGAAAATGTTGTCAACATTTTATTTCTTTAGAAAATTTTGTTAAAATTTTATTTCTATAGGAAATTTTGTGAAATTTTTATTTCTTCAGAAAATTGAGTCAAAATTTTATTTCTATAGAAAGTGTTGTCAAAATTTTATTTCTATAGAAAATTTTGTCAAAATTTTATTTCTATAGAAAATTGTGTCCAAATTTTATTTTTATAGAACATTTTATCAAAATTTTATTTCTATAGAACATTTTTTCCAAATTTTATTTCTATAGAAAATTTTGTCAAAAATTTATTTCTATAGAAAATTTTGTCAAAAATTTTATTTCTATAGAAAATTTTGTTAAAATTTTATTTGTATAGATAATTTTGTTAAAATTTTATTTGTATAGATAATTTTGTCCATATTTTATTTCTATAGAAAACTTTGTCAAAATTTTATTTCTATAGAAAATTTTGTCAAAATTTTATTTCTATAGAAAATTTTGTCAAAAATTTTATTTCTATAGAAAATTTTGTCAAAATTTTATTTCTGTAGAAAATTTTGTCCAAATTTTATTTCTATAGAAAATTTTGTCAAAAATTTTATTTCTATAGAAAATTTTGTCAAAATGTTATTTCTTTATAAAATTTTGTTAACATTTTATTTCTATAGGAAATTTTGCCCAAATTTTATTTGTATAGAAAATTTTATCCAAATTTAATTTCTATAGAAAATTTTGTCCAAATTTTATTTCTATAGAAAATTTTGTCTAAAGTTTACTTCTATAGAAAATTTTGTCCAAAGTTTATATCTATAGCAAATTTTGTCGAAATTTTATTTCTATAGGAAATTTTGTCCAAATTTTATTTTTATAGAAAATTTTATCCAAATTTTATTTTTATAGAAAATTTTATCCAAAATTTTATTTCTATAGAAATTTTTTCCAAATTTTATCTCTACAGAAAATCTTGTCTAAAGTTTATTTCTATAGAAAATTTTGTCAAAATTTTATTTCTATAGAAAATTTTGTTAAAATTTTATTTCTATAGAAAGTGTTGTCAAAAATTTGTTTCTATAGAAAATTGTGTCAAAATTTTATTTCTAAAGAAAATTTGATCAAAATTTTATTTCTATAGAAAATTTTGTTAAAATTTTATTTCTATAGAAAGTGTTGTCAAAATTTTGTTCTATAGAAAATTGTGTCAAAATTTTATTTCTATAGAAAATTTTGTCCAAATTTTATTTTTATAGAAAATTTTATCAAATTTTATTTCTATAGAAAATTTTGTCCAAATTTTATTTCTATAGAAAATTGTGTCAAAATTTTATTTCTATAGAAAATGTTGTCAAAATTTTATTTCTTTAGAAAATTTTGTTAAAATTTTATTTCTATAGGAAATTTTGTGAAATTTTTATTTCTGCAGAAAATTGAGTCAAAATTTTATTTCTATAGAAAATTTTGTCAAAATTTTATTTCTATAGAAAATTTTGCCCAAATTTTATTTTTATAGAAAATTTTATCAAAATTTTATTTTTATAGAAAATTTTTTCTAAATTTTATTTCTATAGAAAATTTTGTCAAGATTTTATTTCTATAGAAAATTTTGTCAAAATTTTATTTCTATAGAAAATTTTGTCCAAATTTTATTTCTATAGAAAATTTTGTCTAAAGTTTATTTCTATAGAAAATTTTGTCCAAATTTTATTTTTATAGAAAATTTTGTCAAAATTTTTATTTCTATAGAAAATTTTGTCAAAATTTTATTTCTATAGAAAATTTTGTCAAAATTTTATTTCTTTAGAAAATTTTGTTAAAATTTTATTTCTATAGGAAATTTTGTCCAAATTTTATTTTTATAGAAAATTTTATCAAAATTTTTTTTTTCTATAGAAAGTGTTGTCAAAATGTTATTTCTGTAGAAAATTGTGTCAAAATTTTATTTCTATAGAAAATTGTGTCAAAATTTTATATCTATAGAAAATTTTGTCCAAATTTCATTTGTATAGAAAATTTTATCAAAAATTTATTTCTATAGAAAATTTTGTCCAAATTTTATTTCTATAGAAAATTTTGTCTAAAGTTTATTTCTATAGAAAATTTTGTCCAAAGTTTATTTCTATAGAAAATTTTGTCAAAATTTTATTTCTATAGAAAATTTTTTCAAAATTTTATTCCGATAGAAAATTGTGTCAAAATTTTATTTCTGAACAAAATTGTGTCAAAATTTTATTTCTGCAGAAAATTGAGTCAAAATTTTATTTCTGTAGAAAATTTTGTCAACATTTTATTTCTGTTGAAAATTTTGTCAAAATTTTATTTTGTAGAAAATTTTGTCAAAAATTTAATTTCTGTAAAAACTTTTGTCAAAATTTGTCTATAGAAAGTTTTCTCAAAATTTTATTTCTATATGAAATTTTTCCAAAATTTTGTTTCTGTCCAAAGAAAGAGGAATATTTTGCAAAATCTACCAAAAAATAAAGAATTCTGCCAGTCTAACAAACAGTGAAAACTTTTGGTAGAATTTTGGTAGAATTTTACCACCGGTGACAACCGTGCTACCACTCCCGAGTTAATACCGAAGTTGAGGCCTTTCTACTTCGACGATCCACCCCTGCAATAATCCACCGTCATTATTCGATGGATTTATAAACTCCGGTTGTCCAGAATCGCGAAATTCATCACGATGTCTATTGTCTCAGCTACGTCCAAAGAAAAAATACTTTGGACCAACGAATTTATGACAAGTGATGAAACGATTGTCTCAAATATTTTTGATTTGATCTTAAAGAAAATTCGTTTGTCTAAAATTCCGTCAACTAGAATAGAAACCTCTTCTTTCAGTCTACGCTTACAAAAACGACACTCTGCCAATACGTGATCTTGAAGTTCTGTGCCTTTATCATCATTTGAAGGAACATCTAGACGTGGCTCATCAGTTATCTCATTTACATTTAAATACAGGAGTAACTTAGGAGACTGTTTTACGATAGTTCAAGCGAATTTCAGAACCTTCAATACGGGATCGTCTTAATCAATAATCTAGACTCTATACGACCGGGAACATATTCATAGTGGACGATAAGGCTACTATCATTTCTAAACCGCACGTCGACTGCTGACAGATTTATTCCAGTGACAGTTCATTTTATTGTTTTTAAAAGCAATTTGACATACTGCAGTCATAAATAAAGTTATTCGTGAGGAAACTCAAGGGTGACAGTGTGACATCTTTTTATTTGGCTACAAACCCACAATTGGCTATCGGTAGAGCCTCTAATATTTAACATTGCTCTGACTGTATTGTATCGTGCCCAAAAAGTGCATGCCAGATTTGGAAAGAGCCAAGGTGATTTTTCCACACCATAACGTTCGCCACAAACTGCAAGACTCTGAAAACTTATTTGAAAACACAAATGGGAAGTCCCACCCCACTAGCCGATAGGCCAAAAATTTGGTTGTTTTATGGATTGAGTCAAAAGACGAGACGCTTTTTACTTGGGGTATCCGTATGTTGCCAGAGTGATGGGAAAATTCGGTGGTCAGCATTTGAAAATACTTCGCTGGATCAGTCTGTTACAATTTTTTTTTGCGATAAATTCTCAAGCATTTGAATTTGCGCTCTCTCTAAATGTGTTACAAATGGGTAGAAAAACTCAGTAAATGTTGGTGCATATATAGTACTTCGCACACAAAACATTGTAAGTGCACTTCTGGTCTATGATAGTGGATGCCACAAATAGAAAATCAAAACTCTCAAATAGCAATGCAGAACTCAAAGTTAACAGACACAAAATACAAAAAAAAGGTTAAGTACGTTAAATTTGCACTCAAGTGCTATAAAACTTTTGACCATGCTTTCGCTTTGTTGTTGTTGTTTGA
The DNA here is from genome assembly GCF_050003625.1 of Haematobia irritans. Taxonomy (NCBI): domain Eukaryota; kingdom Metazoa; phylum Arthropoda; class Insecta; order Diptera; family Muscidae; genus Haematobia; species Haematobia irritans. The sequence continues at coordinate 153,807,313 of NC_134399.1, forward strand.
TTTACAGATAACCAAAGAAACCTTTTACACTCTCAAGTCCTACACCTTAAATGAATTTAATGAATTTATTGCATTGAAAATCAAATTCAGTTAAGAAATTGCACGAAATTCATTTATGCACCACAAAATTTCCCTAATATACCGCAAATGAAGTGGAGACACTATTGATTAGATAAGGGCTGACGAATTTATTTCAGTGATAGTACATTTTATTGTTTACAGCTAACAAAAGCATTTTGATCTATTGCATTCAGAAAGTTATTTGTGATGGAACTTTATATTTGGCTGGAAAACCACAATTGGCTATCGTTAGAAGCAAAGAATGAAGCCGGCCCTTTTTGTGTCGGCGGCAGGTGACACTAAATTTTTGGCTCCGGCGGCGGAGCATTGATGGCTAAGCCGAAATAAATTTGTGAGAGCGGATGCAAAATTAATATGGTTTTCTCCGATGCGAAGCCATTTCAAATTGAGCAGTTTGTGAACAAACAAAATGATCGATTGACCACCAGAACTAAAGCTCCGTCGATGATAATGATGGTGGTCGCCAAAAAGGCCGGTGACGAGATGGTAGCGACCGTGAGGCCAAAATAAACGCCGTGTATTATCGGGAAAATGGAGACTTTTTGTGCAAAATTTTGTTAAAATTTTCTGGAAGAAATTTTGTCAAAATGCTATTTCTATAAAAAATTTGTCAAAATTTTATTACTGAAAAAATTTTGCAAAATTCTATTTCTATAGAAAATATATATATTTTATTTCTATAGAAAATTTTGTCAAAATTTTATTTCTATAGAAAATTTTGTCAAAATTTTATTTCTATAGAAAATTTTGTCAAAATTTTATTTCCATAGAATTTTTTTCAAAGTTTTATTTCTATAGAAAATTTTGTCAACATTTTATTTTTATAGAAAATTTTGTCAAAATTTTATTTCTATAGAAAATTTTATCAAAATTTGATTTCTATAGGAAATTTTGTCAACATTTTATTTCTATAGAATATTTTGTCACAATTTTATTTCTATAGAAAATTTTGTCAACATTTTATTTTTATAGAAAATTTTGTCAACATATAATTCTTATAGAAAATTTTGTCAAAATTTTATTTCTAGAGAAAATTTTGTCAAAATTTTATTTCGATAGAAAATTTTGTCAAAATTATATTTCTATAGCAAATTTTGTCAAAATTTTATTTCCATAGAAAATTTTGTCAAAATTTTATTTCCATAGAAAATTTTGTCAAAATTTTATTTCCATAGAAAATTTTGTCAAAATTTTATTTCTATAGGAAATTTTGTCAAAATTTGATTTCTATAGAAAATTTTGTCAACATTTTATTTCCATAGAGAATTGTTTTCAAAATTTTATTTCTATAGAAAATTTTTTCAAAATTTTATTTCTATATAAACTTTTGTCAAAATTTTATCTCTATAGAAAATTTTGTCAAAATGTTACTTCTATAGAAAATTTTATTTCTGTAGAAAATTTTTCCAACATTTTTTTTAAAGAAAATTTTGTCAAAATTTTATTTCTATAGAAAATTTATATATTTTGTTTCCATTGAAAAGTTTGTCAAAACTTTATTTTTATAGAAAATTTTGTCAAAATTTTATTTCTATAGAAAATTTTTTCCAAATTTTATTTTTATAGAAATTTTTTTCAAAATTTTATTTCTATAAAAAATTTTTTTAAAATTTTGTTTCTATAGAAAATTTTATCAAAATTTTATTTCTATAGAAAATTTTGTCAAAATTATATTTCTATAGAAAATTTTGACAAAATTTTATTTCTATAGAAAATTTTGTCAACATTTAATTTTTATAAAAAATTTTGTCAAAATTTTATTTCTATAGAAAATTTTATTTTAATTTGATTTCATTAGAATATTTTATCTTAATTTGATTTCTTTTGAAAATTTTGTCAAAATTTTATTACTTAGAAAATTTTATCAAAATTTTATTTCATTTGTTTTGTTTGTTATTGTTAGTATCTCTTCAATCATTATTGTTGTTTTTGATTTCAGCTTAAAACCATGCATTGACTAAACTACAAGTGTAGCTTAACCAACAGAGGAAAAGTATGCTTGTCACATTTATTTGGGCAAAGCTCTATAGACTGCAAGATGGTTGGATGTATAGCTGTTTCGGAATTACCACATTCCTCATCAGCATCCTCTACTTGCAGCAAAACTATCAACCAATTATCAGAATAAATTGAGGCAGTTCACTAAACCCAAAAGTAAAAATTTTTCCAAAAATTTATTTCGATAGTAAATTTTTTCAAAATTTTATTTCTATAGAGAATTTTTTCAAAATTGTATTTCTATAGAACATTTTTTCAAAAATTTATTTCTGTAGAAAACTTTGTCAACATTTAATTTTTATAGAAATTTATTTCAAAATTTTATTTTTATAGAAAATTTTATCAAATATAATGAGTATTGAACCATCTTTTGGCCCTATATCTGAAATTATAATTGTAGAGGTATTTGAGGTCTATAAAGTGATATGTGAAATTTGGTTAAACACCCGTAGACATCCCATTTAACATCTTGAGGAGATAGAGGCGCACTTATCAACAAAATTACACGAAACTAATTTTACTTCTCGTGTTCATTCGAATTGTGCGAATATGAATTTTACCTAGCATAGACGACGCATTTCTCTGATATAAAGTTTTTTCCTTGCCAAAAAGTCGATAATCTTTTTTTTAGTTTTGCTCTTCTTGTTAAGGAATTCATCCTAAAACTGGACATCCTAACATGAAAGAAAATATAATCAACTTGGCTTTAATACTTCTGAAAAAATTCTTCGAAATTAATGAAATCGTGTTTAAATTTGTTGATTTTTTGCATCTTGGCTACAAAGTAAAAAAGCGTTTAAAAATGGGAAATGTTTTACAACACTTTATTTTAGAGAACTTTTTAACTTGATTGGACTTTGACAGCTCATGAAGAAAAGAGTCGAAAAAACGATTAAATTAAATTTTGTTACCTAGAATCAAGTACCTAAAATCTAATTTAAAAGAGGATTGTGTCTTAAATGTGTCTTTAATTCAATTATCTGGTTCTTTGGCTCGTATTCAAAACCAAAATCAATTCTGTAAGGACAAAATCTTTGGAACAGGACATGAATGTTTCTCTTATGAATCCAAAATCATATTTGGTTAAATGTTTTTTTTTTTTTATTATTTATTTAACTACAATAAAGCTAAAATATCAATTGAAAATTTAATACTTGTTCTACTATCAATTGTATTCTTTCGATATCGATTACCTGCATTAACTGTGAAGGAAATCGCAAAACAATAGATGCGGTGCAAAAGTAATTCTTTGGGAAATATGGAGGTGAAAAATAAATGAACTCGTGTCGTGTATCAAATGTCAGTGTCAAAATCATACACATACGCATGCTTTCCCATCTACGCATTCATCCTTCCAAGAACATTACAATCAGTATTAGCAGCAACAGCCAAAGAATAACGTGATAGCATCATTCGTCATGTAGTTCTTAGTAAACGCCATGAACCCAATGGGGAAAATTACTAATCATAGCAATAATTTTATTACCAAATATAAATAACATTAAAATTTCAATTTTTCATTATTCTCATTTTATACTCTCCACCATAGGATGGGGGCTCTTCTAATTTTATCATTCCGTTTGATAGACATTGCAATATTGATCTCAGACCTCATAAGGTATATGAGGTCGAAGATCATGATCTGAAAACTTAGTGCTTACGAATTTGTAAAAAAAAAAATCGCTGCCGTGATTCGAACCTGTATTGTCTGCTCCATACGCTGACGGAGTCACGATAAGAACGTTTAACGAATATGTTAAGACCAAAGAAAAACGGAAGCCGAAAAACGGCCTGACCGAAACTTTCAGCCATATGCATTTGTTCGTATACCATATTTCGGGATTGGACAACCCTAGTGTTACAATATGCCATCTGACAGCTCTATCGTACAGCTTGACGTTTTTGAGGTTATACGTACTCAGAACGTTTCAACATTTTAACTAAAAGATTCATCTCGCCCAAAATATATGTAATTAAATCGTGAGCATATTCGTGCTTATTTTTATACCCTCCACCAGAGGATGGGGGGGGGGGGGGTATATTAACTTTGTCATTCCGTTTGTAACACATCGAAATATTTCTCTAAGACCCCATAAAGTATATATATTCTGGGTCGTGGTGAAATTCTGAGTCGATCTGAGCATGTCCGTCGGCCCGTCTGTTGAAATCACACTAACTTCCGAACGAAACAAGCTATCGACTTGAAACTTGGCACAAGCAGTTGTTTTGACGTAGGTCGGATGGTATTGCAAATGGGCCTTATCGGTCCACTTTTACGTATAGCCCCCATATAAACGGACCCAAAAATTTCCATAATTATATATAGCCCCCATATAAACCGATCCCCAGATTTAGCTTGCGGAGCCTCTAAGAGAAGCAAATTTCATCCGATCCGTCTGAAATTTGGTACATGGTGTTAGTATATGGTATTTAATAACCATGCAAAAATTGGTCCCCATCGGTCCATAATTATATATAGCCCCCATATAAACCGATCCCCAGATTTAGCTTGCGGACCCTCTAAGAGAAGCAAATTTCATCCGATCCGGCTGAAATTTGGTACATGGTGTTAGTATATGGTCTCTAACAACCATGCAAAAATTGGTCCATATCGGTCCATAATTATATATAGCCCCCATATAAACCGATCCCCCGATTTGGCTTGCGGAGCCTCTTAAAGAAGCAAATTTCATCCGATCCGGCTGAAATTTGGTACATGGTGTAAGTATATGGTCTTTAATGACCATGCAAAAATTGGTCAACATCGGTCCATAATTATATATATCCGCCATATAAACCGATCACCAGATTTGACCTCCGGAGCCTCTTGGAAGACCAAAATTCATCTGATTCAGTTCAAATTAGGTACGTGGTGTTAATATATGGCCTCAAACACCCATGCAAAAATTGGTTGAAATGGGTCCATAATTATAAATAGGCCCCATATAAACCGACCCCCGAAGTTGACCTCCGGAGGCCCTTGGAAGAGCAAAATTCATCCGATTCGGTTGAAATTTGGTACGTGATGTTAGTATATAATATTTAACAACCACGCCAAAAGTTGTCCATATCGGTCCATAATTATATATAGCCCCCATATAAACCGATCCCCCGATTTGGCTTGCGAGGCCTCTAAAAGAAGCAAATTTCATCCGATCCGGCTGAAATTTGCTACATGGTGTTAGTATATGGTCTTTAGCAACCATGCAAAAATTGGTCGATATCGGTCCATAATTATATATAGGCCCCATATAAACCGATCCCCAGATTTGACCTCCAGAGCCCCTTGGAAGAGCAAAATTCTTGCCATTCGTTGAAATTTGGTACGTGATGTTAGTATATGGTATCCAACAACCATGCAGGAATTGGTTCCTATCAGTCCATAATTATATATAGCTCCCATATAAACCGATCCCCAGATTTGACCTCCGGTGCCTTTTGGAGAAGCAAAATTCATCCAATCTGGTTGAAATTTGGTACGTGGTGGTAGTATATGATATTTAACAACCATGCCAATAGTGGTCCATATTAGTCCATAATCATATATAGCCCCCATATCAACCGATCCCGAGATTTGGTTTTGGAGCCTCTTGGAGGAGCAAATTTCATAACATAACAACCATGCCTAACTAGGTCCATATCGGTTTATAGTTATAAATATATAGCCCTCTGATAAATCAATCCCCAATCACACAAAAATTGGTCCATATCAAATTCATAATTTCATATAGCCCCCACATAAGCGACCCCCATTTTTCAATTCTGGCTCTCTACGAATCGTGCAAAAAGTCCATATCGATTCGTAATTATTTGTTGACTTACCTATACATAACTTTTTTGTCTAATATATACCACGTACACTCAAAAAAAAGTGAACTCACTATTTCACTAAAGCCAATTTAACTATATTTTAGTTCATGAAATTATTATATTTGGAGAAAGTTTCATTTACTCTAATAATTTTTTGCGTACGTTAGTTAAATGAACTAAAAGACGGGAAAAAATTATACGCAAATGAAATAAAAAGTTTTACTAAATTCGTACTTCTCACAAAATAGTTCATTATTTCTTAAAATTTGTAAATTTTACTACAACAGCGTCCATCATGAACTTCGTATGTCACTAAAGACATTCTTGCAATTTTGAACTCCAATTTTTTCCTTCAAACTACAAAATTTTCTTTAAAAAGTGAAAAAAATTATTTATGTCTAATAAATTTTCTTGAATTTGTCGAAAAATATTTACTTATTTTTGTGATATCGGCGTGATGCCAGCGCTTGTAATACTGTTTAGTTAAAAATTTCTAAAACTATTCAAAATTTTCTAAAATTAATCAAAAGTTTTCTTCCTGGTGGGTTCACTGTTTTTTCAGTGTATGGACTAACTCACAATTTAGAAAACGATGTTAAAAAGTTTTAAGATACCACACCCCAAGTAATTCGATTGTGGATGACATTCTTTCGTAGAAGTTTCTACGCAATCTGTGGTGGAGGGTACATAAGATTCGGCCAGGCCGAACTTACGGCCGTATATACTTGTTATTTATTATTATTATTTTTTGCAACTTTCGACGTGGTGTCAATCAACAACATTTCATCAATGTACTCAATTCAATTTTTGGCGATGAAGTTCCGTCAAGGACCAGTGAGGTCATAGTTCTATGAATTTCGTGACGAATTTCGTAAAGGACGCCCAAAATCTTATTTGTTCTGGAAACCATTGATGCTGTGCCCCAACTGATATTCCAAGATCGTCTTGGCACTTATCGTGAGATTGAGACAACCTTAGGCATTATTGGGACCAGCATACATTACATATTGCATGAATATTTGATTTTAAAAAATTTTCTTTCCACACAATTTGTCAATCGCTCGAAAATCGGAAAATCTGGACATGTCGCCATGGTACCACTTGAACAACGCAGAACCGTCAGTTCTAAGTGGTACACAACAATTTGTTTGCTAGATATCTACCAAGAAATCAAGAAAACCAACAGCCGAAGACGGATCACTCTTCACCACGACAGTGCAAGCTCTGACATATCGGCTCAAACAACAGCTTTTTCGAGCACTCAAAACATCGATTTTAAGGGTCATCCGTCGTATAGTCCTGACATGGTTGATGCATTCAGAACCTTTTTCAGTTTGAGCATTAGAATCGCACCAAATAGGAAAAACTTTTGGAATATGTTTAACAATATATTATTCTGATAATTGTATTTCAATAAATGTGTAGATCCAATAATTATCAAGTGAGTGTAGATATAAATAAATTGTATGACAATGTAAAAATTGAGCCAACTGGAGTATTGGTACCATTCCAGTGATAAGTCCGGGAAAAATCTCATTCTCTTTTTAAAGACAACAAATCTTTGTACTCACCACAATATTTTTTTCAGTGTACTAGTGTTTTCGATAATAATTTTCACCAGTTTTCATTTCAACTTCTTACCCAGTTTTCACTGAGTTTGTATTACTCTCCATTAGACTCATTTCCTAGTGGGTATATTCCCCCATATTGCCAAATAAGTATTGCGTGTAGGAATAAACAAACACAAGCGGAACTTCATAGACCCGAGAGAGAGAATATATCGCAGCACACGTACTATATTCTCTATTGTTATTTGCGATTGATGCTTTTGCTTGGATAGTGACATTGGGACATGAGTGTAAGTGGAAGTCGTCACTGTTCTACTGACACTGGCAATGTCTTTGGCTTAAACCGTAACGTGTATAATGGCATTTTTATGTTGCATCACGTAGCGGTCATAAGTCATGTTTAGAGATGTCTGCTACACAAGTCAAATCAAGGAAATTGTGTACACCACCACCACCACCAGCAGGAAGAGAAACAGGACTCGGAACTACCGCTAACCGACTGCCAGTGTATCGGGAATATAAGCTTGGGAGTAGTAGTTGTAGTTGTAGTACATCTCCTGTCAGTATATGAAGGGAAAATCAACAACAGGATCAGAAATGACAACATTGCCAACAACAGCAAAAATTGCTCTAACACCAAAAAACGAAAAAAAAAACGAAAAAAAAAAAGCAAGTGGCAATGTTTATCGTCGTCTGTTTGTTTTCTTGTTGGCCATATTTCTTCATTTCAGTTTTCTCATTCACGTCATTCGTCATTTGTGCTGATTTGTGCCTTTTTTTGAGAGTGATGGGTGTTTCATTCCTTTCCGTTGTTCCATTGTAGGGTAAAAGTTTGGAACATTTAGTGGATCAGTTGTTGGGCGATTTGTTAACTTAATACGTGCCAGTTTCTCAAAGTTCTTTCTATCCGATTATGTCCTTGGCGTAGTTACATTACCCGTTATTTTGGTTTATTACGCGATGCTAAGGACTTTGGATGGGCTATTCTGTTTCACCATTGAGGATGGTTAGTGTTGAAGTTGTCCACGAATGTGATTTCATCTAATCATTTTTTTTCGCTTGTTTTGAAATACGCTTCTACTAAATGGGAATTTATGTTGGTCAAGTTATTTCCTTAATTGGGTAATGAATTCTCATTACTTTTATAGATAAATGGTATGTAGTTGTAATTTCATTATGTTAACAACATAAATGTTTTATAGATTACAATGTGCTGTAATGAAAAAATTAGAAAATATGATTTTTATAATTAATTAAAAATTATGAGATTATGTGAATGAGTTATAAAGTGAAGAACGGATCGTGAACGGATGGTAACAAAATGAAACGGAGACGTTCATGAAAACTCAAATCGTCTACAGACGCAGAGTGCTAAGGCGACTGTTAGGTTAGGTTAGGTGTTAACGCGTACACTGAAAAAAATATTGTCTTGAGGTCAAAGATTTCATGTCTTTCTCTAATATAAAGTTTTTTTCCTTGTCCAAAAGTCGATAAACTTTTCAATGAAGTCGTATTGTCCTTATAATTAAGTGATTTCACCTAAAAATGGATATCATAACATGAAAGAAAAAATGTTTGGGCTAAGGTTAACTTGACTTTAATAATTCAGAAAAATTCTTTAAATTTAATAAAATTGTCTTTAAATTTGTTGTCTTTTTGCATCTTGACTACAAAGCAAAAAATCGTTCAAATATAGGACATGTTTTTCAACACTTTATTTTAAAGACTTTTTTACTTGAAACATAGCATAATTATTACTGGAAGTCGAGTCTTAATTTGGAAAATAAAGCTGTCGTTAACTCGTTTTTAAAGGACTTTAATAGCATATGAAGAAAAATAGCTGAAAAGGCGAAAAAATAAAATTTGCTTCCTAGAAGCAAGTACACAAAACCCAAATTTAAAAGAGAAGTGTGTCTTAAAAGTATCCTTACTAGTATTCTCCGCTTCTTTGGCTCGGAATCAATACCAAATTTTTTAAAGTAAAGACAAAATCTTTGGAACCGAGTATGCTTTTTTTCAGTGTATGGAGCAGATAATACAGGTTCGAGTCACGGTAGCGGAAAAAATTTCGATGTATAAATATATTAATTAGTAAATTAGTTTTCATAGCAATATTACTGTGCAGGATTAAAAAAAAATCCGCACGAAATATTTTTCCACATTTTTTAGCATATAAGGATCTAAAAAATTTCTTTAAAAAATTACAATAATAAAAAAATATGCTCGAATGTGGGTCCTCCCAAAGATTATATATTTGAGGAAGATGAGAGATTGGCTTGCGTCATACTAAATGTTGCATTTACCAGATTAGTTTAATACATGTTTTTAATGTTTTAGTTGTTTTTCGTTTTTATTTTTTAAATGAAAAATTAAATTCTCTTAATGAAACAATGTAAAATTTTAGGCAACAACAAAAAAATTACATTTTCCCCTTTATGGAAATTTATTTCGTGCTCTTAAATTCTTTTTATTTGCATTTTAATGCTATGTCAATATTTGTCGTATACGCGTTTGGTTCGAGTATTAAACTAATGTGGTAAATGGTTTGATGTGCTCAGTAGCCAATCTCCCATCTTCTGTAATCCATAATCTTTGGGTTCTCCTAGCTCTTGTTTCGCACTAAAGTTTAAATCGTGTCTGATTATAAATTCGTAAACACTATGATTTCAGATCATGAACACAAGTTGTTGTTTTGGAAACGCAGGATGTCATTTTATCCTTGTCATATTGACAACGTCTGTTCTCCGTTTGACACCACGTGTGTGTTGGTTCACTTTCATGAACGGATCGTTTTGAAACGTGCACATCATTCAATACTTTTTGTATGGCTGGAAAGGTGCCATAGGCCTCATCAAACTGCGACTTTCTCTGGATACATTTTGTAATGCATCCGGTTGATCTTCATTTCAAACTTTGATTGAGGTAAAAATGAGCTTCGTCGCTGTACAGAATTTTTCGATAAAAAAGTCAATCTTTGGGCTCTTCAAGAGCCCATTCAGCATAAATTCTGCATTGCGCTAGATCGTTCGGCTTGAATTCTTGCACCAGTTGCATATTGAAAAGACTCACATCTAAATCCTTCCGTAAAACTTTACACGTTGTCGAGTCCATTTGCTTCGAACTGCGACAAATCGTTGATTGATGGTCATCATTAACATTGGCCGATACAGTTGCGATATTTTTTCAGTTCACACTCTACGTAAGCGTGTTGCAGATTTAATGTCCAACAATCAAAATTTCGTGCGAAATTTGGTCATAGTAGCCCGAATAGACGGTTCAGTTTCAGTTCAATTAAACTAACCATAAAATGGAAGGTGCTCGCGATGGACTTTCTTAACAGAGAACGCATTTTGATAATAAAATTCATAATTTCTCCTAATGGTTAAACTATGGATAATGCGTTAAATCTGGACCAAACTTAAGATGTTTAACAGTGAAACAAAGCACGAAATATGCATCAGCTGTTTAAACCAGTGTTCCTCTATGGCTCCAGAAGTCAAATCGGTCGGTTTATATGCGTCTATATATATATATATATATAATTACGGCCAATGTTTGCATGGTTTTTAAAGATCATACACTAAACACGTACTATAAAGGGTGATACGGTCAAAATTTGGTCAAGGGAAAACGCGTGTAAATCGGTGAAATCGTTTATTTAAAAAATCAAATTAAATTTCTTTTTCAAGTTCAATTAGTATAAAATTCAGGAAAAATATTCAGTTAGGCTTTCGCTTTTCCAAATCCGAATTGCCGGGCCTCACGCTTGACACCTGCCATCAGATTTTGTACAGCCACCTTGTCCACCTTCTTCGCCGCAGAAAGCCAGTTTGCCTTGAACTGCTGCTTGTCCTTAGCAGTTTTTTTGGTCTTCTTTAGGTTCCGCTTGACAATAGCCCAGTATTTCTCAATTGGGCGGAGCTCTGACGTGTTGGGAGGGTTCTTGTCCTTGGGAACCACCTGCACGTTGTTGGCGGCGTATCACTCCATGGCCTTTTTACCGTAATGGCAAGATGCCAAATCCGGCCAAAACAGTACGGAACAACCGCGTTTCTTCAGGAAAGGCAGCAGACGTTTATTCAAACACTCTTTCACGTAAATTTCTTGGTTGACAGTCCCGGAAGCTATGAAAATGCTGCTTTTCAAGCCACAGGTACAGATGGCTTGCCAAACCAGATATTTCTTTGCGAACTTTGACTGTTTTATGTGCTTGAAAATATCTGCTACCTTTCCCCTTCCTTTATTTATTTATTTATTTATTTTATTTATTTTATTTAGGGAATTACACATACAACAAAATTTTAACAATTTTTTCAATTAAAGTATGTGTCTATCATTGCAAGGTATGAAGTTAATTCTTATCATAATTACATATTAAAATATTATAGAAAAAATGTAAGAAAACGAAAGCAATTAAACTAAATACATATAAAATTGGTATTAGCATTGAAATATTTTAAGTAGGTTAATGAACATATAAAAATAAGATTTCATATAACAAAAATTACTTTACTAAAATAAAATATAGAATATAACAAAATATAAAAAAGTTAAAAGTATTGAAATAGAACAAAGTTAAGAAAAGAAAATTATTGCAAATTCTTAAAATGATTGAAAAGTGATTTCTTAAATTTGTTTGCGTTGCCAAGTGATTGAAGGTTTGTTGGTAACGAGTTCCAAAGAAAGACAGAATGTAGCATAAATTGTCTCTCGCTCACTTGAAGTCGATGTCGATCTGGTATAAGCAGTACATCTCTGTTAGACCGCCCGAAACGTATCTTGTCATATAAGTATTCAGGTTGTTTCAAGTATATTATCTTGTGAAGGAAAAGAAGGGTTCGTACCTTTAACAAGTCCAATAACGGGAAGCCATATAAGGAGTTAATGAATGAAGAAGAGCTGTCGTATCTTTTTAAGCCAAATACGTAGCGAATTATAGCTTTGTATACGGATTCCAAGCGCTGTTTACTTTTAGCATCACATTTGCTGAACAACTCACAGCCGTACAGAAGGATAGGTAACAAGTATGATTTGGCAAGTAAAATCCGAATGTGTATAGGCGTAAATGATTGAGAATGGTATAGTGTACGCAGCATTCCAAATACTTTTCCAGCAGCAGATGATATATGATCACTCCAAGAGAGGTTATTGTTGAAGATTATACCCAGGTTTTTGGAACGGTTGACTACTTCAATTGCTTGTCCCCTTAGTAATACTGGGTTATAATTTGTAATGTTGCGACGTTTGTTTGTAATTATCATACATTTCGATTTATGCGGGTTGAGAGTCAATGAATTACTGGCAGCCCAGATGCAAACTCTTTCCAAGTCTTCATTAATACGAGACACCCCATCCGCCAAGGAGTCATGTTTACAACTTAAATATATTTGTACATCGTCTGCATACAAATGGATTTTGGAATTTAATAGCTGATTAGGGAGGTCATTCACATAAATGGAGAACAAGAGAGGTCCAAGTATTGAGCCTTGCGGTACTCCCCTAGATAGTGGAAGGGGATTCGATAAAGATTCACCAATAGCAACTACTTGAGAACGATTACGGAGGTAACTAGATAGCAATGATACGGCTGTATTTGAAAAGTTGTATTGAGAGAAAAGTTTACTACAAAGGATGTCATAGTCCACACAATCAAACGCCTTCGAATGATCTAACAATACCAAAATCGTGGCAAAACCTTTATCCATTTCCATTCTTATATCGTCAGTAACTTTAACGAGTGCTGTCACACAACTATGATTTTGTCTGAATCCAGACTGTTCCGTTGTCATTAAATTGTTAATATTCAAATAATTACATATTTGTTGATGTATTAACTTTTCAAATACTTTCGAAAGGAATGGTAGAATGGCTATTGGTCGAAGTTCAGATGTGGTGTTAGGTTTAGGTATTGGCACAATCTTTGCAAATTTCCATACTGTTGGGAAGGTGCTACTCATGATTGCTGTGTTAAATATGTGAGTGATGTACGGTAAAATTAGAGGAAGTATTATTTTTATGAATCTTGGATGCAAGTTATCCAGTCCCATTGCATTTGACCTGACGGTCTGAAAACTTGTAAGTACTTCGACATCCGTAATACACGAGAATTCAAATGAAGAGTTTGCGTCAAATGGATTCACATAGGAAACTGAAGGTGCTCGTATGCTGTTGTCGGAGAAATTGAGGAATTTTTCATTTAGCTCATCTGGATTCGCATTGATTGTATCTGTTAGAGGTTTGCCAATTCCAATTTCTCTTATTTTACGCCACTTACTTTTTGAGTCGACGGCAGATCGGAAACTTTCCTCAAAGTGCTGACGTTTGGCATTGCTAATTTCTTTATTTACTTGTTTACTTGTTTTCGAATTGCATGAATTCTTCATGCAATTCGGAGGTTTTAAAACGTCTCCATCGTTTATATGCAATATCTCGTTGTTTAATCATGTTTTTTATAGACGTGTTAAACCATGAGCTATTAGTGTTGCCTGGACGGACTATTCGTGTTGGGACCGTTTTATTCACTAGATTAGAAACGTTCTCATTTAAATATGAAATTTGATCATTTACTGATACCTTATTATATATAGCATTCCAATCCATTGAAACAAATTCTTCATACAATTGACAATAGTCAATTTTTTTGAAATCAAAAACGGTACGGTGACACTCGTCATTTCGATGCAAGTGACCATAGGACATAAATATAAGGTCATGTTTGGAAAAACAGGGAACACATAATTGATCATATTTTAAAACTTTACTTTTGTCATCTACCAGGAATAAGTCAAGCAAAGTGTTTGATGTTTCAGAGTAGTGAGTAGGTACAATCTCGTTAACATTGTAAAGACCAATTGAATTGAATGAGACTACAATGCTATCGTCTTTAAGTGCATTAGAGTTATAATCACCAGCTAAAATAACGTCGTCACAACACGTAGTTACAAGAGATATTTCATGCATAAAATTGTCAAAATTTATTCTTGAATTTGGTCTATATACAGCGCCAACTAGTGCATTTTTTCCGTTGTGTTTGATTTCAATTAAGACATACTCAATCCGTTCATCTGGTTGGGATTGTTTCACTACTTTAAATGCGACATTGTTTTTAACATATACAGCTACACCTCCGCCGTGAGAGCTTCGATCATTTCTCACAATTTTATATCCATCTACCTTAACCTGAGCATCAGCGACCGATGAAGTGAACCAGGTCTCAGAAACACAGACAATATCAATTTTTGAATTCTCAAACAAATGTCTGAACTCGTCGATTTTCTTGGTTAAGCTTTGAGCATTCAATTGGCAGACATTAAAGCCATGACATTGTTTCGCTAGAATCCGTAATACACTGCTTGTACAATCAATGGAACTCGCTGGTGTAGTATTAAGTAAGGACATAGAAAATAAACATTTTGGCAACGCAAATTGGCTTTACAATTATATAAGTAGTAATAAATATAATGATAAATTTATATGTTAACAATATGCAAAGAGAATTTATATTTAAATATATAATAAGAATCGTAGAAAACCTAGGCCTCATTATCTTGGTCCGATGGAAAAAACTTATTGAGTTCTGATATATCATCAATAAGTATAGGTTCAGCTTCAGCATTTTGTTTAATAAAAATGAGTCCCCGACGAGAAAAAGCAGATGAAATAATTTTTTGTTTTTTAATTTTAATTGCAGTTTGAAGTATTTTGAAGTTAGACGAAGTTAAGTTTTCGTTTAAAAATATTGGTTTATTGGAGTCATAGCCAATATGATTGAGCGATAATTGACATTTATTTTGTTTGCAGAAGATGGATACAGCTCTTAGTAAAAAATGTTTGTCATACGGTGTAAAAAGTTTAATAATTATGGTTCCATCAGGAGTAGTTTTATTCTTTTTGTTTGTAGATAAGCGATAGATTGTCTTATAAGGCGGAACATTAATGTTAAGAGCACAACATATGTTTTCAAAATGCTTGCATAAATTTTCAGTTTTACTGTAAGGTATCCCGTTAATTCTTATCTCACGAGAAACTTTGAGATTTTCTTGCTTTTTTATTTGTGATTTTAAAAAGTGTACTTCGTTTTTCAATTGAGTAATCTCTTCCTTACACTCAGATTCAATTATGTAAATAGTATTCTTTAAACTAGTAACCTCGTCTTTCACAAGTTTAATATGGTTGTCGATCATTTCTGATAGTTTATTTTCCAAAACAGCAAATTTGTTGTTCATATGATTAAGAATTTTTTCCTCAATTTGTCTGAACATTGTTTGCATAAAATCCGATTGTTTCTCGAAGCCTTCTTCCATTACATTCACAACGCGAAACGGCGAATCATTATTACCAAGTCGCGGTGTCTTAGAGTTTCCAACTGTTGAGATGCCTGCATCGTTATCGTCTTCTCTTTCTCGTTTAGAATCAAACATTTTAAGCTGTGTATAGTCTCCGATATAACGGCCAGCGTTTTGATCGTGTGAAGTGTCCATTAATATTTGTTAATGCTAATTAAATGTTACTCCTCAAAGTATGCAATAGGAATTAAACAGTTTTGTTAGCTCTTAGTAAAACTGTTATAAAAAGCTTTCAACAATATCGAGTAGCAATATAAATTTGTAAGTAACCACAAGTAATATTTGTCAATAACAAATCTCTCAATATTGACTGTTTCTCACTCTCTCTTTGTTATAGTTTTGTTTTGGTTTCACCTTTAGTTTTTTTTTTTTGGTTTGTGTAATGCGTCGATCTTATATTTTCAAATGCAAAATTTTAATTTTTAATATCGATTGACAGTATAACAATATCACCAATGTATCGCACGGTTGCATTTGCATATGATTGTTACTTTATTTGTCCATTTACCGTTGTATTTTGTATTAAAAAAAGCTTTTATTGGGAGCTTATGAAAAACACGTCTACACTGTTTGACACTTTATTATCAATTCCCCTTCCTTTTGCCGTATAAAACTCCTGTCCCGGAAGCTGCTTGTAGTCGGCTTTGACGTAGGTTTCGTCGTCCATTACCACGCAGTCAAACTTCGTCAGCATCGTCGTGTACAGCCTCCGGGATCGCGCTTTGGCCGTCGTATTTTGTTTATCATCGCGATTTGGAGTCACTACCTTCTTGTAAGTCGATAGTCCGGCTCGTTTTTTGGCTCGATGCACGGTTGTAGACGATACACCCATCTTATTTGCGGCATCTCGGAGAGAGAGGTTAGGGTTTCGCTTGAAACTACCGGCAACTCTCTTTGTCGTCTCAGCGGTTTCCGGTTTTCGATTTCCCCCCGATCCAGACTTCCTGGCTGTCGACAAACGTTCCCCAAACACTTTAATTACATTTGTAACGGTTGATTTGGCAACTTTTAGCGATTTTGCCAGCTTTGCGTGCGAGTAGCTCGGGTTTTCGCGATGTGCGAGCAAAATTTTGATACGCTGCTCTTCTTGCTTGGACGGCATTTTGACAACTGAAGAGTGAATTCCAAAATCAAAATAGGAGCAACATTCTACACACACACCTTTAAATGCAAAATTGAATGAAATACGTCAAGTTTATATTGACCAAATTTTGACCGTATCATCCTTTATTTTAACCGGATCAGATGAAATATTCAACTCCAGGAAGCTGCGGTAATCAATTCTGGCGATCGGCTTATATGCAGGCTATACGTAAAAGTGGTCCTATATGGACCATACCATCCGACCTAAATCAATAATAACTACAGTGAAAATATAGTCGTGAGGCCATGAAACCATGTCCTAAGAAACGAATGCGAATTTTGCTTACCATACAAGACTCATTTCTCTGATATAAAGTTTTTTTCTTAAGCCAAATTTTGATAAACTTTTCAATAATATTATCCTTATTATTAAGCGATTCGACTTAAAAAAAATTAAACATAAAAAAAATCGTTCGACTGAATTAAACACGGCTTTAGTAATTCTGAAAAATTCTTCAAAATTAATGAAATAGCAAAATAGCATCTAAAAATAAAAGAAGTTTTGCAATACTTTATTTTAAAGACTTTTTACTTGATACATAGTGTAATTTCTATTTTGAATGTTGAACTTTTAATTGTTGTTAACACGTTTTAAAATTTTTTTTTTTAAGTTTTTTTTTTATAGAAAAAAAAATTAAATAACGAATAAATTAAAATTTGTTTCCTAGAATCAAGAACTCATATCTCAAATTTAACAAAAAAAAAAAAAAAAAATTGCCTTAAAAGTATCCCTACTTAATATCTCCGCTTTTTTAGATCGGAATCAATACCAAAATAATAGCGTCTAAAAATAAAAGAAGTTTTGCAATACTTTATTTTAAAGACTTTTTTACTTGATACATAGTGTAATTTCTATTTTGAATTTGGAAATTTTAATTGTTGTTAACACGTTTTTAAAGTTTTTGTTTTTTAAAGAAAAAAAATTGAAATAATGAATAAAATAAAGTATGTTTCCTAGAATCAAGAACGCAAATCTCAAATTTAAAAAGAAAAAAATCGTCTTAAAAGTATCCTTACTTAATATCTCCGCTTTTTTAGATCGGAATCAATACCAAAATAATTAGTGTAAAGACAAAATATTTGGAGCCGGGCATGCTTTTTTTCAGTGTACTTGTCGATAGCTTGTTGCGTTCGGAAGTTAGGGTTATTTTAACAGATGGACGGACATTGCTAAATAGACATAGAATTTCACCACGACCCAGAATATATACACCTTATCGGGCCTGAGATCAATATTTCCGTATGCTATAAATGGAACGACAAAGTTAATATGCTCCATCCTATTGTGGAGGGTGTACAAAAATCTACAATTATAGCGTTTTACATTGTTGCATTACATATTAGCCTATATATAGTCAATATAATTTATGTCCGTCCGTCCCTCCGTCCGTTTGTAGTCTGTTGAAATCACGCTAACTTCCGAACGAAACAAGCTATCGACTTCAAACTTGCAGGTCGAATGGTATTGCAAATGGACCATATCGCACCACTTTTACGTATAGCCCCCATATAAACCGATCCCCAGTTTGGCTTGCGGAGCATCTAAGAGAAGCAAATTTCATCCCATCCGGTTGAAATTTGGTACGTGGTGTTAGTTTGTGACCTCTGAAACCCATGCAAAAATTTGTCGATATCGGTCCATAATTATATATATCTCTTATATAAACCGATCCCCTGATTTGACCTCCGGAGCCTATTGGAGGAGCAAGACTCATCCGATCCGGTTGAAATTTGGTACGTGGTGTTAGTTTATGATCTCTAAAACCCATGCAAAAATTGGTCCATATCGGTCCATAATTATATATAGCCCCCATATAAACTGGTCTCCAGATATGACATCCGGAGCCTATTGGAGGATCAAAACTCATTTTTTGGTTCGTGGTGTTAGTTTGGTACCTGGAATTTGGTACGTGGAAAATTTTGTCAAAATTTTACTTCTATAGAGAATTTGTCAAACTTTTATTTCTATAGGTAATTTTGTCAAAATTTTATTTCTATAGAATATTCTATTTTTATAGAAAATGTTGTCAAAATAAAAAAAATTGTACATTTTCCATAATTATATATAGCCGTCATATAAACCGATCCCCAGATTTGAACTTCGGAGCCTCGTGAAGGAGCAACATTTATCCGATCCGGTTGAAAATTGGTACGTGGTGTTAGTTTGGTATGTGGAAAATTTTGTCAAACTTTTATTTCTATAGAAAATTTTGTCAAAATAAAAAAAATGTAAATTTTCGATAATTATATATAGCCCCCATATAAATCGATCTCCAGATTTGACCTCCGACGCCTCTTGACCGAGAAAAATTCATCTGATCCAGTTGAAATTCGGTACGTTGTGTTAGTATAAGGTCTCTAACAACCATGTCAAAATTGGTCCATTTCGGGCCATAATTATATGGTATATAGGCCCCTTATAATCCGATCTTTAGATTTGGTTTTGGAGCCTCTTTGAGAGGAAAAATTCGGTTGAAATTTGGTAAATTTTGTTAGTATACATGCCAAACTTGGTCCATATCGGTCTATAGTTATATATACTCCTCAGATAAACCGATCTCCGATAACACAAAAATTGATTCATATGAGCTCATAAATGTTTATAGCCCTCATATAAAGCGACCCCCCATATTTCATCTGGAAATCGGTCTATGAGGAGGCTGTACTAAAACCTGGGTCGACACACACCATATTCGGCTGAGCTATTTGTGGTCAGCCGGATTCCAGAAGTCCTACAAATAAATTCAAATACCTCTAGAATTCCACTTTCAGACGAATTGGGTGAAAACTACGAATTCTAGAAGCCCAAGAAGTACCAAAACATGGACAGATACGGACCATTTTCGACACACCTCTTTACGGTCCCAAAATACCTCTAGATTTCCAATTTCAGGCAAATCGGATTGTAAATACAGTTTCTAGAAGACCAAGAAGCAAAATCGGGAGATCGGTCTATATGGGGGCTATACCAAAACATGGACCGATAGGCACCATTTTCGGCACACCTTTTTGTGGTCCTAAAATACCTCCAGATTTCCCATTTCAGGCAAATTGGATAAAAACTACGGTTTTTATAAGCCCAAGACCACAAATCGGGATGTCGGTCTATATGGGGACTATATCAAAACTTGGACCGATATAGCCCATCTTCGAACTTGACCTGCCTGCAAATAAAAAACGAATCTGTGCCAATAGCGCCATTATTGAAGGCTGTAGCGTGATTACAACAGACAGACAGACAGACGTACGGACATGCTTATATCGTCTCCCTGATCATGAATATATATACTTTATATAGTCGGAAATCAATATTTCGATGTGTTACTCACGGAATGTCAAACTTATTATACCCCCGTCACCATTCTATGGTGGTGGGTATAAAAAGGAACAATTTATTTAAATTTTGTCGAAAAAAAAATGCTAAATCCATTCTAGAAAAATTGCTAATTTTTGAAAATATTTGAGGTCAGTCTATTTAGACAAGCTTTAGAATGCATTAAAAATCATAAAAAATCTTATAAAAAATTGTAATATGGCAAAATATCACAAAATTGTTTAATTCACATCCATAATGCTGAATTCGAATGACACCTTAAGAAGTGAATCAAATTCAGTGAAACGGCTGTTGAAATCGTCAACATGCGTCCTATGACAGGCCCATGTTAAATTCTTCGCTTCTGCTTCAATTTTGCACCACTTCCGGATCCAAACCGAATATGTTCACTACTTTTTCTAGCGACGCATTTTTTGCTGGACTTTAATGATAGATTATTTTGCTTCGCCTATTCTTGTAAAATTTCTCACTTTGCTCCAGCTCAAGATACTGGTACATGACTTGTTAGAGTGGAATTAGTTAGATCAGAAAAATTTCCACAAGGAAATATCATTTCATTCATTTACTTCCATTTTAAATATATGAGAGATATGGCTACTTCGTTTTCAAATAAAAACGAAGGAGAACATCTTGTGACTATTTAACACACATGTGGAAATTGGATTTTTTTAAAGAAATATCCTTTATGGCGAAAAAAAGAAAACAAACATTGACAACACAAAAACATAACTTCCCCTACAACTATACTAACATGTGTGCCATTACTAACATACAAACCCATTTTGTTAACCGAAAACCAGTTCATATTTTTCGTAAACGCCCCCATCATAATCCTTACGAGTATTTCAAAGGGTCGTGCGTTCTGTAAGTGCTTATGCGAAACATGTCCGCACGGACATCGAGAAACAGAAGAAATTGCTTGATTTATGTGGACCACAGAGTGTTTGTCCATTTCATTTTCTCAGCCATTTGACATTGTTCTGTTCTGTTGTGGTGAGGCCTTAAGGGTTTCGCATCAAAACCATTCGACATATATTTGGTAGGCAATCGGGCGTGACCTTCGATTAACAATAACAACAGAAGGGAAAGTAAAACTCAAAAGATTTATAACTGATTTTTCTTTTTGGAAAGAAACTTTTGCCCCATTCTTTTACTTTAATAAATAAAGGGATGTGTCGTAGGTAAACTACACTATGGAAAATTGGGTTGTATTTTGAAAATTTGTGTTTATGTATTAAAAATTTAAAACTCAATCATGCTCTTGCATATTTCTCATGAATCAAGAGGGAAGTCGTAATAATGAGTGCAGGATGATTGGATTTTCGTTTCCAAGGTAATAGATCTCTTTTTAGATATGTCTAATATATACCAGTCCTGAATTGAACTCCTGATCACAACATTACACTGACAGGCATTCGGGGTTGCCATATTGATGTCTTCATTCCAAAGTGCGCTAAGTCTAAAAAGTTAATTTTACAGGAAACAAGTTCAAAGTTTTTGTTTTGGATTTTCACAAAAACCGTATAAGATACACACAGAGAAGAGAATGGTTGGAATTCGGTTGTTCTTATGAACATTCTATATTTGGAAATAAATATTAGTTGTTTATACCAATTTTCTGTATTTACATATATTTATTCATATCTGTAACCATTTGATGATATTTTCAACAGATTTTCTGTTGTGCCACAACCAGCGTTGCCAGAATTGTTTCACCAAAAACCGCTAGATTTGCCCAAAAAATAGCTAAAAAAGCTAAAAAATTCTAAAAAATAGCTAGAAAAAAAGCTAAATTTTTTTGTATCAAAAGTCACATTTTTGATTGAAATTTAACAAACTTAAAGGCTTTATTTCACTTACAATGAATATTATTTTCATTTTAATTCCACTTCTGTGAGACTGTAACAATATCTAAGGCATATTAGCTCTGTTTGCGTATTCGATACATTTTGATTACTATCACAAATTTTTTACTGGAAGTCCTTCGTTTTGTGGGAGCTACCTTCCCAACACCTCTATTTTTTTTACTTGTTATTTTAAAATATTAAATGATCTAAGCATGCTTTGGATTTGGTAAAAAAATGATTTGTCATTTTTTTAAATAAAATTTTAGTTTGGTTTTGAAATTGTGAAAAATTCGAAATACATTACTGTTATTTAAATTGTAGAAAATACCTATAGTTTACATTTCCCAGTAAAAACATTTTCCTTTTCTTCATGAGTGCTTTAAAAACGTGCTAACGCCAACTTAAATTTCCAAATTCAGACTCCTATTCAAGTAGAAATTATTGTATATATACGTTTTTAAAATAAAGTGTTGAAAAACATCTTCTATTTTTGAACGCTATTTTGGTTTGTGGTTTAGATGCAAAAACTCCTCACATTTAAAGACTATTTCATTAATTCTTCCTTCTTTCATGAAAACATACCCATTTTTAAGTTGAATCACTTAATTATACGGACAAAACGACTTTATCGTCTTTTGGACAAGGAAAACAGTTTATATAAAAGAAATTCACAAATGCTATTATAACCAAAATTCGCGTTCGTATTTTAAGGAGACGACAATATTTTTTCAGTGCACAAAGCTATTCACATCTACTATTTTAATTTAGTAATATAGTAATAACTTTAGAATATTATAATAACATAAAAAGGATAAACGAGTCAAATGATAATATTCCCAATAATTTACTGACAGTTTATCTAACAAATTTGTATGGTAATAGTAGATTTAAAGTTTACGATAACTTTTATGTATATAATGAAAAAACTTTACAACAAGGTGTATTTGCTACAAAAATGCCCGCATAATGGCTGGACTCATTATTAATGTTTCAACTGAGCTTTGAAATATGTGGAAACCCTCATAGTTGCAGCAAGGCTTTGATAAAAACGCCGATTTATCCATATTTCAATAGAAACATGTCGAAAATAAAAAAAGCCAAAATAGCTAAAAGGGTCATGAAAAAAAGCCAGAAAAAAAAAGCTAAAAGCTAAATGCATTTTTTTCCCGCTAAACGTCTTCAAAAAAAGCCAAATCTAGCGGGAAAAAAGCTAAATTGGCAACGCTGGCCACAACATATATGGTTGTAGTAACCAAATTTACCTCCTTTGAATAATTTTGATTCGTATTGGTTGATACGACCATCCGTAAGGAAAATTTTTAACTATCATTTAGTAGCCACCATTGTCATATATTATTCATAGCCGAATATCATTTAAAATATTTATAAAATGTCATTGTTTTTTTTTTTTTTTTTTGGAAGAAGAATAAAGAATTTTATTTCAAAATTTTAAATAGAGACAACGATAACAAAAACATAAAAATTTATCATCTCTTCGCCATGAATGGGATCACAGTACAACATGAATGGTATAAGAAATGTTTTATCGAGACAAAAAATTCATAACAATGGTTTGTATTGTATTTTAGAGGACTCAAAATAACTCAACTATCTTAATATCTAGCATGTATCAAAAATAATCGTGGAAGTTGATGAGGTTCCCGAAAGCATTAATGATTTATAATTAGATGTGTAGGTATATTTGAGACATTTTTACAATTTTACAAATGGGCTGGACCTCTCTAAGACATTTGGCGAATTGTGAATTTTTGTCACAAATAGGGTGCTTTGTAATTATTTACAATCTGCTAGTAACCGATTTTCACCATTAAGATAAGGCCCGGCCGATGTTCTATCGTATTTAGTTGATTTCAACACGAACATATACCATTCCATTTATTAATTAATTTTTATTTTATTTTTAGTAAAGATTTATTGCCGTATAAGATGATTTCGCCATGGCAGATGGTACATGGTAGAGGGTACATGAGTTTAATTAGTTGATTTTCATCTTTCGATGTCACCTACTTTGTATTTAGATTTATTATATACATATATTTTAATTAAATAAAATATAATATTTAACTGGACGAAATTGGTTTTTAATTCGTTCATTAGGCAACACAACCGAATGATGAAGGTAGCAACAACCAATGTCGTCGGCAGACCCAACCAACACCATATGAGATATTGGTTGTGTCGAGCGAATCAGTCGGTTGGCACAACTGCCAACTGGTATTTGCCACAACTGCCAAAAGGAGGTTGGCAATAAATTCGATTGTCACAACCAATCTGTATTTTCTGTGTAGAAATTCCCTTTTTTACGGTCTTAAAATCATATTTTTTACAGATTTTTTTTAATATGTACGAATTCAAACTAGTGACAATAGAACATGGGTAAAATGACTTAGACCACTTCAGACCGAACAAAGTTTTTTGCCCTTTTTGGATTGGACATTTTTCAAACTTTACACCCAGAGAAATGATTGGTTGGAATTCGATTAGGACAACAGTTTGATAGTGGAGACCCACAATTTTTAATTGGGTGGAATAATTGTTAGTTATTTCTCTTGTTTGATAGTTTATATAATCAATATAACGGTGGTGTGACCAAAAGTTGGTACACATGACCAAATATTGGTCGTTATTTATACATTGAAGTAACTAACCATTTCAATTTATTCCACCCTGTTGTGATAACTGATTTGTTTTGCCAATGTGTCACCAAACCCAACTGAAAGTCCGCCTAGCCAATAAGTTGGTTGTGTTAACAAATTGTATAGTTATAAAGGAATTTGTTGCTATGGACTACATAAATATGACAACAAATAAGTTGTTGTTTGATTTCATTAATTATAAACTCTAAATTCTCAAAATTTCAATACAATTAAAATTTTTCATGTCGAGTACCCAATATTAGAGAAAATTCTGGCCATAAAGACTGTCTGTGAATTAGGTATATATTCTTTTTAATTCGGTAGCTGCATTCTTAAGTGGTAAGTAACATAATCATCAAATGAAATTAATATCACTCACTTACGTTCTCCCCTACTAGAGATATTTTAACAAATGTGACGATTTCCGAGGATGTGAATGGCTACCTCGCCATCGAACTTAAAATCGATCAGAACTGAAGAAAGATTCTGGTGCAAAGACATAACAACATTTCAAGGTCCATGCGTGAGTCACGATCGGGTAATTGTCAGTGGAGCATCAGCAGTATCTGCATCATTTCCATTCAGTTTTTAATCTCTGTTGGGGTTTTGGGTACATTGGGGTACTGCCACTCAAATCGAATGACATATATAATCATGTAAGGCGTGTTCTATTAGACAAACTTTGCCAACAGAACACGATCAAAGGTACATTTTTTAACGTTAACGCAATTTTTTTTTTATATTATGTCTGCTTTTCTTCCAGAAATTTAAAAAAAATATTTTGACCTCCTTGGACCTGAAAATTGTGTAGATTTCGCAACTCTTGCTATCTCATGGAGTTTCTTTTGCAGTTCATAAAAGGTTCTAAAGATGACGATGTTTTTTTACGTTAATAGTCAATAAAAATATTAATATGTATTAAAATTAAATACAGACTAAAATTAATTCACCAAAGGGTTTCTTTAATTTCTCAAGCATTGGTTGTCCGAAAATAATAAGTAGTTGTTTCAACAAACGAATAAAATCTTATTGGTTGGGATTACCAATTAGACTTATAATGTGCCCAAATTTTAGTTATCCAAACAATTTGATATACTGTTGTGCAAGACTTCAGTTGGTTGCTTTGACAAATTTTGTCAGTTATATTCTGGTAGTAGATGGGACCGAATAATTTGGTTGGCAAAAGAATTGGTTGTCACAACAAATTTGTTTTCTGTGTGTAGACACAGGCTAAGTGCAATATTAACCATAACTTTTGATAGAAGTGTCCAGTAAATTTGAAATTTTGACAGCATGTAATTCACATCAATCTGAATAGAAAACAACGAACTCCGTCAAAACGTGATAAGTCGACTTAGTGTACTCTGGAATGAGGGCATCGATATGTTCCTCAAAAAATTGTAAAAGTAATCTTGTACCATGAATGGCTTATGAACTATTGAACGTAAAGGTAAAATTAAACAATGTAAGGAAAGTCTAATGATATACACTGTAGATCTTACGGAGTCCAAAACCGACACCAGTTAATCGGACCCTCGGTTAACCGGATTTCTGTGTGTTAATGAAATTTCTATACACTATATATGTTTCCTCCAAAAGTCAAAATTTTTGTAGAGCGGTACTAAAGATGAGAAACAACTGACTATTTACAAGACGTTTTAACTAAGTAGCACATAATAATCTTATACTAGGGCATTATCTCTAGATTTCACATTCTTTGATAAAGCAGAAGATTGTGTGTCTTGCACCCAAAGAAAAAATATTTTTCTACCGACTACGAAATTTTAGTCAAACGAAAAGCACTTTCTTAGGGAGACGATTGTCTCAAATCTTTTTTCTCTGCTTCTAAAGAAAATTGTTAGAAAATGTCCTTTGTCTAAAATTTCGCTCCTCGGTATATACTTATAGTCCGCCATCTACCCAAGGCTGCCAAAAAAATTTCAAGAAAAATCGTCACATTTTCCAAAGAAATCGTCATAATTGTCACTTCCATTTTACAAATCGTCAAAAAAAAATCTGCACTCTAAATAATATTATAACTATAGACCGATATGGCCCAATTAGGCATGGTTGCTAACGGCCATATACTAGCACAATGTACTGAATTTCAACTGACTCGGATAAAATTTGCTCCTCCAAAACCAAATATCGTGATCGGTTTATATGGGGGCCATATATGATTATGGACTGGTATGGACCACTTTTGGCATGGTTGCTCAATATCATATACTACCATCATGTACCAAATTTAAATCAGATCGTATGAATTTTGCATCTTCAAAAGGCACCGGAGGTCAAATCTGGGGATCGGTTTATATGGGGCTATATATAATTATGGACTGATATGAACCAATTCCTGCATGGTTGTTGGATACCATATACTAACATGACGTACCAAATTTAAACCGAATCGGATGAATTTTGCAATTCCACGGGGCTCCGGAGATCAAATCTGGGGATCGGTTTATATGGGGGCTATATATAATTATGGACCGATTTCTACCAATTTTTGCATTGGTGTTTGAGGCCATATATTAACACCACGTACCAAATTTCAACTCAATCAGATGAATTTTGGTCTTCCAAGAGGCTCCGGAGGTCAAATCTGGTGATCGGTTTATATGGGGGCTACATATAATTATGGACCTATGTAGACCAATTTTTGCACGGTCATTAGAGACCATATACTAACACCATGTACGAAATTTTAGCCGGATCTGATGAAATTTGTTTCTCTTTGAGGCTCCGCAAGCCAAATCTGGGGATCGGTTTATATGGGGGCTATATATAATTATTGACCGATGTGGACCAATTTTTTCATAGTTTTTAGAGACCATATACCAACACCAAGTACCAAATTTCAGCCCGATCGGATGAAATTTGCTTCTCTTAGTGGCTCCACAAGCCAAATCGGGAGATCGGTTTATATGGGGGCTATATATAATTATGGACCGATGTGGACCAATTTTTGCATGGTTGGTAGAGATCATATGCTGACACCATGTACTAGATTTCAACCGCATCGGATGAAATTTGCTTCTCTTAGAGCCTCCGCAAGCCAAATCTGGGGATCGGTTTATATGGGGGCTTTATATAATTATGGACCGATGTGGACCAATTTTTGCGTGTTTATTAGAAATCATCTATTAACACCATGTACCAAATTTCAAGCCAGATCGGATAAAATTTGCTTCTTTTAGAGGCTCCCCAAGCCAAATCGGGGGATCGGTTTATATGGGGGCTATATATAGTTATGGACCGATGTGGACCAGTTTATTAGAAACCATCTATTAACACCATGTACAATATTTCAGCCAGATCGGATGAAATTTGCTTCTCTTAGGGGATCGGCAAGCCAAATTTCGGGGTCCGTTTATATGGGGGCTATACGTAAAAGTGGACCGATATGGCCCATTTGCAATACCATGCGACCTACATCAATAACAACTACTTGTGCCAAGTTTCAAGTCGATAGCTTGTTTCGTTCGGAAGTTAGCGTGATTTCAACGGACGGGCGGACGGACGGACGGACGGACATGCTCAGATCGACTCAGAAAATCACCACGACTCAGAAAATATATACTTTATGGGGTCTTAGAGCAATATTTCGATGTGTTACAAACGGAATGACAAAGTTAATATACGCCCATCCTATGGTGGAGGGTATAAAAAAAAGCAATTCAAAAAATTATATAAAAATTAATTTTTTTAGTATGTACATACTAATTCAGAAAACTTTTTATTTAAAAATGAAAATAAAATAAAAATCTTTAATAACATATTTACGTATGTCAATATTAAAGATCCAAAATTTGACCATAAAACTCTTATTTATTAACTGTCCAATAAAGACGTACAATTTTTTATAGAAATAAAATTTTAATAAAATCTTCTACAGAAATAAAATTTTGACAAAAATTTTTCTATAGAAATATAATTTTAACAAAATTTTCTATAGAAATAAAATTTTAACAAAATTTTCTATATAAATAAAATTTTGAAAAAAAAAACAAAAATCTTTAGAAATAAATTTTTGACAAAGTCTTCTATAGAAATAAAATTATGACGAAATTTGTTATAGAAATAAAATTTTAACAACATTTTCTATAAATTCAATATAAAACATTTCTTTCGAATATTATTTTTGTATGTAACCACAAAAATTTGAAAAGCTTTTATTGAATTTTGTAGATTTTTCTTAAAATTTTCTTAAAAATTTGGTGGATTATTTTTGGTACGATTGGCAACAATGATACAAATACTGTACAAGTAAAATGGGGTATAGCTCCTGCATGTATGAAATTTCTAGAAAAAACTTGAAATTTCTCCATCTGACAACTGTCAAATGCATTCTCTCTTTTGCTGGCTCTAATCGTGTAAGCAAACTGCTTCTAGTCAACATTTTTGAACGGAGCTAATATCGTCATTATTGGAGCAAAAATCGGAAAATCGGCATATGTCATTTTTATACCCTTCACCACAACTGTGGTACAGGGTATAATAAGTTTGGGCATTTGTATGTAACGCCAAGAAATAGTGGTCATAGACCCACTATTTCTTAGCGATGTCCGTCTGTCTGTCTGTCCGTCCGTCCGTCCGTCTGTCTGTATATGTAATTTTGTGCACAAAGTACAGCTCGAAATTTATGTCTGATCGTCCTCAAATGTGACATAGGGTCGTTTCTTGGGACAGAGACAATCGCTATTGGTTTTGGAAAAAAATCGGTTCAGATTTAGATATAGCAGCCATATATATTTATCCCCGATTTGGTCGTAGTTAGCGTGTTTATCAACCGATTTTCTTGAAACACCGTATATCCAAATATTTTATGAATCTCGAAAATCTTGCAAAATATCAGTCAAATCGGTTCAGATTTAGATATAGCTCCCATATATATTTTTCGTCCGATTTAGACTCATATGACCACAGAGGCCAAAGTTTTCTACCGATCTTCGTGAAATTTTCCACAGAGGGTAGAATTGACATTCTACCAATGGTTGGTAAATTTGATTGAAATCGGTTCAAATTTAGATATAGCAGAGTTTTGCCGTGATTTGCTTCAAATTTTGCACAAGGGGTACGTTTAATAGTATCGTTAGGTGTGTCAAATTTTGTTAAAATCGGTTCTGATTTAGATATAGCTCACATATATATCTTTCGCCCGATTTGGACTTATATGGTCTCAAAAAACAGAGTTTTGCCCGACTTACAAATTTTGCACAAGCGGTACTTTTAACGATACTATTGTATGTGCCAAATATGATCAAAATCGATTCAGATTTAGATATAGCTCTCATATATATCTTTTGTCCGATTTGAACTTATATGACCACAAAAGCCAGAGTTTTGCCGTGATTTGCTTCAAATTTTGCACAAGGGGTACGTTTAATGGTATCGTTAAGTGTGTCAAATTTTGTTACAATCGGTTCAGATTTAGATTTGGCTCCCATATATATCTTCCGTCCGATTTGCACTCATATGACCAGGGGGCATAACTTTGGCCCCCCCCATTTACGTGAAATTTCGCATAGATAGCAAAATTATTATTCTAACTATACATGTCAAATTTAGTCAAAATCGGTTCAGATTATATATAGCTCCCATAATTCGTACACCAGAGTTGGGGAAATATGGTAGACTGTTACACATTTTAGACCCACCTTCAATGGAAGTTTCCTCCAATTAACTGGATAGCGTTAGCCGATTTAAAGTTTAATTCTAGAGATTTTGTAGAAGTAAAAGAATTTTCTCCTTTATATAGCTTCCAGCAAATGTGAAGTAGTTGAGATGGTAACACAAATTTTGGCCTACATAGGTGAAGGGTATAATATAGTCGGCCCCGCCCGACTTTAGAATTTACTTACTTGTTTTAAAGAAAATAATGTTTGACTTTAATAATTCAGAAAAAATCTTTAAATTTAATGAAATTGTCTTTAAATTTGTTGTCTTTTTGCATCTTGACTACAAAGCAAAAAATCGTTCAAATATAGGACATGTTTTTCAACACTTTATTTTAAAGACGTATTTTTCTTGAAACATAGCATAATTTCTACTGGAGTTCAAGTCTTAATTTGGAAAGTAAAGTTGCCGTTAACTCGTTTGTAAAGGACTTTGATAGCATATGAAGAAAAAAAGCTGAAAAAGCGAAAAACTAAAATTTGCTTCCCAAGCAAGTACACAAAACCCAAATTTAAAAGAGAATTTTGTCTTAAAAGTATCCTTACTTGTATTGTCCGCTTCTTTGGCTAGAAAATAATACCAAAATTTTTAAAGTAAAGACAAAATCTTTGGAACCGTGCAAGCTTTTTTTTCAGTGAATGCATGTAAAATTTGATCAAAATCTGTCATATATATGCACGCCAGAGTTGGGGAAATATGGTAGAATTTTTCATATTTTAGACCTATTTTCAATGGGATTTTCCTACAATTGACTCGATAGTTTCGATAGAGAATATATTTTATATGCTATTTATATTAGTCAATATCGGGAGTATATATGGGAGCTATATCTAAATCTGAACTGATTTCAATTTGGCACACATGACTATAACATAACATAGTACCAATTGTTCTTCTTGAGCAAAATTTTAAGCAAATCAGGGTAAAATTCTGGCTTCTGGGGCCATATATACGGGAACTATATCTAAATCTGAACCGATTTCTTCCAAAATCAATAGGGTTCTATTCTGAGTCAAAACACATACTTGTGCCAAATTTGAAGTCGGTTGGACTAAAACTGCGATCGAGACTTTGATTACAAAAATGTGTTCACAGACAGACGGACGTGGCTATATCGACTCAAGAGCCCACCATGAGCATTTTTGCCAAAGACACCATATGTCTATCTCGTCTCCTTCTGGGTGTTGCAATCATATGCACTAACTTATAATACCCTGTTGCACAGTGTGGCGCAGGGTATAATAAACATTTTGAAATTTGTTTAATTAAAAAAAAAAAAACATTAAAATTTTTAAAATAGCTTTGAAAGTAGCGTTATTTGTCTAAAAGTTCGTTTGGGAGGAAAGAATTATTTTTTTTTTGCGTATAATTTGTACGTAGCTACTTTCTTAGTGTATTATCCATTACGGAAGCTCTTAAGAAAATACAATGTGTAACAATTTATAGAGCATTTAATCCCCATATACCATCGCGTATTTAGAGTATCGTAGCGAACGTTGATTGCATGATGGTCATAACTTGGTTAACGCCCAACAATTTTATGTCCTTTTATGATTTACGCAATTTCAAGTGATTGTTTGTGTGCGTGTGTGTATGCGTAAGTTTATCTGTGTTATGAGAGTGTAACTCATATTCATAAATATTTACTATTGAACATTTTGTAGGTGGGATACCAAAGGAACACCTACCGGCGATAAACATAGACAGACATACAGGCACACACACACATATACACACAGTAAAGCGTCTTAAGTACACATAACCTAAAACTAACGGTCGGCCAATCTCTCCATCACATTTCCCTTATAAAGATAAATCGAATCGAAAGAAAAAAACAAACAAAATGGGAGTGTTTAGCTGTTGTAGTTGATGGTTTATCTTCGATTTTTCTCTTAAGAACTCGCACACACACACTCGTATGTAAGAATGAATATATCTGTTTTCAATTTATTTAACTGCCCTTCCTCCTCTTGACAATGGCCAATGGAGAAAATGGCCACCTAACCATTCATTCACCTTGCTTGCCTAGGGTTCAAACATTTTTTTGCTTAATGTATTTTGTATTATTGTCCATATGGGTTTTTCTTCGTTTTCCTCTTTGGTCATTTGTCCTTTCTCTTTTGTTAATTGTTATCAGTTGCGGAGATTCATGCATTCCCTGGGACTCCTTTATGGCATTCACGTTTTCACGTTGAATGTCTTGAATTACCTTTGACTTTGCCTTGGATATGGGCATTATTTGTTGATGATGTGTCCTGGCTTCACTTTACGTGTCCATCCCAGGCGAGATTAATGTTTTGCGATAAGCCTTTCGAATATGTCTCGATAATGGTAAAAGTGATTTTCCTTTTTTATTGTCAAAAGGGGACCATCTTTAGGCCCCAACGACTGCGAGGGAGTCTCTTCACAACGATTGTTGAAGTGTGAATTTTCTTATTTCTCATTAGTTAATTAATATTCCACAGGATTGTGGCACACTCGAAATTCGTCCTTTGCCATTGGATGATGTAATCGCCTCAAAAAGGAATTGAGTTTTTGTTACGGTTTTTTGTTTTCTTCGCAATGTGTCGTTATTTCGATGATGATTTTCCAGAGATAATCTTTTAATGAAGATATACGTCGTTGTCCATTGGCCTAATGGGATTGATAATTGTTTGGCCCTGGGGGAATGAGAATGTGATGCCATGTCATAAACAGATTTTCTGGTATAGATTTAAAATAATTATCAGGTGGTATCCACTTCTCCTCTCTACTTAATCAGATAATGATTTTGACAACCTTAAGTTATAATTACCTTGGATTACTTTCATATGCTAGTGATTTTAAGGAAGATTCTAAGGTGTATTCTTGTTTCATTTCTAAGATTTGTTTTGCCAGATACGGTAATGGATATCTAATGAATGGGTTGTCTATAATTAGTTACGTTATTGTTAACAGTATACTGTAAATAATATTGTTGTAACCAACATTCATTTTTTTCATTTCATTTATTTATTTTCGCCTAATCTGCACACTGAAAAAAGAGCATGTCCGGTTCCAAAGATTTTGTCTTTACTTTAACCATTTTGGTATTGATTCCGAGCTAAAGAAGCGGAGAATACAAATAAGGATACTTTTAAGACACAATTCTCTTTTAAATTTGCGTTTTGTGTACTTGCTTCTAGGAAGCAAATTTAAATTTTTCGTTTTTTCAGCTTTTTTTCTTCATATGCTATCAAAGTCCTTAAAAAACGAGTTAACGACAACTTTATTTTCCAAATTCAGACTCGAATTCTAGTAGAATTTATGCTATGTTTCAAGTAAAAACGTCTTTAAAATAAAGTTTTGAAAAACATGTCCTATATTTGGACGATTTGTTGCTTTGTAGTCAAGATGAAAAAAGCCAACAAATTTAAAGATACTTTCATTAATTTTAAATGATTTTCTTAATTATAAAAGTCAAGTTGACCTTACCCCAAAAAATTTTTCTTTCATGTTATGATACCCATTTTTAAGTTAAATCACTTAATTATAAGGACAACACGACTTCATTGAAAAGTTTATCGACTTTTGGACAAGGAAAAACTTTATATTAGAGAAACGCGTCTTCTATGCTAAGATAATTTTGCATTCGTATTTTAAGGACATGAAATCTTTGACCTCACGACAATATTTTTTTCAGTGCATAATCTGCCTGTTGTGGCCAAATCGTTAACAACCATCAACATAAGAGACTTGTGACGCTGGATGTCGGAGGCCCTTGTTACCAGCCACAACATATAATAATAGTGAATATTTAATAATAATGAATTACAATTCTATTTGTAATTGCAGTGAACAAGTTGCCGTTATAAACCAACCACATCACAAGTGAGCATCACCTATTACGCATGCTGGGGAAAAGTATAAAAGGCATCAGCGTTGCCACAATGAATTTTTATTTTGGACTAAAATTTTTCTAAAATTGGACCAAAATTCTTACCAGCGGACCATTTTTCCCAAATTAAATGAATATCATTTAAAAGATATAATTTTTCCAAAATTTTACTTTGATAGGAAATTTTGTCAAATACTCGTATTTAATTCTACTCAAAATTTTTCTTTCTATAGAAAATTTTGCCAAAATTTTATTGCTATAGAAAATTTTGCCAAAATTTTATTGCTGTAGAAAATTTTGTCAAAATTTTATTTCTATAGAAATTTTTTTCAAAATCTTCTTTCTATAGAAAATTTTGCCAAAATTTTCTTTTTATAGAAAATTTTGTCAATATATTATTTCTATAGAAAATTTTGTCAAAATTTTATTTCTGTAGAAAATTTTGTCAAAATTTTATTTCTATAGAAAATTTTGTCAAAATTTTATTTCTATAGAAAATTTTGTCAAAATTTTATTTCTATAGAAAATTTTGTCAAAATTTTCTTCTTATAGAAAATTTTGTCAACACTTTATTTCTATTGGAAATTTTATACAAATTTTATTTTTATAAAAAATTTTATTTCTCTAGAAAATTTTGTCAAAATTTTATTTTTTATAGAAAATTTTGTCTAAATTTTATTTCTATAGAAAATTTTGTCAAAATTTTATTTCTATAGAAAATTTTGTCAAAATTTTATTTCTATAGAAAATTTTGTCAAAACTTTATTTCTATAGAAAATTTTGTCAAAATCTTATTTTTATAGAAAGTTTTGTCAAAACTTTATTTCTATAGAAAATTTTGTCATCTTATTTTTATAGAAAATATTGTCAAAATTTTATTTCTATAAAAAAATGTTCTTCCTATACAAAATGTTAACACAATTTTCTCCCTATACAAAATTTTTGCATAATTTTGTATCTATATAAAATTGTTTAGAGTTTATTTCTGTACAATATTTTGGCAATATTTTATTTCTATAGAAAATTTTGTCAAAATTTTATTTCTATAGAAAATTTTGTCAAAACTTTATTTCTATAGAAAATTTTGTCAAAATCTTATTTTTATAGAAAATTTTGTCAAAACTTTATTTCTATAGAAAATTTTGTCATAATCTTATTTTTATAGAAAATATTGTCAAAATTTTATTTCTATAAAAAAATGTTCTTCCTATACAAAATGTTAACACAATTTTCTCCCTATACAAAATTTTTGCATAATTTTGTATCTATATAAAATTGTTTAGAGTTTATTTCTGTACAA
Source organism: Haematobia irritans (assembly GCF_050003625.1). Lineage (NCBI taxonomy): Eukaryota > Metazoa > Arthropoda > Insecta > Diptera > Muscidae > Haematobia > Haematobia irritans. Next base: position 153,842,931 of record NC_134399.1, read on the forward strand.
TATTTTGGCAATTTTTTATTTCTATAGAAAATTTTGTCAAAATTTTATTTCTATAGAAAATTTTGTCAAAATTTTATTTCTATAGAAAATTTTGTCAAAATTTTATTTCTATAGAAAATTTTGTCAAAATTTTCTTCCTATAGAAAATTTTGTCAACACTTTATTTCTATTGGAAATTTTGTACAAATTTTATTTTTATAAAAAATTTTATAAAAATTTTATTTCTATAGAAAATTTTGTCAAAATTTTATTTTTTATAGAAAATTTTGTCTAAATTTTATTTCTACAGAAAATTTTGTCAAAATTTTATTTCTATAGAAAATTTAGACAAGATTCTATTTCTATAGAAAATTTTGTCAAAATTTTATTTCTATAGAAAATTTTGTCAAAATTTTATTTCTATAGAAAATTTTGTCAAAACTTTATTTCTATAGAAAATTTTGTCAAAATCTTATTTTTATAGAAAACATTGTCAACATTTTATTTCTATAAAAAAATGTTCTTCCTATACAAAATATTAACACAATTTTCTCCCTATACAAAATTTATGCATAATTTTGTATCTATATAAAATTGTTTAGAGTTTATTTCTGTACAATATTTTGGCAAAATTTTATTTCTATAGAAAATTTTGTTAAAATTTTATATCTATCGAAATTTTTGTCAAAATTTTATTTCTATGGAAATTTTTGTCAAAATTTTATTTCTATGGAAATTTTTGTCAAAATTTTATTTCTGTAGAAAATTTTGTCAAAATTTTATTTCTATAGAAAATTTTGTCAAAATTTTCTTCCTATAGAAAATTTTGTCAATATTTTATTTGTATAGAAAATTTTGTCAAAATTTTATTTCTGTAGTAAATTTTGTCAAAATTTTATTTCTATTGGAAATTTGATACAAATTTTATTTTTATAAAAAATTTTATATTTTTTTTTATACATGGATATCGTTATAAAAAAGCAGATATCGACAACGAAAGTTAGTCAGTAAGGTGTCATAAAACAGTAAAGTTCAATTCACTTTTGTTTTATTTAATTACCTGGCCCTGATGAAGATTGACGATGTCAAATCGAAATATTGGCTTCAATAAAGTAAAACTCAAAAAAAAAACATCTGGAGTTTTTTTATTAATGACCTTGAGCTGGACAAAAACCAAAAATATAGTTAAACACAGGTCAACAATCCAAATAAATAAAATTTTATTTTATTTTTATTTTATTTTGTCAAAATTTTATTTTTTATAGAAAATTTTGTTTAAATTTTATTTCTATAGAAAATTTTGTTTTGTCAAAATTTTATTTCTAAATTTGGTCCGACTATCGGACCAAATTTAAAAATTAATTATTTTTTGGACCAATTTTGGTCTGAAAGGCATGCAGTGCGTGAAATCTAGGGCATCAGCCAAGGAGGTAGCACCAACAATGTAAGCGAGTACCTTAGTAGATATTTTGGAATTTTTATACTATTTTGGAGAGTGAAGCGGAAGGTCGAAATAATTCAGCTAGAGGTGTGCGATCACTCTAGCCACGTGTTCCTACTTTTCCCTTATGCCTATTCCACAGCTAGAGGTGTGCGATCACTCTAGCCTCGCGCTCCTACATTTCCTCCTCCTTTTTATCCTATAGCTAGAGATGTGCGACCACTGTCGGCACGTGTTCCGACATTTCCTAACCACTCTAGTCAACGTGCTCCTACTTCCCCATAGTCTTTCCTAGTCCTTAGTCAGAGATGAGTGTGTGATCACTCTATCCTCGTTGTGCCTCGTCTCCTCACTCTCCTCATTACAGCCATCCACGTTTTTTCCCCATTCTACGTGCTCTTCCAAGCACCAGCTAGGGGAGTGCGTTCAACCTAGCAGTATATTCCTCAGACCATCAGACTTCCCCTGAAGTAGTGTGACCTCTCCAACCACTTTCCAATACATGCCTTCTAACAACCGTACAAACATTGGTCCACATCAGTCCATAATTATATATAGCCCGCGTATAAACTGATCCACAGAATTGATTTCTGAAGCTTCTCTAAGTGCAAATTTCATCCGATTCGGTTGAAATGTTGTGCATGATGTTGTTATATGGCCTCTAACCATGCAAAAATTGGCATACCTAAAATTTCTTGTTTGCGGATAGAGGACATAAAATATGTTTAATATTATTATATATTTAAATTTAGCCCAAAGTTTTCCTACAAATCTAAAATCTAATGTTAACAATTTCAAATTTATCTTCGGGGTATATTCTAGTAATCACTTTAAATTCTAAAATTCATTTTATGGCTTCAAATTCCCATAAAAAGTTGTTAGGTACACACAAAAAAAGTTTTTTCTGATTCAATCACGAAATTAATTGATCCAATTAATTTTTTAATTGAAATGTCTTCAATCACAGAAATGATAGTATCAATTAAAAAATTAATTGATCCAATTAAATATTTAATTGATACTATTAATTTGTGTGATTGATTTTTATTTCAATTAAAAAATTTGTTAAATCAATTAAATTTTTAATTGAATATTTTTTAAATCTCAATTAAGATTTTAACTGGGAAAATTTTCGTGAATTTTTTTTCTGTGTATATACAATTTGTTTATTACGAGGAGATGTTTTCAAAAAAAAAAAAAACTATTGTATGCGTTCTGTGGAGGTGGATATCTAAGATTTGGCCTAGCCGAACTTTAACCGCATATACATCGTATCCCAAGTATGTTTCAAAAGTTTGATGAAATAAATATGGATATAAAATCCAATTGAAAAGCAAAACAGTTCAATTCAAGCTTTTCAATTTTACTATAAATCCTTTTGAAATACTTAATTAAAATGTCTCTTTGTAAATATTTGATAATTTTATTTCTGGAATATAAGTGAAAGGCCAAAGTAAATCGAGATAACATTTGGCTACATGATTATCATATATTTATTAAATATTGATTTTATTTCCATTCAATTTATTTCTAATCTTTTGAAATCGAATTCATTTCATATTATGTCCATATAAAGATCAAATAAGTCATACCTGGTATACTTAATATAAATCATATTTTTCTCCTAACAAACAGGCAGAGAATTTAAATCAAATTATGTTTACCACAACATCAAGTATGACAATATGCAAATAGTTAAATATTAATCACTTGTGTCCATGCAAAATTAAATAAATTCATTCTCAACTCTTAAGCACCAAACAACAATTATTCATAAACATTAGTTAACAATAATCCTTTTACCTCCCCCAAGCAAAATTCTAAGTAAATATTAGCACATGCAAATTTACTTTTTCAACAAGGTATCCAAGTAACTTGGGATTAGGAGCACAGTGTTATGAAATTTATTGAGACATAACGTAAATTCGTAGTGTTTTGCATTAGAAATATTTTACAACGATTTTTGGGTAAGTGAACAGAAAAAAATCCGTTGTTCCACTAACTTGGCTTAGTTTATTTTAATCTGTTTTTCCTCCAGTGCAAAGAGGCGACTTTTGTAAAAAAAACATATTTTACTTTAAAAAGGTATACAAAGACGAATCTTAAATACCCACCACTATGAATCAAATAGCGGGCTACTTAAAAATATATATAATATATAACATCAAGAAGATCAAGAAGATCTGTTCAAATGATACGCTATCCGAAGTTAAATTTAAAGTTTCTACGTATGGGGACTATTTCAGAATCTGTATTTTGTATTTAACATCTCGCTTAAGTGAACAAGAAAATTATGAAATAACGCCATAAAATCTAAATTCTATAGAATATAATCTACATTATTCGAATGAGTACGAGAGGTAAAATGGCGAAATTTTAATTTTATTTTAAAGCACTCTGGATGATCAGTATGGCTTTTATCCCCTCAACAAGTGGAATCCGGGTATCGCTCTATATGAAAGCGTTATACCAAAACATGTAGCCATATACATCATGTTCGGAAAATCTATTTGTGAACCCAATTATTCTAGATTTCCAAATCCTTGCAAATCTGATCAAAATTGCGGTATGTAGAAGCCCAAAAGGTCAAATCAGGAGATAGGTCCATATGGAGGATATACCAAAGCATGGATTTACACCATATGCGGAAAATCTATTTGTGTAGTGAATTTAACCGAGATCGCATACACCTTGCGAACCTAACACCTTAGACGTCACAGCTATCTAACTTTTTTAAGTTATCAATTTAAGTTGAGAATCAGCAGTTGCTCAGGAAACCATTGATGCTGTGCGCCAACTGATATTGCAAGATCGTCGTGTGATTTATCGTGAGATTGAGACAATCTTAGGCATTATTGGGAGCAGCATACATTCAATATTGCATGAACATTTAACCATAAAAAAATTTTGTTCGCGTTGGATCCCACACAATTTGTAAAATGATATCGTGATAGGTGATGAAGCGTGGATTACAGCGAGTGATTCCGAAAGTAAACAGCAGTCGACTGTATGGGTATTTCAAGATAAGCTAAATCCAAAAGTTTCTCAGCATTTCCACGCAAAGCATTTCCAAGCAAATGATGGCTTGTTTTTTGGGAAAACTGGACATGTCTCAATCGTACCACCACAACAGTGCAGAACAATCATTTCTGAGTGGTACACGACCATTTGTTTGTCAGAAATTAGGTAAACCATAGAAATAAAATTTCTATAGAAATAAAATTTTGACAGCATTTTCTATGGAAATAAAATTTTGATAAAATTTCCTATAGAAAAAAATTTGAACAAAATATTTTATAGAAATAAAATTTTGAGAAATTTCTCTATAGAAATAAAATTTTGACAAAATTTTCTATAGAAATAAAATTTGAACAAAATATTCTATAGAAATAAAATTTTGAGAAAATTTTCTATAGAAATAAAATTTTGACAAAATTTTCTACAAAAATACAATTTGGACAAAATTTTCTACAAAAATAAAATTTTGAGAAAATTTTCTACAAAAATAAAATTTTGACAACATTATCTATAGAAATAAAATTTGGACAAAATTTTCTATAGAATTAAATTTTGTCAAAATTTTCTATAGAAATAAAATTTTTACAAAATTTTGTGTATAAGTAAAATTTTGACAAATTATCTATAGAAATAAAACTTTTACAAAATTTTGTGTATAAATAAAATTTTGACAAATTATCTATATAAATAAAATTTTGACAAAATTTTCTATAGAAATAAAATTTTGAGAAATTTTTGTGTAGAAATAAAATTTTGAAAAAAATTTCTATAAAAATAAAATGTTGACAAAATTTTTTTATAAAAATAAAATTATGTCAAAATTTTCTAAAGAAATAAAATTTTGACAACATTATCTATAGAAATAAAATTTGGACAAAATTTTCTATAGAATTAAATTTTGTCAAAATTTCCTATAGAAATAAAATTTCAACAAAATTTTCTATAGAAATGAAATGTTGACAAAATTTTCTACGGAAATAAAATTTTGACAAGATTTGCTACAGAAATAAAATTTGGACAAATTTTTCCACAAAAATAAAATTTTTACAAAATTTTCTACAAAAATAAAATTTTTACAAAATTTTCTACAAAAATAAAATTTTTACAAAATTTTCTACAAAAATAAAATTTTGACAACACTATCTATAGAAATAAAATTTGTACAAAATTTTCTATAGAATTAAATTTTGTCAAAATTTCCTATAGAAATAAAATTTCAACAAAATTGTCTATAGAAATGAAATGTTGACAAAATTTTTTACGGAAATAAAATTTTGACAAAAATTTCTATAGAAATAAAATTTTGACAAATTTTTCTATGGAAAAAGAATTTTCTATAGAAATAAAATGTTCACAAAGTTTTCTATAGAAATAAAATGTTGACATAATTTTCTATAGAAATAAAATTTTGACAACATTTTCTACGGAAATAATATTTTGACAAAATTTGTAATAGAAATAAAATGTTAACAAAATTTTCTATAGAAATAAAATTTTGACAATATTTGCTTTAACAATAAAATTTTGGCAACATTTTCTATAAATGTAAAATTTTGATAAAATTTTCTATAGAAATAAAATTTTGACAAAATTTTCTGTAGAAATAAAATTTTACGAAATTTTGACAGCAATAAAATTTTGACAAAATTTTGTATAGAAATTAAATTTTGACAAAATTTCCTATAGAAATAAAATTTCGACACAAATTTCTATAGAAATAAAATATTGACAAAATTTTCTATAGAAATAAAGTTTTGACAAAATTTCCTATAGAAATAAAATTACGACATAAATTTCTATTGACAAGATTTTCTATAGAATAAAAATTTTTGTTTTGTTATTGTTGGTTTTTTCTTTTAATCATTGTTGTTTTTTTTTTTTTTTTTTTTTGATTTCAGCTTAAAACCATGCATTGACTAACCTACAAGTGTAGCTTAACCCACAGATAAAAATAATGTTTGTCAAATTTATTTGGGCAAAGCCCTATAGACTGCAAGATGGTTGGATGGACGCACGTTTCGGAATTACCACATTCCTCATCAGCATCATCTACTTGCAGAAAAACTATCAACCAATTATCAGAATAAATTCAGGCAGTTTATTAAACCCAACAATGAACCATACTTGAACCTTCCGAAAAAAGGTTTTACATGATAGCTGGCTTATGCCGAAATAAATTCGTACAAACATATATCTTTTCCTTTGCCACCGTCAAATCATCGATTTGAGTGCAGTTGGCTGGGTTTATTTTGAGCGTGCAATATTACGCATACTGTTAACCACGTTTGTGGCAATGTGACGGTATGCGAATGGCGTTGGAAACCTCATATTTCTTGAAGGAAGTATACACAAAATAAATAATTTACATACTCTGAAGAATACTTTGGCCGAATCTGCCCAAAAAATGGGTCTGGAAGACGGATTTGTGTTTGTCCAAGATAATGACCGCAAGCATTCGTCCAATATTGTTAAGGAATACTTGGTATACACCACCAAAAAAGAAATACCTCACCCTCCGCAGAGCCCACACATGAATCTAGCTGAACACCTATGGACATATATAAAGGCAAACTGAAGAGCTTTAGAATTTTTATCACAAAAAAGCTCTCAAAAACGTCCTTATGGATATATGTTATGGAGCTCAATTCCCGTAAATTTGACGAAATCTCTAACCTATCCAATGCCAAATAGACTCCAGACAGTAGAAAATATTACAAAATATTACAAATTTGTAATATTTAGTGTTTAAGCCAATAAGTTTTATTTATTTTTAGTGTACTTTTTTTTTTTTTTGGCTAAGTGAAATTAACTATGTTTTTGTTTTTTATTGCTCTAAACAGTATTAAATCTATATTGTAGCTCAGATCTCAAGCTTCAATTTAAGGTGTAATACATATATATTTAGTTAATATTTCTCATGTCGTTTCACAATTTTCTTAAAATTGATAGGTGTATAACTTTTTTTTGTTGCTGACTGTATATGTGGCTCGCGTGGCAACCGTGATCAGAATACTGTACCATTCTAACAAAGGCATTATATGCAATTACCAGTAGTACATACACAGTTGCATACACTCACTCTCTCACTGCATTGTGACAAACCTTCTACGGATAAATGAATGATACAAAGACCAAATAGACTTACTCTCAATGCACAATTGTAGCAGTGGTTATTTGTACTAAAGAAAAGTGAACAAACACACAGTCCAAACCCACCTGACCACAACGTTCGTTATCGTATTCGATATAGAAATATTCTCGGTTTTTTCTCGAATAAAACTATCGAAAACGATATCGAGAATGGTTCGAAAATATTTCGAAAAACGTTCATCTGTCGTGCTGTTACTGCCAGCAAACTCTTCGTTTTCGAGGGCTTGCTAGTGATTCGTTAAAGAAGGTTTCGCGATATCTATAATTGATCGTTAACGAATCTATTTCGAATTCGTTTTCGTATTCGATATCATTCCGCTTTCGAAAGTTTTCTACATGTTTTATTCCCATTTTGTTCCCATTATAAGTTGTGTAGTAAAAGAAAATTTTCAAGTTTGTTTTTATTTTATTATAACACAATATAGATAATTATAATACAAAATAATATAGATATTAGTGTTGCGAACAAAATACTTAAAATATTTACATTTTGGAATATATATTTAAAGTCATTTAAGGCACTGCATTGACTTCTTTGCACGGAATTTCTTATTAAGCCGGTCGTGGCTTTTCATGGATTTTCCTGGATACATCTGCAAATTAAACAAGAAAGGAAATTGATAGTTTTTTTAAAAGATATATAAATAAATTACTTACCTCTTTTAGATTCGCTAAGACACTTCACCCGCACTTAACAATTTCTTAAACTGAAATGACTTTTTTATCTCTGTCTTTGTCAAAAACAAACATGGCGGAACACCAACAAATAAGCCGAAAAATATTCGTTATTACTTCGAAACAACGAACGTTCGAAATTTTTCTATTATCGAACTTTTCTCGAATAATGTGCGCTTTAAATTATTTCGAAAAATGTTCGCTTTAGCGAACCTTCGCCATTTCTCGGCACTTTGGTCGGGTGGGAAGTAAATGTTTAAATGGCTCTCTTTGTAAAAGGGTCCAAATACATGAGAATAACGCTCACCTTAACGCTTTGCTCTTCCACATACATTCCTGTATCTGAGTAGAAAGGTAAAAATACATGCCGTGTAGATGGTATGTAAGTGATAGTGCACTTGTATTTGGGTACTTCTGTTTGTTAGCTTATCACTGATATGTGTCTTTGTTTACTCGTATCTGAATGCGAACTAACAAATAAACAAAGACAGAAGTACAACAAAATCCATAATGCTAACAAAAACTCTGAAAGGTATGCATTTATGGAAATTTCCTACAGGACAAACGAATGCATGGTGTATCCGTTTCTGTGCGTTTATCCAGACATACATACATATTTACAAAATTTGTACACTGATCAAGTAGTCCCTTGTGAACCATAAACTATTGTACAATCATATGTAGGTGTGTATTGTTAGTTTAATGGTACATATTTATGTACGTTAGGGTGGAACGATAAGTATTTGCTGATAGTAGTGCATGCATGCGTTAGAACCAATTGTCGAATCACTTTTGCCATTCTGATTGAGGATCTCCAAATCATGAATTCTGAACGCTTCAACCGCATCTTCAGGTGTAGAAAAACGTTGATCTTCATTTCATTTTTTACGTACGGGAATAAAAAGGAGTCATTCGGTGCCAAGTCCAGACGTTATCGTAAATTATAATGAATCCCAGATATAGTTTTCCATTTTGTTTATTAAGATAATAATATTTAATCATAGTGCCACGGCTAGCAATTGATTGTCTATTTGCTTTAACTGAGATTATCACTGGTTTGATAATAATTGTGAACATAAAAATATACGGCCGTAAGTTCGACCAGGCCGAAGCTTATGTACCTCTCACAATGGATTTTGTAAAAATTTCTACTAAAGGCTGTCATCTACACTCGAAATACTTGCGTTGTGGTATCACTTGCCGTTGGCAAGGTACCTACACTAAAACAAATATTGACCTAATATGGAAGATTATGCAACTTAAATTTTAAGAATCGAAATTTACACAAAGTTAAGGACAAAATTATTTAAAATAATGACTTTTTAATTAAATGAAAGTTTATAATCCTTGCTTCAATTTTTTTTTCATTAAACTTAGGACACAAATCTTGAAATTTTCCGTTTCTCTTCTGAAGTTGTAGATCTTTGAAGTAAGGCAAATTTTCCTTAAAATAAAGAAAAACATTTCTAATTTAAAGAAATCGTCTTTTACTCAACTGACATATTGCATTTTTAAATTTAAGATAAAATCGCTTCAAATATAGGCTAAGACTTATTTTAAGGATTTGCATCATTGGTTTAAAGTTTTTTTTTAACATTAAGAAAACTGTTTTTACTTTGAAGTACCTGTCATAATTTGGATTTTAAATTGGAATTTGTTTGTACATAAATACCTTTATTAATATATCGCAAAAAGAGGATAAAAATAAGATGAATGAGATCTGTATCTAATTTTAATTTTATTTATCCTAGATTTAAAGCCAGGGAGGTCCGTCAAAGATGTCTTTATTTTAAACAAGCCGCATCTTTGGCTCGGAATCAATACCAAAATCCTTAAGGGAAGGTCAAAATCTTTGAGTCCAAGTAAACTTTTTTTGGGTGTATAAACTTATTAACATTGTCTTCTAAATTGTAATTTAGTCCATATGAAGTCTATGTTAGACAAAAAAGGTATACAAAATACCTGTATCAGACAATTACCAACAAATATGAACCATGCTTGGATGGTATTTAGAGAGCCAGAAGTGAAATTAGGGGTTTATAAGGGTTACACGGGGCTATACATATAATTATGAACCGATATCCACCAATTTTTACGTGACTAGTATCAAATTTTAGCCGGATCAAAAGAAATTTGTTTCTCAAAAATAAAATTTGGGTATCGATTTATATGGGGGATATTTATGATTATATGCACCAACATCACGTACCAAATTTCAACCGGATCGCATGAATTTGGTCCTTCACGAGGATCCGCAAGCCAAATCTGGGGATAGATTAATATGAGGGCTATATATAATTGTGAACCAATGCATGGGTATTAGAGACGATATAATAACATAACGTTCTGTATTTTCAACCGGATAGTATGAAATTTGGTCCTCCAAGAGGATCCACAAGCCAAATCTGGGGGTCGGTTTATATAGGGGCTATACCTAAAAACGGTCCAAAATGACTCATTTGCAATACCATAGAATATATGACAACTACCTGTACCAAGGTTTCATGCCGACAGCAGGTTTCGTTCGGGAGTTATCGTGATTTCAACAGAGGGATGGGCATCGCTAGATCGATTCAGATTTATACAAACCCAGAATATATATACTTCATGGGATCTGAGACCAATATTTCGATGTGGTACAAAAGGAATGAAAAAATTAATATACACCCAGTGAATGGATATGATGACCTCGAACATATTTCAAGAGCAAAATGTTATTTTTGGACTGAGAATATATTGAATATTCTATTTGTCGCAAAACTTATATTTTCGCGAAAATTATGTATGTGATTTCAGCAATCTTATATTTGTTCGCCGAGAAAAGAACATTTTTGTTCCATGCTCGCCATCCAAAAATAACATTTTGCTCTTGAAACATGTTTGAGGAGATCCTTCTCTGGATGTATATAAAAAAATACATACCGTCAAAAGTCAATACATTCGTGATTTTCCAAAATATAAAATGCTTATTATTTTGTCTAATATTTATTGAGGGTATTTTCTTGATTGTGAATGGAACCACTTATACTTGTGTTTACACAAGTTTTTAAAATATCACTCCACACCTTAGAGTGTAGGAATAGTTGTACGAAGGTTGGCTTTTATGTTTCGGGATTAGAGAACAAAAACTCGCCTTGCATACTCAGGGTCATAGGTTCAATTCCAGTTCGACAAAATACCAAAATATTTTCCACTGGTGGATTATACCTTCTCAGTAATGCTGGTGACAGTGTTTCAACGCTTCTCTAAATGACATTGTCATTGAGCTAAACATAGAATAAGGCAGCACTCAGCGACAAGACAGAAGTTCACTACTGTGGAATGGAAGGAATAGTAAAATATCGACCTAACCTAATCACAAACAAAAAAAAAATAGCCAAACATCGACTACTGTATACCTTCGGACCCATACACGTAAATCTACGACTCATAACCTGTCACGATGACATAGACGGGTTTCGCAGCACCGCGTTCGTATTTTTAGAGGGTTTCAACCGACAAGAGCCTTTTGTGAGCGATTGAGAAATTGTGTGGAATACAATACAAACAATTTTTTTGAGAGTCAAATTTTCATACAATATTGCTGTATGCTGATTACACTACCCAGCAAAAAACGCGTCGCCAAAAAAGTAATGATCCGGAAGTGGTGCAAAATTGACACAGAAGCGATGAATGTAACATGGGATTGTTATGGGACGGAAGTCCTCCATTTCAACAGCCGTTGCACTGAATTCGCATCACATTTTTAGGTGTGATCCGAATTCAATGTTTTGGATGTAAATTGAAAATTTCTGTGATATTTTGTCAAATAAATAATTTTTATAATTTTTAATGGATTCTAACGATTGTTGGCAACGCTTGACCTCAAATATTTTTAAAAATGCACAATTCAGATTGGATTTAGCATTTTTTCGACAGCATTTAATTGGTTTGTACCATTGAATTAAAAGAACTTCCAGGGTAGTTAAAATTAAGAACATCATTGGGAGTGCATCTTCTGGAAGTGCTTTTAAAATTGTACCTTTGGAAGAACTTCCAATTTTTTTTTGGTGGGTAATGATACAACCAATCTCACAATAGGTCATATGACGATCTTGCAGAAGCAGTAGGCGAATACCATCAATGGAGTTAAATACGACATCGGCTGAATATACCACACCATTGATAAACACTGGCAGGAAATTGTAAAAAATCATCACACAAAAATTTTCGCGATTTAATTAAATTTTTTTGCGAAATGAATCTTTTAAGTTGCTGTAAACAGCACAAATAACGCTCGTAACAGGTTGGCTGTTAAGTCCCCGGTCTGACACATGGATGGCGTCGCTAGTATTAAATGTATATTACTTTAATATAGTACCAACTTTCAAATGATTCGTGTCAAAATTTGACGTCTGTAAGTCAATTAGTTTGTGAGATAGAGCGTCTTTTGTGAAGCAACTTTTGTTATTTATTGTGAAAAAAAAATGGAAAAAAGGAATTTCGTGTTTTGATAAAATACTGTTATCTGAAGGGAAAAAATACGGTGGAAGCAAAAACTTGGCTTGATAATGAGTTTCCGGACTCTGCCTCAGGGAAATCAACAATAATTGATTGGTATGCAAAATTCAAGCGTGGTGAAATGAGCACGGAGGACGGTGAATGCAATGGACGCCCGAAAGAGGTGGTTAACGACGAAAACATCAAAAAAATCCACAAAATGATTTTGAATGACCGTAAAATGAAGTTGATCGAGATAACAGAGGCCTTAAAGATATCAAAGGAACGTGTTGGGCATATCATTCATCAATATTTGGATATGCGGAAGCTCTGTGCAAAATGGGTGCCGCGCGAGCTCACATTTGACCAAAAACATCAACATGTTGATGATTCTGAGCGGTGTTTGCAGCTGTTAGCCGAGTTTTTCCGTCGATATGTGACAATGGATGAAACATGGCTCCATCACTACACTCCTGAGTCCAATCGACAGTCGGCTGAGTGGACAGCGACCGGTGAACCGTCTCCGCCAAAAGTCCGCTGGCAAAGTAATGGAATAATTTTCATCGGTTATCTTGAGAAGGGAAAAACCATCAACAGTGACTATTATATGGCGTTATTGGAGCGTTTAAAGGTCGAAATCGCGGCAAAACAACCCCATAAGAATAAAAAAAGCGTTGTTCCACCAAGACAATGCACCGTGCCACAAGTCATTGAGAACGATGGCAAAAATTCATGAATTGGGCTTCGAATTGCTTCCCAACCCACCGTATTCTCCATATCTGGCCCCCAGCGACTTTTTCTTGTTCTCAGACCTCAAAAGGATGCTCGCAGGGAAAAAATTTGGCTGCAATGAAGAGGTGATTGCCGAAATTTAGGCAAAACCGAAGGAGTTCTACCAAAATGGTATCAAAAAATTGAAGGGAACTATGTTGAATAATAAAAACTAATTTTGACAAAAAATGTGTTTTTCTTTGTTAGACCGGGGACCTATCAGCCAACCTGTTAGTTTTCCATTTTGTTTATTAAGATAATAATATTTAATCATAGTGCCACGGCTAGCAATTGATTGTCTATTTGCTTTAAATGAGATTATCACTGGTTTTGATAATAATTGTGAACATAAAAATATACGGCCGTAAGTTCGACCAGGCCGAAGCTTATGTACCTTTCACAATGGATTGTGTAGAAATTTCTAATAAAGGCTGTCATCTACACTCGAAATACTTGCGTTATGGTATCACTTGCCGTTGGCAAGGTACCTTTAAACTTATTAACATTGTCTTCTAAATTGTAATTTAGTCCATATGAAGTCTATGTTAGACAATTACCAACATATATGAACCAATGTTTGGACGGTATTTATAGAGCCAGAAGTGAAATTAATTGTTACACGGGGCTATACATAAAATTATGAACCGATATCCACCAATTTTTACGTGACGGATCAAAAGAAATTTGTTCCCCAAAAATAAAATTTGGGTATCGATTTATCTGGGGGATATATATGATTATATGTACCAACATCACGTACCAAATTTCAACCGGATCGCATGAATTTGCTCCTTCACGAGGATCCGCTAGCCAAATCTGGGGATAGATTTATATGAGGGCTATATATAATTGTGAACCAATATGAACCAATGAATGGGTGTTAGAGGCCATATATATATATAATAACATAACGTCTGTATTTTCAACCGGATCGTATGAAATTTGGTCATTCAAGAGTATCCGCAAGCTAAATCTGGGGGTCGGTTTATATAGCGGCTATACCTAAAAACGGTCTGATATGACTCATTTGCAATACCACAACTACCTATACCAAGGTTTCATGCCGACAGCAGGTTTCGTTCGGGAGTTATCGTCATTTCGACAGAGGAATGGACATCGCTAGATCGATTCAGATTTATACAAACGCTTGACCTCAAATATTTTTAAAAATTCACAATTCAGATTGGATTTAGCATTTCGACAAAATTTAAATGATTTGTACCATTGAATTAAAAGAACTTCCTGGGTAGTTAGAATAAAGAACATCATTGGGAGTGCATCTTCCGGAAGTGCTTTTAAAGTTGTACCTTTGGAAGAACTTGCAAATTTTGTTATTTGGTAATGATACAAACAATCTCACGATAGTTCACATGACAATCTTGCAGTAGCAGTTGGCGAATAACATCAATGGTTTCGAGAACCACAACTACTTTTGGGCGACCTTTACGAAATTCGTTTTGGAGTTAAATACGACATCGGCTGAATTTACCATACCATTGATAGACACTGCCAGGAAATTGTAAAAAAAATATCACACAAAAATGTTGGCGATTTAATTATTTTTTTTTACGAAATGAATCTTTTAAGTTGCTGTAAACAACACAAATAACGTTCGTATGTCGAAACGTTCTGAGTACGTATAACCTCAAAAATGTCACGCTTTCCAATAGAGTTGTCACAGTTGGCAGATCGCGACACAAAGGTTGCCTAATCTCGAAATATAAAAGGCAACCCTAGTACTTCATACAAAATATATCAATATAATTTCAGCACAATTAAGAACCATTGGTTTTCAAAAACCCAGTTGTTAGTGTATGAGGTTCGATCGACTTTTATGAATCGTGATTGTTAAATTGTGACAATGTCATTGTTGCTGCATGACAATGCCAATTTTTTAATGGCTTGATTGCGATTACGTTTGTGTGGCTAATGAATTGGTTGATATCTAAAAACAAAGACAAATACCATTTGGTAATAATATCGCAGATTTATTCTATAAGTTTTCGTGGTGTAGTGTAGTTATCACATCCGCCTAACACGCGGAAGGCCCCCGGTTCAATCCCGAGCGGAAACATAGAAGCATATTTTATTTTCCTAAACGATATACAAACTCTTCAAGTTTATAAAGCTGTAATAAAAATATTTTCCAGTTTTGCTCTCTTATCCTCTTTGTTAGCGAAAAATGTTTGTATCAGTTTCTGAACATATCTTTGAAGTTTCTTAGCTGCATATACATATATATAGGTACAACCATACCATTATGCATGTTATTGCACCTTAATGGTAAGCATAAAAGTGTAGTCACTTCCAATTAACTTTCACACCCATGCTCAAGTCCATCGATCCTGGAATGAACAAACTTTTAAACTTCTTCGAAAAACCACTAGTGGTGTGAAAGTTTGGTTTGTACTTTGGCGACACTTCAAATTCTTTTGGGTCACTTTCATCCCATTTTATTACATGCATAACTATATCTAAACGTTAATATCCGAACATATCTATGTGAATATTTCAATGTGTAAAAAATAGAGATGTCGTTGCGTAAAAAGTGGTAATATTGGGACTACAAAACAAAACTAATCATTTGAAAAAGCTGGCAACTTAGATTTCCTCGTAGTTACTTTGTAAATATACGTTTTAAAGTGTGCACATGTGAGAGGTTTCACTTTATTAATAAAGGATGATTTTCTAGCTATTATCTTTTTGGCAACATTGATACTCTCTGTTAAGAAGTTCATTGTGAGCGTATTGTGTTCTGTCACGAAGATCATTTTTGGGTAGCTCAAATAAGCAGAAGCATTACAAAAGCTACCAATGCCTCCAGAAAAATTCACAATTTAGTGTGGCATCAGTGGATCTTAATTCTTCAAAGATGATGTGAATCGTATCGAAATTGTGAATTGCGATGATAACAAACTTTTGTCCAAAATGAAAGAGCTTGACTTGCATGACATTTGATTTCAAGAAAACGGTGCCACATCCAAGCAAAAACTAGGTAAGCATTAGTGATTCTTTCAGTAATACCGGTAATCAAACCAATAAAATATACCTTTGTATTCTATAGTTGTATAAAGGGTGATACGGTTAAAATTTGGTCAAGGGAAAACGCGTGTAAATCGGTGAAATCGTTTATTTAAAAAATCAAATTAAATTTCTTTTTCAAGTTCAGTTAGTATAAAATTCAGGAAAAATATTCAGTTAGGCTTTCGCTTTTCCAAATCCGAATTGCCGAGCCTCACGCTTGACACCTGCCATCAGATTTTGTACAGCCACCTTGTCCACCTTCTTCGCCGCAGAAAGCCAGTTTGCCTTGAACTGCTGCTCGTCCTTAGCAGTTTTTTTGGTCTTCTTTAGGTTCCGCTTGACAATAGCCCAGTATTTCTCAATTGGGCGGAGCTCTGTCGTGTTGGGAGGGTTCTTGTTCTTGGGAACCACCTGCACGTTGTTGGCGGCGTACCACTCCATGGCCTTTTTACCGTAATGGCAAGATGCCAAATCCGGCCAAAACAGTACGGAACAACCGTGTTTCTTCAGGAAAGGCAGCAGACGTTTATTCAAACACTCTTTCACGTAAATTTCTTGGTTGACAGTCCCGGAAGCTATGAAAATGCTGCTTTTCAAGCCAGAGGTACGGATGGCTTGCCAAACCAGATATTTCTTTGCCAACTTTGACAGTTTTATGTGCTTGAAAATATCTGCTACCTTTCCCCTTCCTTTTGCCGTATAAAACTCCTGTCCCGGAAGCTGCTTGTAGTCGGCTTTGACGTAGGTTTCGTCGTCCTTTACCACGCAGTCAAACTTCGTCAGCATCGTCGTGTACAGCCTCCGGGATCGCGCTTTGGCCGTCGTATTTTGTTTATCATCGCGATTTGGAGTCACTACCTTCTTGTAGTCGATAGTCCGGCTCGTTTTTTGGCTCGATGCACGGTTGTAGACGATACAACCAGCTTATTTGCGGCATCTCGGAGAGAGAGAGGTTAGGGTTTCGCTTGAAACCGCCGGCAATTCTCTTTGTCGTCTCAGCGGCTTCCGGTTTTCGATTTACCCCCGATCTAGACTTTCTGGCTGTCGACAAACGTTCCCCAAACACTTTAATTACATTTGTAACGGTTGACTTGGCAACTTTATGCGATTTTGCCAGCTTTGCGTGCGAGTAGCTCGGATTTTCGCGATGCGCGAGCAAAATTTTGATACGCTGTTCTTCTTGCTTAGACGGCATTTTGACAACTGAAAAGTGAATTCCAAAATCAAAATAGGAGCAACATTCAACACACACACACCTTCAAAATGAAGGGTGTTCAGGTTTTTAAATGCAAAATTGAAAGAAATACGTCAAGTTTATATTGACCAAATTTTGACCGTATCACCCTTTAGTACATAATTTATATTACAAAATAACATCATTGAATAGATCCATGTCGTGGAGCGTGGTATAGTGTGTTGGATTACAAGACAGCAGGGGTGAGTTCGCACTTTTTGGGTATCATTATGGTAAAGATATTATTTTTGGAGTGCTGGTATGCTTGCGAAGAAGTACTTATTTTCCGACTGCTGGTATGCTTGCACGGAAGTACTTTCCTCCAATGGCATGCCCGTGTAAAAGTATTACTACTGATATATGTACGAGGAAGTTGTTACCAATTTGGCGCAGGCATACTGCTACCGATACCTGGTAATAGGAGTCTTTGCTGGGATGCCTCACATCAGGCGTACAAAGAGAAAATTTCACGGAAATTTTTCCAATTAATATTTTAATTGAGTTTTAAACGAGTATATACGGCCGTAAGTTCGGCCAGGCCAAATCCTATGTACCTTCCAAGATGGAGTGCGTAGAAACTTCTACTAAAGACGGTCATTCACAATTGAATTACTTGGGTTGCGGCCGATGGCAAGGCATCTTCACTTCTTAACACCAACTTCTAAATTGAAAGTTAGTCCATGAGGGATATATAGTAGACAAAAGAAAGGTCGATTAAATACGTATATATCCAGTTCTTGACTGACATATATAGGAAAGAAATTACTACGAACCGATATAAACTTTTGTGCGGTAATTATAGAGCCAGAATTGAAATATGGGGGTCTTATGGGGACTATATACAATTATGAACACGAGACTACGAAAAATGGCAGATTTTTTACTGTTTGGTAGATTAGAAGAATTCTCGATGTTTTGGAAGGTTTTGCAAAATATTCCTCTCTATGAAATGCTTCAAAAATTTTATATAGAAATAACATTTTGAAAAAATTTTCTATAGAAATGAAATTCTTACAAGATTTTCTATAGAAATAAAATTTTGACAAAATTTCATATAGAAATAAATTTTTGACAAAATATAATTTGGCAAAATTTCCTAAAGAAATAAAATGTTGACAAATTTTCTATAGAAATGTTGACAAAATTTTCTATAGAAATATAAATTCTTGACAAAATTTTCTATGACAATAAAATTTTGGTAGATTATTTTTGGCTGTAGTGGCAATCGTGATTTTTCTGTGATTACGGATCGGTTTATTTGGGGGCTATATATAATAGAGATCGATACGGGCCAATTTTAGCATGGTTGTTATCGGCAATATACTAGTGAAATGTACCAAATTTCAACCGGATCGGATGAATTTTGCTCCTTCAAGAGGCTCCGGAGGTCAAATCTTGGGATCGGTTTATATGGGGGCTATATATAATTATGAACCGATATGGACCAGTTTTTGCATGGTTGTTGGAGACCATATACTAACACCACATACTAAGTTTCAACCGGATCGGATGAATTTTGGTCCTCCAAGAGGCTCCGGAAGTCAAATCTGGGGGTCAGTTTATATAAGGGCTATAACAGGTTGGCTGATAAGTCCCCGGTCTAACAAAAAAAAAAAAAAAAAACAATTTTTTTTGTCAAAATTCGTTTTTATTAGTCAACATAGTTCCCTTCAAGAGCGGTATAACGATTATAACGACCTTCCATTTTTTTGATACCATTTTGGTAGTACTCCTTCGATTTTGCCTCAAAATAGGCTTCAGTTTCGGCGATAACCTCTTCATTGCAGCCAAATTTTTTTCCCTACGAGTATCCTTTTAGGTCTGAGAACAAGAAAAAGTCGCTGGGGGCCAGATCTGGAGAATACGGTGGGTAGGGAAGCAATTCGAAGCCCAATTCATGAATTTTTGCCATCGTTCTCAATGGCTTGTGGCACGGTGCGTTGTCCTGGTGGAACAACACTTTTTTCTTCTTCATATGGGGCCGTTTTGCCGCGATTTCGACCTTCAAACGCTCCAATAACGCCATATAATAGTCACTGTTGATGGTTTTTCCCTTCTCAAGATAATCGATAAAAATTATTCCATGCGCTTCCCAAAAAACAGAGGCCATTACTTTGCCAGCGGACTTTTGAGTCTTTCCACGCTTCGGAGACGGTTCACCGGTGTAGTGATGGAGCCATGTTTCATCCATTGTCACATATCGACGGAAAAACTCGGGTGTATTACGAGTTAGGTTACGTTAGGTGGCAGCCCGATGTATCGGGCTCACTTAGACTATTCAGTCCATTGTATGACGAGTTAACAGCTGCAGACACCGCTCAGAATCATCGACACGTTTTTGTTTTTTATCAAATGTGAGTTCGCGCGTCACCCATTTTGCACAGAGCTTCCGCATATCCAAATATTGATGAATGATATGACCAACACGTTCCTTTGATATCTTTAAGGCCTCTGCTATCTCGATCAACTTCATTTTACGGTCATTCAAAATCATTTTGTGAACTTTTTTGATGTTTTCGTCGGTAACCACCTCTTTCGGGCAGTCCTCCGTGCTCATTTCACCACGCTTGAATTTTGCATACCAATCAATTATTATTGATTTCCCTGGGGAAGAGTCCGGAAACTCATTAACAAGCCAAGTTTTTGCTTCCACCGTATTTTTTCCCTTCAGAAAACAGTATTTTATCAATCACGCCTAGATCGTGCGATTTAACGCCTTCAGAATATTTTTTGTGGGTCTATGTTAAAGCTCATATCTATACAGCGAAGTTCGCTTCAATTGACTTATTGGAAGTCAAGAGTGAAGCTCGTATTCGTGATACACCGGCCGAAATGTGGCAAAGAGTATTCCAAAATTGGACTAAGCGTATGAACCATTTGATATGTCATCCCTATCGCATATTGCACTTACGCTAGTGTGGCTATGCTCGAAAACAATTTTAGAAATTTGTTAAAAGCATTAGAGAAACTCATAATGGTCATGATAGTACAAATAGTCGCTGTAGCGCGAATAGTTGAAGACAATGTTTACGTGGTCCCTTAACTCCACTAACGGCAATGGTTTTCTCTATTTTTTATTACAATTACTTGGTTTCTTTAAACATACTAATTTTTTCTTGGAAATTTTGTCTTTTTGTACTACTTGCAAAGGGACATCATTTTTGACTTTTCTGGGTTTGCTCTTGGAGTGAATAACACTATTATTAGAATTATGCTGCTCTTAGCAGAAAACATGGAAAAATATTAAATGGTATATGAGACACAATGCAATGGAGTTTTCTTTTATGATTATGTTTTGTACTTTTGTTTCAAAACTTGACCATACATCATTTTGTACTATAGAGATATTTAGTGGTAATATTCTGCATTATATTTTGTCATTATCAAAGATTTTAATCGGACCAAAGGGTGATCCATCCGTAATTAATGAAACCAGTAAGAACTATTCAAGCTAGGATGGGGCCGACTTTTTTTACAATCCAAATAATATCCAAAACGTCAGAATACGAGATTTATATTTCAAAATTATGCGATATGCTTCACTAAATCTGAATATCCCAAGTAATACTTCACTTCTAGTGTACTGGCCATAATAAGTTTGTACATTTAGTAGTATAGCCAAGGAAGAGTAAAATTTCGCATTTGGCCAATTTAAGTGAAAATTAAATTTCGAACAGTGATATGTTGAAAAAAAAAACAAATCGAAAATATATAAACAATAATGATGGCCAAATTGAAAATATGTAGGATTTCATGTGAATTTGATGAAACATACAACCGCAATAATATCGCTTCAAATGGTATTCTTCCCGAAAATGTCTACATTAGGAAACAACATCAGAGTCTGGAGTTAGAAGAACAATTTTAGTAAGTTTTGCAGGAATTTTAAACATCTCGTCTGAGCATGCGAAAACTATCCGTTGAAATAACATGCATAAAATTTTCAGATTTTATCCAATTACTCGAATGAGGACAAGAAGCAAAATTGGCAGTTTACTTCTAGTTTCTGCAAATTTCTGTAATCAGGTAGGCTTCTATCCATGGTTGTTACTCAAGCCAAAAATAATCTACCAACCGATTTTAACTCTCACCATCTTGGGAAATTTACTACTTGTACCAAAAGGGAGGACTTACAATGTGGTCTCAGAATTGAATTTGACAGATGCGCAACAATAAGAACTGTCTCTGTGGGGCTATGCCAAAACATGGCCCATTACACCCTAGTGTCGCCAAGAAAGTACTGAAAATGTTCTTTTTGGATCCGGAAGTGGTGCAAAATTGACGCAGAAGCGATGAATTTAACATGGGCTTGCCATAGGACGGAAGTCCTCCATTTCAACAGCCGTTGCACTGAATTTGCATCATATCTTTAAGTGTGATCCGAATTCAATGTTTTGGATGTAAATTTAAAAATTCAATATATAATTTTTATAGTTTTTTATTCTTTTTAATGGATTCTAACGCTTGTCGCAAACGTTTGACCTCAAATATTTTCAAAAATTCACAATTTTTTCAGATTGGATTTAGCGTGTTTGTCGACAAAATTTTAATGATTTGTATCATTTTATGAATTCTTACTCTGTTTTCAACCTATTTGAAACAAAAAAAGTTAAAATTACCCATTAAAAGTATGAAAAAAACCAAGTTATAATAAATTGAATTAAAAGAACTTCCTGGGTAGTTAACATAAAGAACATCATTGGGAGTTCGTCTTCTGGAAGTGCTTTTAAAGTCTTGAATTATTTTACGACCATAAAGAGGTGCACCGGAAATGGTGACTATCGGTCTAACATATGTTTTAGTATAGGCCCCATATAGGCTTGTAGAAACCGCTGTTGTTGTCCAAATTGCCTGAAATTTGCCTGAAGGCTTTTAGGACTATAAATATGTGTGCAAGAAATGATTCTAGAAACCGTAGTTTTTATCCAATTTGTCTAAAATTTGAAATCTAGAAGTAATTTAGGACCATAACAAGTATATACGGCCGTAAGTTCGGTCAGGCCGAATCTTATGTACCCTCCACCAGGGCTGTGGAGCCGGAGTCGGAGTCGGAGTCTGAAGATTTTGCTGGAGTCGGAGTCGTAAAAATTTTCCTCGACTCCGACTCCGGCTACACCAAATTTTTTAAAACACTTCACATTTTTGTAACTAAGTAAGTTTTTACGCAAATTAGTTTCCATTGCGTTATTCATTTGATCAATGTACAGCATGATTGTAACTGAAAATCAACTTCCAATTACGGCTATCTTTTTATGTTTCCTAGAATGTTAGACTAGCAGATGGGCTGGATCGATCCATTTTAATGTCCATATCAATAAATTTGAAATATTTCGAACAAATCGAAATTATTATTTTTTTTTTTAATTTTATTTTGAATGTTATTTCTATAAAAAGTTTTCTATAAAAAATCTATTCAAAAATTTATTTTATTTATTTTATTTCTATAGAAAATTGAGTCAAAATTTTGTTTCTATAGAATATTTTGCAAAATTTTATTTCTATAGAAAATTTTGCAAAATTTTATTGCTATAAAACAATTTGCCAAAATTTTGTAGTAATAGATTTTTTTATTAAAAAATTTGGTCAACATTTTATATCTATAGAAAATTTTGCCAAAATTTTATAGTAATAGATTTTTTTATTAGAAAATTTGATCAAAACTTTATTTCTATATTAAAATTAGTCAAAATTTTGTTTCTATAGAATATGTTGCAGAATTTTATTTACTACACAAAAAATTTTCTAAAATTGTAATTTTTATTGATAATTTTTTCAAATTTTATTTCTATAAGAAAAAATTGTCAAATTTTATTTCTATAGCAAATTTTCTCAAATTTTTTTTCTTACTGATACTCACTGCTATAAAACATGTATTCAAAATTTTATTACTATAGAAATATTTTTTTTCTATATAAAATTTAGACAAAATTTTATTTCTACAGAAAATTTAATCAAAATTTTGTTTCTATGGAATATTTTGCAAAATTTTATTTCTATAGAAAATTTTGCAAAATTTTGTTTGAAACACATTTTTTTAACTGTATTTCTATTGATGATTTTTTCAAACTTTTATTTCTATAAAAAATTTTGCCAGATTTTATTTCTATAAAAATTTTATTTTTATAAAAATTGCTATATAGTTGGTCAAAATTTGATTTCTATTAAAAATTTTGCCAAAATTTTATTTCTATAGAAAATTTAGTCAAAATTTTGTTTCTGTAAAATATTTTGCAAAATTTTATTTCTATATAAAATTTTGCAAAATTTTATTTACTACACAAAAATTTTTCCAAAATTGTATGCTCACTGATACTCACTGCTAAGTCAAAAACTTGTAGAAATGACTCAAATTTTCAAATTTTTCAATGAATGAATCATAAATGCATTTTTGCGAAATTGTCTAAACAATTATAAATATTTCCCAAATATTGCCCGAAATTTTGAAGAAGTCTGATTTGAGATTTTATCAAAATGTAGATCTAAATACAAAGTTGTGCAGAGTATATTATAATCGGCCCGCCCGACTTTAGACTTTCCTTGCATTTTTATTATACCCTGCTCCACACTGTGGAACAGAGTATTATAAGTTAGTGCATATGTTTGCAACACCCAGAAGGAGACGAGATAGACACATGGTGTCTATCAAAAATGCTCAGGGTGGTCTCTTTAGTCGATATAGCGATGTCCGTCTGTCCGTGAACACATTTTTGTAATCAAAGTCTAGGTCGCAGTTTTAGTCCTATCGACTTCAAATTTGGTACAAGTATGTGTTTTGGCTCAGAATAGATCCCTATTGATTTTCGGTTCAGATTTAAATATAGCTCCCATATATATATTTCGCTCGATATGGACTTATTTGGCCCCAGAAGCCAGAGTTTTACCCTAATTTGCTTAAAATTTTGCACAAGAAGAACAATTAGACTATATTCAAGTGTGCCAAATTTTATTGAAATCGGTTCAGATTTAGATATAGCTCCCATATATATCTTTCGCCCGATATGGACTAATACGGTCCCAGAAGCCAGAGTTTTACCCCAATTTGGTTGAAATTTTGCACAGGGAGTAGAATTAGCATTGTTGCTATGCGTGCCAAATTTGGTTGAAATCGGTTCAGATTTAGATATAGCTCCCATATATATGTTTTTCTAATTTCGACAAAAATGGTCAAAATACCTTGTAAAATCGCCACTGCTTATTCGAAAAGTTGTAAAAATGACTCTAATTTTCCTAAACGTCTAATACATATATATTGAGCGATAAATCATAAATAAACTTTTGCGAAGTTTCTTTAAAATTGCTTCAGATTTAAATGTTTCCCATATTTTTTACTAACATTGTGTTCCAACCTAGTGCATTAGCCAACTTAAATTTTGAGTATATAGATTTTGTATACGTCTATCAAATTCTGTCCAGATCGAGTGATATTTAAATGTATGTATTTGGGACAAACCTTTATATATAGCCCCCAACACATTTAACGGATGTGATATGGTATCGAAAATTTAGATCTACAAAGTGGTGCAGGGTATAATATAGTCGGCCCCGCCCGACTTTAGACTTTCCTCACTTGTTATACCCTTCACCACTACTGTGGTACAGGGTATAATAAGTTTGTGCATTTGTATGTAACGCCAAGAAGGAGTAATCATAGACCAACCTTTTAATATATGGATCGGCTTAGAATTCAATTCTGAGTCGATTTAGCAATGTCCGTCTGTCTGTCTGTCTGTCTGTCCGTCTGTCTGTCCGTCTGTCTGTCCGTCTGTCTGTCCGTCTGTCCGTCTGTCTGTCTGTCTGTCTGTCTGTCTGTCTGTCTGTCTGTTGATGTATTTTTGTGTGCAAAGTACAGCTCGCAGTTTTAGCCCGATTGTCCTAAAATTTGGTATAGGGTCCTGTTTCGGCTCAAAGACGATCCCTATTGATTTTGGAAAAAATCGGTTCAGATTTAGATATAGCTGCCATATATATTTTTCACCGATCTGGTCATAATTGGCGTGTATATCAACCGATCTTCCTCAAATTCCGTACATCCGAATATTTTATGAGTCTCGAAAAACTTGCAAAATATCAGCCAAATCGGTTCAGATTTAGATATAGCTCCCATATATAGCTTTCGCCCGATTTACACTCATTTGCCCACAGAGGCCAATTTTTTGTTCCGATTTAGTTGAAATTTTGCACAGGGAGTAGAATTAGCGTTGTAACTATGCGTGCCAAATTTGCTTGAAATCGGTTCAGATTTGGATATATCTCCCATATAAAGCTTTCGCCCGATTTACACTCATATGACCACAGAGACCAATTTTTAACTCCGATTTAGTTGAAATTTTGCACAGGGAGTAGAATTAGCATTGTAACTATGCGTGCCAAATTTGGTTGAAATCGGTTCAGATTTAGATATAGCTCCCATATATATGTTTTTCTGATTTCGACAAAAATGGTCAAAATACCAACATTTTCCTTGTAAAATCGCCACTGCTTAGTCGAAAAGTTGTAAAAATGAATCTAATTTTCCTAAACTTATAATACATATATATCGAGCGATAAATCATAAATAAATTTTTCGAAGTTTCCTTAAAATTGTTTCAAATTTAAACGTTTCCCATATTTTTTTTACTAACATTGTGTTCCACCCTAGTGCATTAGCCGACTTAAATTTTGAGTCTATAGATTTTGTAGAAGTCTATCGAATTCTTCCAGATCGAGTGATATTTAAATGTATGTATTTGGGACAGACCTTTATATATAGCCCCCAACACATTTGACGGATGTGATATGGTATCGAAAATTTAGATCTACAAAGTGGTGCAGGGTATAATATAGTCGGCCCCGTCCGACTTTAGACTTTCCTTACTGGTTTTTTGTTAAAATTGTGTTACGTCCCATAACGTTAGATTTAATTTTGGTACATAGATTTTGTAGAAGTATATACAATTTTGTCTAAATCGATTCAGATTCAGATTCAAATTCATGCAAATGGGAATATAAACCTCGCAACAAATGTAAAGGATTTGAGATAGTATCAATAATTTTGGTCCACAAATACATATACTGTTGGAATCTTCTCATATTATGATGGGTATTTATATCGTTATTTTATTTATTAAACATTGCCCAAAATTTGAAATATAGAGTTCAATTGGCATCTAATGTGAAATTAAGACCTTTTTTTTGCACACATAAATAAATACGATACTTTATATCGGTCCACTTACGGTACCCCCACAATAGAACTACAAATTAGTGGTATTAAAATGAGATTTAGTTATATTACCCGGAGTCGACTCCGGAGTCGGAGTCGAGCTGATGAAAAATGCTGGAGTCGGAGTCGAGCAAAATTGGCTCGACTCCACAGCCCTGCCCTCCACCATGGATTGCGTAGGAACTTCTATGAAAGACTGTCATCCACAATCGAATTACTTGGGTTGTGGTATACTAAAACTCTTACCATCGTTTTCTAAATTGGGAGTTAGTCCATACGTGGTAGAGAGCCAGAGAGTCATGGCTGTTAATCATATACTACCACCACGAACCAAATTGCAACCAGATCGGATGAATTTTGCTTCCCCAAAAGGCACCGGAGGTCAAATCTGGGGATCAGTTTATATGGGGGCTATATATAATTATGGACTGATATGAACCCATTCCTGAACGGTTGTTGTATACCATATACTAACACCATGCACCAAATTTCAGCCGGATCGGATGAATTTTGCTCTTCCAAAGGGGCTCGAGAGGTTCAATCTGGAGATCGGTTTATATGGGGCCTATATATAATTATGGACCGATTTCGACCAATGTTTGCATGGGTGTTTGAGGCCATATATAATAACACCACGTACCAAATTTCAACTGAATCAGATGAATTTTGGTCTTTCACGAGGCTCCGGAGGTCAAATCTGGGGATCGGTTTATATGGGGTCTATAAATAACTATGGACCGATGTGGACTATTTTTTGCATGGTCATTAGAGACCATATACTAATACCATGTACCAAATTTCAGCCGGATCCTATGAAATTTGCTTCTCCTAGAGGCTCCGCAAGCCAAATCGCGGGATCGGTTTATATGGGGGCTATATATAATTATGGACCGATGTGGACCAATTTTTGCGTGGTTGTTAGAGACCATATACTAACACCATATACCAAATTTCAGCCGGATCGGATGAAATTTGCTTCTCTTAGAGGTTCCGCAAGCCAAATCGCGGGATCGGTTTATATGGGGGCTATATATAATTATGGACCGATGTGGACCAATTTTTGCGTGGTTGTTAGAGACCATATACATACACCCTGTACCAAATTTCAGCCGGATCGGATGAAATTTGCTTCTCTTAGAGGCTCCGAAAGCCAAATTTGGGGGTCCGTTTATATGGGGGCTATACGTAAAAGTGGACCGATATGACCCATTTGCAATACCATCCGACCTACATAAATAACATCTACTTGTGCCAAGTTTAAAGTAGAAAGCTGGTTTCGTTCGGAAGTTAGCGTGATTTCAACAGACGGACGGACGGACGGACATGCTCAGATCGACTCAGAATTTCACCACGACCTAGAATATATATACTTTATGGGGTCTTAGAGCAATATTTCGATGTGTTACAAACGGAATGACAAAGTTACTATACCCCCCATCCTATTCTGTGTAGCTAAAATAAAAACTATCTTTGGAAGGACATTTTTGGAAGTACTTGTGTTTTTGGTACAACTTCCAATTTTTTTGCTGGGTTGTCATACCAGAGTTGGTGAACATCTCATCTATCTCATCACTAAGTGCTATCCGATTCCAGGTTTAGTTCAATGACAATTTTTATAGCCGAGTTAGAGAAACTTTGAAACCCTCAGAGATATCACCAGCATTACTGAGGGAGTATAATACACCTAAGTTGCTAGTTATATATTTATTATAATTTGTTATATATTTATTTTTTGTTATATATTTATTATAATTTGTAATTATAATAAAGATTTTAGTAAATAAATAAATAATACACCGCTGAATACCTTTTTAGCGTTTGGTCGAAAATGGTATATGGAAACGGTCATGCTAACCATTGTATCACGGTTATCCTTATTATCTTACAAACGAAATGAGTCGATTATTGAGCATCAATTATTGAAGATCCGAACTTTACTCATCAATTCTACAAAAACAAACAAAAGAAAGGACCTCAGTCCGATGCAGAATTGTAAAAAAAAAAACATCATTCAATTGGAGATTGAGATGTAGCCTTCCCCTGACTCGATTTAATTAGCCCATATTATAATATTTCCCATTCTCATACCCAAGACTTGAAGCAATTTATTGTCATCCTTGGCAAAATGTTGGATAATTTTTAATGAATACAAAATGTCACAGCCTGAAGTTTATGTAGTGAACATAATTAAATGAATTTCACCGGAAACCATAGGCAAAACCTTTAACTAAGTTGATTAAAATAAACTTGTGGTTTTCATTTGTTTGCCTCGAAACATTTGCTTCAAAAACTTGCCTCCATCGTTCGGTATGGCGGCTTGGCTCGTGGTTAATATTGCCTTCTGCAACAGTTTGTTGTTCCGGCATAAGTTGCTAATGATGAAATAAACAAAATGTATGTTCTACATATTTGTTTAATTATAAATGATGAAACTTAATAGAAGAAGAAACTTTTTGCACATAAATACATACATAATACCTACATACATATGTACTTACATATGAACATATGTTCTTGTAATAAACATAAACTGATACGATTATATTCGTTATTATAGAGCCTATGTACGTGTTGACAATTCAAAGAAAACAGGCAATCCTACTGAGAAACGTGATAATAGCATTTTATGGCATTGGAAGGACAATGTTATGGATTGAAGCATATATAAAATATATTTAGATGGTATTAATTCTTCGATCTTAAGAGTTAAATTGTTACCAGTAATCACCATATCACGAAGTCTAGCTTTGATCAAATGGATTTTCGAGTGAAATTAAAATTAATCAGTCTGAGAATATTTTAACCACAATAGTATTTGTTTTATAACTTTGTTATTCCGTTTGTAATGGATTGCCATTGTAGTATCAGACCTAATAAATTACATATGTATTGATATTAAAGATTTCACAACCTAAATTTTAGGATGCGAAATTTACAAAATATTAAGGACAAATTTCTTTAAAATAATAAAATTTTAATTAAAATAAAGTTTATAATATTTGCCTCAAAAATTGTTTTCATTAAATTTAGGACACACATTTTGTTAATTTGCGTCCCTCCGTTAAAGTCCCATGTCTTTGAAATAAAGCTAATTTTCCTTAAAGTAAAGAAAGAAATCCTCCTTAAATTAACTGAAACATTAAATCTTTAGTTTTAAGATAAAAAGCTTTAAATATAGGCTAAGACTTATTTTGAGGATTTAGCATCTTTGGTTTAAAGTTTTTTTTTTTTTGAATTAAGAAAACATTTTGTACTTTGAAGTATCCGTTATAAGTTGAATTTTTAAACTGGCATTTGTTTGTACGTGAGTACATTTAATAATTTACCCCGTAAAGAATATCAAAATTCGATAAATGAGATCTGTATCCAATTTTAATTTTATTGGTCCTAGATTTGAAGTTAGATAGGTCGCTAAAAAATTTCTTTATTTTAAAGAAGCCGCATCTTTAGCTCGGAATCAGTACCAGCGTTGCCACAATGAATTTTTATTTTGGACCAACATTTTTCCAAAATTGGACCAAAATTCTTACCAGCGGACCATTTTTACCAAATTAAATTAATATCATTTAAAAGTTTAAAATTTTCCAAAATTTTACTTCGATAGAACATTTTGTCAAATATTTAATTCTACTCAAAATTTTTATTTCTATAGAAAATTTTGTCAAAATTTTATTTCTATAGAAAATTTTGTCAAAATTTTATTTCTATAGAAAATTTTGTCAATATTTTATTTCTGTAGAAAATTTTGTAAAAATTTTATTTCTATAGAAAATTTTGTCAACATTTTATTTCAATTGAATATTTTGTCAAAATTTTATTTTTGTATAAAATTTTATAAAAATTTTATTTCTATAGGAAGTTTTGTCAAAATTTTATTTTTATACCCACCACCATAGAATGGTGACGGGGGTATAATAAGTTTGTCATTCCGTTTGTAACGCATCGAAATATCGATTTCCGACTATATAAAGTATATATTCTTGATCAGGGAGAAATTCTAAGACGATATAACGATGTCCGTCTGTCCGTCTGTCTGTCTGTCTGTCTGTCTGTTGTAATCACGCTACAGTCTTCAATAATGGAGCAATCGTGCTGAAATTTTGCACAAACTCGTCTTTTGTCTGCAGGCAGGTCAAGTTCGAAGATGGGCTATATCGGTCCAGGTTTTGATATAGTCCCCATATAAACCGACCTCCCGATTTGGGGTCTTGGGCTTATAGAAACCGTAGTTTTTATCAAATTTGTCTGAAATTGGAAACCTAGAGGTATTTTAGGGCCATAAAGAGGTGTGCCGAAAATGGTGAGTATCGGTCCATGTTTTGGTATAGCCCCCATATAGACCGATCTCCCGATTTTACTTCTTGGGCTTATAGAACCCGCAGTTTTTATTCAATTTACCTGAAATTGTAAATCTAGAGGTATTATAGGACCACAAATACGTGTGCCAAAAATTGTGGGTATCGGTCCATGTTTTGGTATGGTCCCCATATAAAACGACCTCCCGATTTGGGGTCTTGGGCTTATAGAAACCGTAGTTTTTATCAAATTTGTCTGAAATTGGAAACCTAGAGGTATTTTAGGGCCATAAAGAGGTGTGCCGAAAATGGTGAGTATCGGTCCATATTTTGGTATAGCCCCCATATAGACCGATTTCCCGAGTTTACTTCTTGGGCTTCTAGAATCCGAAGTTTTTATTCAATTTACCTGAAATTGGAAATCTAGAGGTATTGTAGGACCACAAATACGTGTGCCGAAAACTGTGAGTATCGGTCCATATTTTGGTATAGCCCCCATATAGACCGATCTCCCGGTTTTACTTCTTGGGCTTATAGAAACCGCAGTATTTATTCAATTTACCTGAAATTGGGAATCTAGAGGTATTGTAGGACCACAAATACGTGTGCCAAAAATTGTGGGTATCGGTCCATGTTTTGGTATGTTCCCCATATAAAACGACCTCCCGATTTGGGGTCTTGGGCTTATAGAAACCGTAGTTTTTATCAAATTTGTCTGAAATTGGAAACCTAGAGGTATTTTAGGGCCATAAAGAGGTGTGCCGAAAATGGTGAGTATCGGTCCATATTTTGGTATAGCCCCCATATAGACCGATCTCCCGATTTTACTTCTTGGGCTTATAGAACCCGCAGTTTTTATTCAATTTACCTGAAATTGTAAATCTAGAGGTATTATAGGACCACAAATACGTGTGCCAAAAATTGTGTGTATCGGTCCATATTTTGGTATAGCCCCCATATAGACCGATCTCCCGATTTTACTTCTTGGGCTTATAGAAACCGCAGTATTTATTCAATTTACCTGAAATTGGGAATCTAGAGGTATTGTAGGACCACAAATACGTGTGCCAAAAATTGTGAGTATCGGTCCATGTTTTGGTATGGTCCCCATATAAAACGACCTCCCGATTTGGGT
Source organism: Haematobia irritans (assembly GCF_050003625.1). Lineage (NCBI taxonomy): Eukaryota > Metazoa > Arthropoda > Insecta > Diptera > Muscidae > Haematobia > Haematobia irritans. The sequence continues at coordinate 153,875,334 of NC_134399.1, forward strand.
CTTGGGTTTATAGAAACCGTAGTTTTTATCCAATTTGTCTGAAATTGGAAATCTAGAGGTATTTTAGGACCATAAAGAGGTGTGCCGAAAATGGTGAGTATCGGTCCATATTTTGGTATATCCCCCATATAGACCAATATCCCGATTTTACTTCTTGGGCTTCTAGAAACCGTAGTTTTTATCTGATTTGCCTGAAATTGTAAATATTCTGGTATTTCAGGCTCACAAAAACATGCATCGGATTATGTTTTTATCGGTCCATTTGGTAATGCCTCCATATAGACCGACTTCACTTCTTGAGGGTGTAGAAGGCGCACTGATCATGAAAATTGCTTGAAACTCAATGTAAAGTTTCCAGATTTTACTTCTACAGATTTAAGATTTCAAATCAAGACGTTATTTTATAATTTTCTTGCACACTTACAAGAGATGTTAATGATTCCTCTAAAACTCAAACAAAAATGGTTCTTATAAATCCAGAATCTGATATAGTCCTCATAGTTGAAATCTTTAAATTTATCTTCGGGAAGTGTCCTCAAGTCCTCAAGCCCTCCTGAAATTTCAAAGGAAACCCTAATATTTGGTTCATGGTGGTGGGTATTTAAGATTCGGCCCGGCCGAACTTCTGCTGTATATACTTGTTTATAGAAAATTTTGTCAAAATTTTATTTCTATAGAAAATTTTGTTTCTATAGAAAATTTTGTTAAAATTTTATTTCAATAGAAAATTTTGTTAACATTTTATTTCTATCGAAATTTTTGTCAAAATTTTATTTCTATAGAAAATTTTGTCAAAATTTTATTTCTATAAAAAATTTTGTCAAAATTTTATTTCTATAGAAAATTTAGTCAACATTTTATTTCTATAGAAAATTTGAAATGTTATTTCTATAAAAAAATTTTCTTTCTATACAAAATGTTTACACAATTTTCTCCCTACACTGAAAAAAAAGCATACCCGGTTCCAAAGATTTTGTCTTTACTTTAAAAAATTTGGTATTGATTCCGAGCCAATGAAGCGGAGAATACATGTAAGGATACTTTTAAGACACAATTCTCTTTTAAAATCGGGTTTTGTGTACTTGCTTCTAGGAAGCAAATTTTAATTCTTTGCTTTTTCAGCTTTTTTTCTTCATATGCTATCAAAGTCCTTTAAAAACAATTTAACGACGACTTTATTTTCCAAATTAAGACTCGACTTCTAGTAGAAATTATGCTGTGTTTCAAGTAAAAAACGTCTTTAAAATAAAGTGTTGAAAAACATGTCCTATATTTGAACGATTTTTTGCTTTGTAGTCAAGATGCAAAAAGACAACAAATTTAAAGACAATTTCATTGAATTTAAAGATTTTTTCTAAATTATTAAAGTCAAGTTGACCTTAGCCCAAACATTTTTTCTTTCATGTTATGATATCCATTTTGAAATCAAATCACTTAATTATAAGGATAATACGACATCATTGAAAAGTTTATCGACCTTTGGTCAAGGAAAAAAACTTTATACTATAGAAATGCGTCTTCTATGCTAAGCAAAATTTGCATTCGTATTTTAAAGACATGAAATCTTTGACCTCACGACAATATTTTTTTTCAGTGTATTAAACTATGTCATATTAAACTATGTAAAATCTCAACAAATCTTTTTCGTCTTGAATTTTTCATAGCGCAACTCTATATTGTTGCATTTCATTGTCATTACCTTTTGTATTGTCTTGCATAGGAAGTGGATATTTGTCCTAACTAGATCTGCATCATTGTTTGAAATAAAGTATATACGGCCATAAGTTCGGCCAGACCGAATCTTATGTACCCTCCATACTACAAACTGCCATCCACAATCGAATTACTCGGTTTGCTGTAACACTTGCCGATGGCAAGGCATCTTAAAATATCTTAGCACCGTCTTCTAAATTGTAAGTTAGTTCATACGGGTATATATTAAACAAAAAAAGGTCAATTAAATACGTATATAATTCAGTTTGACAAATTTTTCTGTAGAAATAAAATTTGGACAAAATTTTCTATATAAATAAAATTTGAACAAAATTTTCTATAGAAATAAAATTTGGACAAAATTTTCTATAAAAGTAAAATTTTGACAAAATTTTCTATAAAAATAAAATTTTGACAAAATTTTCTATAGAAAAAAAATGTTGGCAAAATTTTCTATAGAAAGAAAATATTGACAAATTTTTCTATAGAAATAAAATCTGGACAAAATTTTTTACATATATTTTTTTTATATGCAAGTGTAGTTTAACCAACATAGGAAAATAATTTTTGTCAAATTTATTTGGGCAAAGTCCTATAGACTACAAGATGGTTGGATGAAAGCACGTTTCGGAATTACCATATTCCTCATCAGCATCCTCTATTTGCAGCAAAACTATAAACTAATTATCAGAAAAAATTCAGGCAGTTCACTAAACGGTAAAGTGAACCACACTTGAACCTTCCGAAAATAGGTTTACACGATAGCCGGCTTAATTTATTTCGGCATAAGCGGGCTTTCGTGTAAACCTTTTTTTTGGAAGGTTCAAGTGTGGTTCACTTTTGGGTTTAGTGAACTACCCGAATTTATTATAATTTTGCTGCAAGTAGAGGATGCTGATGAGTAATGTGGTAATTCCGAAACGTGCGTCCATTCAACCATCTTACAGTCTATAGGGATTTGCCCAAATAAATTTGACAAACATTCTTTTCCTCTGTTGGTTAAGCTACACTTGTATATAAAAAAAAATAAATATACAAAATTTTGTCCAGATTTTATTTCTATAGAAAAATTTGTCAATATTTTCTTTCTATAGAAAATTTTGTCAAAAATTTTATTTCTATAGAAAATTTTGTCAAAATTTTATTTTTATAGAAAAGTTTGACAAAATTTGCTATAGAAATAAAATTTTAACAAAATTTTCTATAGAAATAAAATTTTAACAAAATTTTCTGTAGAAAAAAAAATTTAACAAAATTTTCTATAGAAATAAAATTTTGACAAAATTTTCTATAGAAATAACATTTTGACAAAATTTCCTATAGAAATAAAATTTTGACAAAATTTTCTATAGAATTAAAATCTTGATAAAATTTTCTATAGAAATAAAATTTGGACAAAATTTTCTATAGAAATAAAATTTGGACAAAATTTTCTATAGAAATAAATTGTGGGCAAAAAAAATAGAAATAAAATTTTGCAAAATTGTCTATAGAAAAAAGTTTTGCAAAATTTTCTATAGAAATAAAATTTTGGCAACATTTTGTATAGAAATAAAATTTTGGAAATTTTTCTATAGAAATAAAATTTGGGCAAAATTTTCAACAGAAATAAAATTTGGGCAAAATTTTCTATAGAAATACAATTTTGACAAAGTTTTTTATAGAAATAAAATCTGGACAAAATTTTGTATAGAAATAACATTTTCACAAAGTTTTATATAGAAATAAAATCTGGGCAAAATTTTGTATAGAAATAAAATTTTGACAATATTTTCTATAGTAATAAACTTTTGGTAGATTATTTTTGGCGATATCGACCAATTTTTGTGTAATTGGGGATCGGCTATATATAACTATAGACCGATATCGACCAATTTTGCCATGGTTGTTAGCGGCCATATAGTAGCGTAATATACAAAATTTCAACCGAATCGGATGAATTTTGCTTCTCCAAGATGTTCCGGAAGTCATATATGGGGATCGATTTATATGCATGGTTGTTAGAGACCATATACTAACACCACATACCAAATCTCAACCGGATCGGATGAATTTTGCTCCTCCAAGAGGCTCCGGAAGCCAAATCTGGGGATAGGTTTAAATAGAGCTTATATATAATTATGGACCGATATGGACCAATTTTTGCATGGTTTTTATAGACCATATACCAACACGACGTACCAAATTTCAACCGGATCGGGTGAATTTTGCTCCTCCAAGAGGTTCCGGAGGTCAAATCTGGGGATCGGTTTAAATGAGGGTTATATATAATTATGGACCGATTTGGACCAATTTTTGCATTACCATATATTAAAACCACGAACCAAATTTCAACCGGATCGGGTAAATTTTGCACCTCCAGGATGCTCCGGAGGTCGAATCTAGGAATCGGTTTAACATATATGGGGGCTATATATAATTATGGACCGATATCGACCAATACTGGCACGGTCATTAGAGCCCATATACTAACACCATGTTCCAAATTTCAACCGGATCGGATGATATTTGCTTCTCTTAGAGGATCTGCAAGTCAAATCTTAGGTTTGTATGTGTGATATACGTAAAAGTGGTCGAATATGGCCCATTTGCAACCTACATCAATAACAACTACTTGTGTCTTGTTTCGTTTGGAAGTTAGCGTGATTTCAACAGACGGATGGATGGACGGACATTCTTATATCGACTCCGAATTTCACCACGACCCAGAATATATATATATATATATATATATATATATATATATATATATATATATATATATATATGTATATATATATATATATATATATATATATATATATATATATATATATATATATATATATATATATATATATATATATATATATATATATATATATATATATATATATATATATATATATATATATATATATATATATATATATATATATATATATATATATATATATATATATATATATATTTATTTATTTATGGGGTCTTTGAACAATACTTCCATGTGTTACAAACGGAATGACAAAGTGGAGGGTATAAAAAACTTCATTGCTTTCCTTTGGCTAAAAATCCATATAACTAAAAGTCTTTAGCCCAATACAAATTGATTCAAGCCACTGGTTTTTTTCATAGTGTATCCATGAACATTTGGTTTGGCTCTGTATATTTTTTAATTAGAAAATCTCCTTCGAAATCTCAGATTTCGCTATAAGCCTTTATTCCACCATTGAAAATGTACTTGTTCAAATGAATACATTTAAGCCTTATGTGTTGTTGATGGTGATAATAACGAAATCATTTCAAAAGTTGATACACATAACCATATTCCAAGTTATGTTCTTAAAACTTCTTAAAAAGTTATGGCAAATACAACCACAATTAACATCACTACCACCATCACCAACCACCACAACTAGCACAGATGATCACAACGAACATGTTCATTTAAATGCGCAACCATAACACTTAAGAACGATAGTATTGTTCTTTCGAGGAAAGGGATAAGTTATATACAATAGGGTGGTACGAAACTATGGCATAGCGATAATCATGAGGCCAATGAATGAATTCGTTAGTATTACGACATATTTTGTTATTTTATGGAAAATGCATTACAAGAAAGAAAAGCTTCATTATATCTATAAAATATGACTAAAATAAACAGTCAGAGTAAATATTTAGGGATCCAGTTTCATACAATTGGTTCCCAAAATTGTGACATTAGATCTGAGCAAATATGAAAGAAGGAATGTGATTACCTCCTAGATTACAACAGACATAAAGACGTACATGATTATATTGTCTTAAAATTTCTCTCTGACCAAGAATATGTATAGTTTACATAGTCGAAAATCGATATTTCGATGTAACACAACGGAATGAAAAACTTATTATACACAGAAAAAAGTCTGTTGTAAAACTGATGTTAAAATGAACTAATATTTATTGCAAACATTTTATTCTGATTTAGTTTATTTTCAAAATTTTTTTATGAAATTTTCCCCACCCTAACGATTTTTCCTTTATTCCAAGTATGTCTCACAAATTTTATGAACTAAATGACAGTAAAATTTCAATTACATACACATTAGTTCAATTCTAACTAAAACAGGAAAAGTTTTTCGTACACTTCTCAAAAATAGTAAGAATGAACTACAGCGTGGTTAAAATGGGAATGATCTGTCGTCTAAGATTTTTTCTTTAGTATACCCTCCACCATAGGATGGGAGGTATATTAATTTTGTCAGAATATATATTCTGGGTCATGGTAATCTAACCATGTCCGTCCATCTGTGGAAATCACGCTAACTTCCGAACGAAACAAGCTACCGACTCGAAACTTGGCACAAGTAGTTGTTATTGATTAGGTCGGATGGTATTGCAAATGGTCTATATCGACCAAGTTTACCCAGCAAAAAATGCGTCGCCAAAAAAGTAGTGAAAATGATCTTTTTGGATCCGGAAGTGGTGCAAAATTGGCGCAGAAGCGATGAATTTAACATGGGCTTGTCATAGGACGGATGTTCACCATTTCCACAGCCGTTGCACTCAATATGCACCACTTCTTTAGATGTGATCCGTGTTTTGGATGTGAATTAAAAAATGTTGTGGTATTTTGACAAATAATTACTTTTTATAATTTTTTATGATTTTTAATGCAATCTAACACTTGACTGAAACCCTTGACCTCAAATATTTTCAAAATTTCAAATTTTTTTAGAATGAATTTAGAATTTTTTTCGACAAAATTTAAATAATTTATACCATTTTATTAATCCTTACCCTGTTTTTAACATATTTGAAACAAAAAATGTTAAAATTGCCCTTTAAAAGTATGAAAACAGCGAGTTATAAAAAATTGAATTAAATTAACTTCCTGAGTAGTTAAAATAAATAACATCTCTCGAAGGACATTTTTGGAAGTGCTTTTAAAGTTGTCCCTTTAGAAGAACTTCCAAATTTTTTTGCTGGGTTGTCATAGGACGGAAGTCCTCCATTTCTACAGCCGTTGCACTGAATTTGCATCACTTCTTTAGGTGTGATCCGAATTCAATGTTTTGGATGTAAATTAAAAAGTTCTGTGATATTTTGTCAAATAAATAATTTTTATAATTTTTAATGGATTCTAAAGCTTGTCGGAAACGTTTAACCTCAAACATTTTCAAAAATTCACAATTTTTTCAGAATAGATTTAGCATTGTTTTTTTTCGACAAAATTTCATGGGGAGTGCAACATCTGGAAATGCTTTTAAAGTTGTGCCTTTGAAAGAACTTCCAAATTTTTTTGCTGGGTACGTATAGCCCCCATATAAACCGACCCCCAGATCTGGCATGCGGAGGCGTTGGGAGGAGCCAATTTCATCAGATCCGGTTAAAATTTGGTACGTGATGTTAGTATGTTATATGACATCTAACACTCATGCGAAAATTGGTCCACATGGGTGCGTAATTACATATATCCCCCATATAAACCGATCCACAGATTTGGCTTTCGGAGTCTCTTGGTGGGGCAAATTTCGTGCGATTCGATTGAAATTTGCTATGTTGCGTGAGGATAAGGCCACTAAAACCATGCAAAAATTTATCCATAAATGTCCATAATTATATATAGCCCCCATATAAACCGATCCCCAGATTTGAAGTCGGGAGCCTCTTGGAAGAGCACATTTCTTGGATGCGAAAATTTCATCCGATTTTTATTATGTAGGTTTTTAATCTGCCTTTTTTGCCGAATATATACCCCGTATGGACTAACTTCCAATTTAGAAGACGATGTTAAGGAGGTTTAAAATAACTTGTCATCGCCAAGTAGTTCGACTGTGGATGACAGTCTTTAGGAGAAGTTTTTTATGCAATCCATGGTGGAGGGTACATAAGATTCGGCCTGGCCTAATTTACGGCCGTATATACTTGTTTTTAGTTCATTTTTTTCTTTCCGAGAAAGATGTATTTCGTAAATGCTAATTTAAAAAAATGTCGGAAAATTTAAAGAATCTCAAAATATGGAATACAATTTAGTTCAATTTTCGCACAAGATAGTTAATTTTTCCCGTAATGTAGTTTACTTTTTTTTCTGTGTACCTCCATCACCATTCTATGGTATAACATGTATGTATTGTGGGGATCGGTTAAACGGAGGATGTGTATATGTATATACCCAGCAAAACAAATTTGAAGTTGTTCCACAAATATTTCTTTTAAAGCGCATCCCGGAATCCCCCATCAATTTTTCCACTTTCGATGCAGGCCTTTTGGATAAATCCACAAACATTTCTTTCGCATCCCGAAATTCCCCATAATTTGTTCCTACTTCCGATGCAGTCCTTTTGAACAAGTCTTAGCAAGTTCAGAAGACGGCCATTTTAAGTGAAAATTAAAGTTTTGGAAAAAAATTTGGCAAAAAAGAATAGAAAATTAAAAAAAAAAATAATAATAATAGAACTGTGCCGTTTGACTTTTTCACATCCATGGAAATTTTTTTTGAGAAGACTTTGCAAATTACAATCATTTTTAATTTTTTGTTGATTTTTAATGCAAAAAATATATTTATACAAAAATATATGCCGAAAAAAAAACAAATAAAAACGATGTAGTTATAACATAAAAAAAAATATTTTTAAGAAAAATATTTAATTAAAAAAATTGCCGCTAGTGAGATTTGAACCAGCGTTCTTTATTTTGTCTTGCTAATAATAAATAACATTTCAGGAAGTAATTAGTATGTCATGCCGTGGTGTCAAATTAGCTTCATATCACAAACATTTGAATAGACGTTTTGATACATCATGTGTAATGACGTTTGTGGCTGAGTGTGCTAAGGCGTTCTGTTATGGTGCCAATAGACCCAGGTTCAACCTCCGGTGGAACCGAAGAAGTTTTTCAATGTGTAAAAATTAAATAATAAGAAAATAAATGTGTAACAAAAAATACCGATAAAAATAAAAAGTGAAATTGGAAAAAATTTGTTTTTAGCGTTTTAAATTCCTTCATCCAAATGAACTTCCAAGGAACAACTTCTAAAGCAATGTAAAGGATCAATAAATGGAGTACTTCCGTCCTATGACAAGGCCATATAAAATTCATTGGAGATGATCCAAGTTTGTACCACTTCCGATTCATAAAATGGGGATCCAAACTACTTTTTTCGAAGCTATTTTTTTTATACCCTCCACCATAGGATGGGGGTATATTAACTTTGTCATTCCGTTTGTAACACATCGAAATATTGCTCTACGACGCCATAAAGTATATATATTGTGGGTGGTGGTGAAATTCTGAGTCGATCTGAGCATGTCCGTCCGTCCGTATGTTGAAATCACGCTAACTTCCGAACGAAACAAGCTATCGACTTGAAACTTGGCACAAGTAGTTGTTATTGATGTAGGTCGGATGGTATTGCAAATGGGCCATATCGGTCCACTTTTACGTATAGTCCCCATATAAACGGACCCCCAAATTTAGCTTGCAGATCCTCTAAGAGAAGCAAATTTCATCCGATCCCGTTGAAATTGGGTACATGGTGTTAGTTATAGTCTCTAACAACCATGCAAAAATTGATCCACATCGGTCAATAGTTATATATAGCCCCCATATAAACCGTTCCCCCGATTTATCCGATCCGGTTGAAATTTGGTACATGGTGTAAGTATATGGTCTCTAACAACTATGCAGAAATTGGTCCACATCGGTCCATAATTATATATAGCCCCAATATAAACCGATCACCAGATTTGACCTCCAGAGCCTCTTGAAGGAGCAAAATTCATCCGATCCGGTTCAAATTTGGAACGTGGTGTTAGTATATGGCCGCTAACAACCATACCAAACTTGGTCCATAGCGGTCTATAGTTATATATAGCCGATCTCCAATCACACAAAAATTAGTCCATATCGGTTCATAATTATGGTTGCCACTCGAGCCAAAAATAATGTACCAAAATTTTATTTGTATAGAAAATGTTGTTAAAATTTCATTTCTATAGAAAATTTTGTCAAAACTTTATTTCTATAGAAAATTTTGTGAAAATTTTATTTCTATAGAAAATGTTGTGAAAATTTTATTTCTATAAAAATTTTTGTTAAAATTTCATTTCTATAGAAAATTTTGTAAAATTTTATTTCTATAGAAATTTTTTTAAAATTTTATTTCTATAGAAAATTTTGTCAAACTGAATTATATATGTATTTAATCGATCTTTTTTATTTAATATATACCACGTATGGACTTACATACAATTTAGAAGACGGTGTTAGGAGGTTTAAGATACCTTGCCATCGGCAAGCGTTACTGCAACTTAAGTAATTCGATTGTGGATGACAATGTTTAGAAGAAGTTTCTACGCAAGTCATGGTGGAGGGTACATAACATAAGCTTCGGCCTAGCCGAACTTCCGGCCGTATATACTTGTTTTTTGCAGGGATATTAATGGACCGATATGGACCAATTTTTGCATGGATATAAGAGGCCCTAGACAAACACTACAGGTGGCGAAAGAATATAGAAATCAGAAAATCGGTTTCTATGGGTGTACAATTAAATGTCATATCCGGTATACGACTCAAAAACTCCCAAGCAAAAATTCAAGAAAGGTTATAATAAAAACCTATCTTCATACAAGTACCATTGCTATGCACAGGGGTATTTAAAACGCGTCGACCCACCGTAATATCACAAATATGACTACATCTAAATGAGTTTGTTAAATGAGCTATAATTGGTTTATTTTGCCAAATGAAAGAAGGCAAAACAAAAGGATTTATTTAAAAACTTTTCTTTTGGCGTTTGTCGTCTTAATACCCAATTACGATTTTTAAACATACACGCGCCTTAGTCCTTTCATTTCATGACAAACAAACAAACACACTCACACATGCGAAAGATACATTTAAGCTATTACAGTAACAATTTAATATGGCTTAATGGTGGTTTCAGTGTGTGTTGAAGGTGGAGGTGGATGTGCCGACATGTGTTTTTGTGGAAGTATTCTCCACAAAGAATTTCCATACAGAGACAGCGAGAGAGAGAGAAAGTGATATAATTAATGAAATTATGTTTATTTCATTAGGCCATTTATTCAGCCAATTGAAATATCATCGTCATCATTTGTGGCACAATTGTTGCTATGTTAATTAAATTAAATTTAATCAAATTAGAATGACTTTGGAATTAATGCTAAGTATGGTAAATGGCGGGATTATGCCTATTGTAGTGACAATACGGTTAGAGGGTATTATCAATTAATGGTATTTTTTGAAGGTTTTAAAATTAAATAAGAATTTAAAATTTATTTCAAACACGTAAGGAAAGTCTAAACGGGGACGACTATGTTATACCCTTCACCACTTTGTAGGCCGAAATGTTTGATTCCATCTCAAATCTTTCAAATTTGTTGGGTTCTATATAAAGGATTATATTGTCTTATACCTAGATTTAAATATATGTTAAAGCTATTTGAACAAAATTTGAACACTTCTACAAAATGTTTAGATTTAAAATTTAAATCGGCTAATGGAAGGACCAAAATGTTAGTAAAACACTGTGGGTTATTCAATCCATACCAATAAACTAACACTCATTGAATCTCTTGGGTGAAATGTGGGTAATCCAGCCATATTTCCCTCATCGAACAAAACATATATCGAGGCTAAATTTAAATCTACACCGATTTTTACCAAATATCTCACTCATTTCCAAAATATTAAATGTACTCTCTGTGTTAATTTTGGCATACGTAGTTAAAATGTTAATTGTACTCCCTGTGCAATTTCACGTAAATCGTATTTTGCACACTCAACAACGGGAATTTCGAAACCACCTAAGAAAATAGGCTTGACCGTGGGAAAACTTTCACAAATTTCTGCAGAAACTCACAGCGAAAGCTGTCAAAATAAATTAAAAAAATTTCAGAATTTCTTCTATTCATACACGCAAAAAAATAATTCTTTCCTCCCAAACGAAATTTTAGACAAACAAAGTTCGTTTCTCATTTGCTTTTCGCTGTAAGGAAGTCTTCTCTTTCTCACATCCTCGAGGTTTTTTAGTTCTTAACACCTTTTCCTGTAATACCAACAATTTAGAAGAAATTATACGATTTTATAAATTTTTAAAATTTTTTACCTTTCGCCTGGACGGAGAATCAAACCGCGGACCATGCACTTTCTAAGCCAACACACTAACCACTGAGCTATGTACCTGTTATGGTCATCAATAGATAAATATCCATATAAGTTATATTTATATAGCATAGCTTGCGGCGCCCACGAACCGAATAAAGAAAGTTTATTTAACAGAAACAAACATTTAGTTTGGCACCGTGGAGCAGTGGTTGCTACGTCCGACTTGCACGCCAAGGGTCGTGGGTTCGATCCCTGCTTTGACCAAAGTTTTTTTTTTTTTTTTTTTACATATATTCCAGATATGTTCGGAAGATTCCGAAAAAATGTTCAACATTACATTGTAGTATATTAAATTTTGAACTGTAAAATGTGTCTTATTAAAGACCTAAAGTCAGAAAAGAACAGTGTTTGATATAAACGAAATGGACTGTGTTATTGTTTCAAAAATAAAATTTTGTAACAAACGAATTTTTTGGTGATAAAAGTTTAAAATTTTCGAAGCAATTCAAAAAACTCTAACAAAAGAAAAACGTTTTCGGTACACGTTTTGCAAACGTTTTTTTTTTTTTTTTCTTTGCGTGTAATTAGGTTTTCTACAGTAGGCTTACGACTTTTGCGACATACGTATTATACCGTCGCAAATGTATGTCTCAAAAGTCTCAATTTGTGACGGGCCAACCCTGTCACAAATTGTGACAAATGGGGTGGTACTGAGCATTATTGTCAAAGGCACCATGTGTCTATCTCTTCATTTTCTTCGTCTTCTTCACTAACTTATAATTCCCTGTTTCATAGTGCGGCACAGGGTATAAAAAGGTTTAATACACAATTATTAAATTAACTATAAATCTTTAAATAAAAAAGTGAGAAAACATGTAAAACGTAAGAACATGCCCAACGTGAAGTTATTGCAAAATGCCACTAAGGTCTTATCATAGGATTGGTACCAAGGCTGTGGAACCGGAGTTGGGGTCTGAAGATTTTGCTGAAGTCGGAGTCGTAAAAAAAGAAAATTGTTTAGCGTTAAAAGAAATCTTCGTTTGTCTAAAATTTCATTCCTCAGAAAAGATAACTCTTCTTTCAGTGTGTTGGTACTAAACGGTCTACAATTTTTCGCCAGGCTTAAATTTTCATACCATTTTCCAGAATTTGGGATCCCCAAAAAAAATATTCAAAGTACAAATCCCGTCTGTCCAGATTTTGATATAGCCTTACATAGACCTATTCTTGAGCGCATAGAAGCCTCCACATTCATTCGATTTGACTAGAATTTGGTTTTTGTTGGTTTATTTTGGGACCACAAAATCAAATTATTGTGTTTTTATAGATATCGGCTATTTATACTCTGTGCCACACTGTGGAACATGGCATAAATAGTGAGTTTGGAAAAAACCAGTTCAGATTTAGATATAGCACTCGTATATCTCTCACTTATATGGCCTCAGAGTTTTACTTTGATTTACTTTTTGCACAGATTTTGCACAAGGAGTAGTGTCGTAAAGTGTGTCAAATTTTGATAAAATCGCCCTGTTTACACTCATATGGTCCAAAATCCCAAAGTTTTACTCCGATTTACTTGAAATTGTGTAGATTCTTACTATACATAACAAATTGGTCAATATCGGCTTAGATTTAGACAAAGCCTTCATATATAATATTTCTTCGATTTGAGCAAAATTGGCCAAAATACCCACCATATCCTTGTGAAATCATCACTGCTAAGTCGAAACTTGTAAAAATCTCTCAAATTTTCCTATATCTTTAATACATATCTATCGACCGATAAATCATAAATACACTTTGCGAAAAAGCCTAAAAATGTCTTTAGATTTGTTTTTATACCCTCCACCATAAAATATCTTTGTCATTCCGTTTGTAACACATTGAAATATTGAAATATAAAGTATATATATTATTGGTCGCTGTGAAATTCTGAGGCGATCTAAGCATGAACGTCCGTCTGTCCGTCTGTTGAAATCACACTAACTTCCGAACGAAACAAGCTATGGACTTGAAATTTGGCATACGTAGTTGTTATTGATGTAGGTCGGACGGTATTGCAAATGGACCATATCAGACCACTTTTTCGTATAGGCCCCATATAAACCGATCTCCAGATTTGAACTCCGTAGCCTGTTGGAGAAGCAAAATTCATCCGATTCGGTTGAAATTTGGTACATTGCGCTAGTATATGACCGCTAACAGCCATGCAAAAATTGGTCAATATCGCAAGAAATAATCTACCAAAATTTTATTTCTATAGAAAATATTGTCAAAATTTTATTTCTATAGAAAATTTTGTCTAATATTTAATTTCTATACAAAATTTTGTCAAAGTTATATTTCTGTAGAATTTTTTTGTCAAAATTATATTTCTATAGAAAACTTTTTCAAATATTTTACTTCTATAGAATATTTTATTTCTATAGAAAATTTTAACAAAATTTTATTTCTATAGAAAAGTTTGTCAAAAATTTATTTCTGTAGAAAATTTTGTCGAAATTTTATTTCTATTTTTTTATTTCTATAGAAAATTTTGTCAAAATTTTATTTCTATAGAATATTTTGTCAAAATTTTATTTCTATAGAAAGGTCTTTTAACATTTTATTTCTATTTTTTTTATTTCTATAGAAAATTTTGTCAAAATTTTATTTCTATAGAAAAGTTTGTCAAAATTTTATTTCTGTAGAAAATGTTGTCAAAATTTTATTTCTATACAAAACGTTGTCAAAATTTTATTTCTATAGAAATTTTTATTAAAATTTTATTTCTATAGAAAACTTTGTCAAAATTTTATTTCTGTAGAAAAATTTGTCAAAATTTTATTTCTACTTTTTTTTATTTCTATAGAAAATTTTCTCATAATTTTACTTCTGTAGAAAATTTTGCTAAAATTGTATTTCTATAGAAAATGTTGCCGAATTTTATTTCTATAGAAAAATTTTTCAAAATTTTATTTCTATAGAAAACTTTGTCAAAATTTTATTTCTGTAGAAAATTTTGTGAAAATTTTATTTCTATAGAAAATTTTGTGAAAATTTTATTTCTATAGAAAATTTTGTCAAAATTTTATTCCAATAGAAAATGTTGTCAAAATTTTATTTCTGTAGAAAATTTTGTCAAAATTTTATTTCTACTTTTTTTATTTCTATAGAAAATTTTCTCATAATTTTACTTCTGTAGAAAATTTTGTCAAAATTGTATTTCTATAGAAAATGTTGCCAAATTTTATTTCTATAGAAAAATTTGTCAAAATTTTATTTCTATAGAAAACTTTGTCAAAATTTTATTTCTGTAGAAAATTTTGTGAAAATTTTATTTCTATAGAAAATTTTGTCAAAATTTTATTCCAATAGAAAATTTTGTCAAAATTTTATTTCTATAGAAAATGTTGTCAAAATTTTATTTCTATTTTTTTTTATTTCTATAGAAAATTTTCTCATAATTTTATTTCTGTAGAAAATTTTGTCAAAATTTTATTTCTATAGAAAATGTTGTCAAAATTTTATTTCTATAGAAAATTTTGTCAAAATTTTATTTGTATAGAAAATTTTGTCAAAATTTTATTCCAATAGAAAAATTTGTCAAAATTTTATTTCTATAGAAAATGTTGTCAAAATTTTATTCCTATCGAAAACTTTGTCAAAATTTTGTTTCTGTAGAAAATTTTGTCAAAATTTTATTTCTATTTTTTTATGTCTATAAAAAATTTTCTCATAATTTTATTTTTGTAGAAAATTTTGTTAAAATTGTATTTCTATAGAAAATGTTGTCAAAATTTTATTTCTGTAGAAAATTTTGTCAAAATTTTATTTCTATAGAAAATTTTGCCAAAATTTTATTTCTATAGAAAATTTTGTCAAAATTTTATTTCTATAGAAAATGTTGTCAAAATTGTATTTCTATAGAAAATTTTATTTCTATTGAAAATTTTTTCAAAATTTTATTTCTATAGAAAATTTTATTTCTATAGAAAAATTTGTAAACATTTTAGTTTTATAGAAAATTTTCTCAAAATTTTATTTCTATTTTTTTTATTTCTATAGAAAATTTTGTCAACATTTTAATACTATATAAAATTTTGTCAAAATTTTATTTCTATAGAAAATGTTGTGAAAATTTTATTTCTATAGAAAATTTTATTAAAATTTTATTTTTGTCCTGTATCGGTTCAGGGTTTGAACCCATTCTTGTGGAGTGTGAACAGAAATATATGAATTTAAAAAAAAAAGTTGGTAAAAAGAATGGCAACCAATTAATTGATTGAATAATTGTATAAAAAGCGTTCAGTGTTGCGATCTTTTACGCTTCTTCCCGAATTTTTGATTCCAAGTTACGATATTTCTTCTTTATTTAATTTTTAAACCAGAGCCCTGATATTCCTCTTCTCCTCGTAAACTCGTTACTAGGATTGTATTCGAATGACTTGAGAAGGTGATATCCTTCGTTTTCGCAGATTCAAAAGATGTTGATTGGTCTTCAAAATCCTTGAAAATAGACCCGATTGTCGGGCACAATCAAGCTGATCAGGCTGAAGAATTTTTACTTAATGAAAACAAAGCACTTCATATTAAACACAATATCTGGGAACGGACATTCTTTTGTGATAAAAGTATGAACTTTTGTGCGAAATTCAAAACACTGTAGGTTAGGGTGGCAGCCCGATGTATCAGGCTCACTTAGACTATTCAGTCCATTGTGATAAGGAAACGAATAACGTTTGCGATAACCGTTTTGTTAACTTTAATTTTTTAATGCGTGTATGTATCTACGTATAGTAATTAATTCCATGTTATACTGAATAGAGTTTTTTTACAAATATTTAATGGATGCAAGTATGTTAGAATGTAATTAACTCTATAACACGTGTATTTCTAATATTAGTCATTATGGCAAAAAAAATGGTAAGTTTCAAATCGATGCCGAAGCTAATGACTTCAATTAACATGGCGAAACGTAACGCAAAAAAAGAATTTTATGGATTTACAATATATGGCTAGCAAAAAAACAAGTATATACGGCCGTAAGTTCGGCCAGGCCGAAGCTTATGTACCCTCCATCATGGATTGCGTGTAACTTCTTCTAAACACTGCCATCCGCAATCGAATTACTTAAGTTGTGGTAACGCTTGCCGATGGCAAGGTATCTTAAAACCTCCTAACACCATCTTCTAAATTGTATGTAAGTCCATACGTGGTATATATTAAATCAAAAAAGAGCGATCCAATACGTATATAATTCAGTTTGACAAAGTAGACATAAAATTTTGACAAAATTTTCTACAGAAATAAAATTAAAAAAAAAAATTTCTATAGAAATAAAATTTTCACAAAATTTTCTATAGAAATAAAAATTTTGACAAAATTTTCTTTAGAAAAAAAAAATTTCTACAGAAATAAAATTTTAAAAAAATTTTGTATAGAAAAAAACTTTTGACAAAATTTTCTATAGAAATAAAATCTTGGTAGATTATTTTTGGCTCGAGTGGCAACCATGATTATGAACCGAATAAAATTTGAACAAAATTTTGTATAGAAATAAAATTTTGGTAGACTATTTTTGGCTCTAGTGGCAACCATGATTATGAACCGATATGGACCAATTTTTGTGTGATTGGACCAATTTTGGTATGGTTGTTAGCGACCATATACTAACACCACGTTCCTAATTTGAACCGGATCGGATGAATTTTGCTCCTCCAAGAGGCTCCGGAGGTCAAATCTGGAGAACGTTTTATATGGGGGCTATATATAACTATGGACCGATGTGGACCAATTCTGGCACGCTTGTTAAAGATCATATACTAACACCATGTTCCAAATTACAACCAGATTGGATGAAATTTGCTTCTCTTGAAGATTTCGCAAGTCAAATCTGGGGATCGGTTTATATGGGGGCTATATATAATTATATATAATTATATATAATTATATATAATTATGAACCGATGTGGACCAATTTTTGCATGGTTGTTAGAAACCATATACCAATATCATGTACCAAATTTCAGCCGGATCGGATGCAATTTGCTTCTCTATGAGGATTCGCAAGCCAAATCTGGGGATCGGTTTATATGGGGGCTATATATAATTATGGACCGATGTGGACCAATTTTTGCATGATTGTTAGAGACCATATACCAATACCATGTACCAAATTTCAGCCGGATCGGATGAAATATGCTTCTCTTCGAGGCTCCACAAGCCAAATCTGGGGATCGGTTTATATGGGGGCTATATATAATGAAGGACCGATGTGGACCAATTTTTGCATGGTTGTTAGAGACCATATACCAACACCATCTACCAAATTTCAGCCGGATCGGATGAAATATGCTTCTCTTAGAGGCTCCACAAGCCAAATCTGGGGATCGGTTTACGTGGGGGTTATATATAATTATGAACCGATGTGGACCAATTTTTTCATGATTGTTGGAGACCATATACCAACATCATGTACCAAATTTCAGCCGGATCGGATGAAATTTTCTTCTCTTTGAGGCTCCGCAAGCCAAATCTGGGGAACGGATTATATGGGGGCTATATATAATTATAGACCGATGTGGACCAATTTTTGCATGGTTGTTAGAGACCATATACTAACACCATGTACCAAATTTCAGCCGGATCGGATGAAATATGCTTCTGTTATAGGCTCCACAAGCCAAAACTGAGGGTCCCTTTATATGGGGTCGATACGTAAAAGTGGACCGATATGGCCCATTTTCAATACCATCCGACCTACATCGATAACAACTACTTGTACCAAGTTTCACGTCGATAGCTTGTTTCGTTCGGAAGTTAGCGTGATTTCAACAGACGGACGGACGGACGGACGGACGGACATGCTTAGATCGACTCAGAATTTCACCACGACCCAGAATATATACTTTATGGGGTCATAGAGCAATATTTCGATGTGTTACAAACGGAATGACAAAGTTAATATACCCCCATCCTATGATGGAGGGTGTAAAAATATTTTCCATGAATATATCTGCAACCAAACACACAAAGCTTTTTTTTATTAAAACACGCAGTATGATTTAAAATAATTCAAAAGCAAAAAAAAAATATATATATATATTCGCACGCAGACATAATCGTGAACATGTGTCAACATTATTTTATAATTACACACATAGTAACTAACTAACGAATGAGAGCTTGGACAACAAACACAAAAGGGCTCACGTTTTGTTTAACTTTCATTTTTAAAAGTTGTCTTTTTGGTATGAGTACACACAAAAAAAAAAAAAAAAACATTAAAATTGAACCAGCGTATTTTTGATTGCCATAACGAAAATCTTCAATCGGAATAATGAAAAAGTTCATTAATACTATGAACTGGCTCAATTGTTATACCCACCACCATAGAATGGTGATGGGTGTATATCAAATTTTCCCACTTCATTTGTAGCACATCGAAATATAGATGCCAGACTATATGCAGTTTGTATATTATAGATCAGGGGATCCAAGACGATATAACAATATCCGTATGGCCGTCTGTCTGTCTGATGTATTCACCACCGTAAACCACCACCATATATGCCGATTACCGGATTTGAGGTCTTGAGCATCTACACACTGTACTGTTCATGCGATTTTCAAGAAAATTGGATCCACAACCACACTCAGAGAAGGTATATGATCACACCAAACATGAGTCAAGAGCACACTGAAAAACATATTGTCGTGAGGCCAACGATTTCATGTCTTTAAATTTCGAATTCGAGTTTTGCTTAGCATAGATGACGCATTTCTGAGATATAAAGTTTTCTTTTTTGTCCAAAAGTCGATAAACTTTTCAATGAAATCGCTTTGTCCTTATAGTTAAGTGATTCGAATTAAAATTGAGTGTCCTAACATGAAAGAAAATTTCATTTTATTATGGTTGACTTGGCTTTAATACTTCTGAAAAAATCTTCAAAATTAATGAAATCGTCTGTAAATTTTTTGACTTTTTGTGTCTTGGCTACAAAGCAAACAAACGTTAAAAAATAGCGAGATGTGTTTCAACACTATATTGTAAAGACGTTTTTTATTTGAAACATTGGATAACTTCAACGTGAAGAAGAGTCTGAATTTGGAAATTTAAATTGTCGTTAAAACTTTTTTAATCAACTTTCATAGCACATGAAGAAAAACTCTGAAACTCAAGTTTAAAAGAGAATTGTTTCTTAAAAGTAGCATTACTGCAATGCTCCGCTTCTTTGGCTCGGAATCAATACCAAAATCTTTAGTGTAAAGAAAAAAAATCTTTGGAACCGGGTACACCTTTTTAGTGCAAAATGTTATTTTTGTACGTTGAAACGTAGAACGTCCATGTTTTGGTAGAGCCCCCAATAGACCAATCTCCGATTTGACTTATTGGGCTTCTAAACACTGCGGGTTACGTGAAATTGGAAATCTGCAGGTACTTTACGTCCACAAGGAGGAGTGCCGAATATGATGTGTATCGCTCAATGATTTGTTATAGCTCCCATAAAGAGAACAAAGTTCTACTAAACAAGGAAGGAAAGTCTAAAGTCGGGCGAGGCCGACTATATTATACCCTGTAAATCCGCATTTTCGACACTATATCAAATACGTCAAATGTCAAATTATAAACCATAGACTTAAAATTTAAGTCGGCTAACGCCCTGGGATAGTACTCTATGTTCGTAACAAACAAGTAAGTAAAGTCTAAAGTCGGGCGGGCCGACTATATTATACCCTTCACCTCTATGTAGGCCAAAATTTGTGTTACCTCCAAGTTTCCTCCAATTAACTGGATAGCGTTAGCCGATTTAAATTTTAATTCTAGAGATTTTGTAGAAGTAAAAAATTGTCTCCTTTTTATAGCTTCCAGCAAATGTGAAGTAGCTGAGATACATTTGCTGGAAGCTATAAAAAGGAGACAATTTTTTACTTCTACAAAATCTCTAGAATTAAAATTTAAATCGGCTAACGCTATCCAGTTAATTGGAGGAAACTTCCATTGAAAATGGGTCTAAAATGTGTAACCGTCTACCATATTTCCCCAACTCTGGTGTACGTACCCCCTCTGGTAAATGTACCCCCTGTGCAAAATCTGAAGCAAATCACGGCAAAATTCTGGCTTTTGTGGCCATGTAAGTTCAAATCGGATATATGGTATATATGGGAGCTATATCTAAATTTGAACCGATTTCAATCAATTCTACCTTCTGTGCAAAATCTCACGAAGATCGGTAGTAAACTTTGGCCTATGTGGTCATATGAGTCTAAATCGGACGAAAGATATATATGGGAGCTATATCTAAATCTGAATCGATTTGGCTGATATTTTGTTAGATTTTCGAGATTCATAAAATATTTGGATGTACGATATTTCAAGAAAATCGGTTGATAAACACGCTAACTATGACAAAACCGGGGATAAATATATATGGCAGCTATATCTAAATCTGAACCGATTTTTTCCAAAACCAATAGCGATTGTCTATGTCCCAAGAAACGGCCCTATGCCAAATTTGAAGACGATCGGACTTAAATTGCGAGCTGTACTTTGTGCACGAAATTACATATACAGACAGACGGACGGATAGACAGACAGACAGACGGACGGATAGACAGACGGACATCGCTAAATCGAAATTTAATTCGATTTTAGTATACCGATCGGTATACTAAAAGATGGGTCTATGACCACTATTTCTTGGCGTTACATACAAATGCACAAACTTATTATACCCTGTACCACAGTAGTGGAGAAGGGTATAAAGAAAGTACCCTGAAATTGAAAATTGTGCAGCACTATGATATCGACTATATAGTCCAAATGAGCCAAAAAACTAACATGCTGTCATTATACCTACACTGATGTTTGCGAATTGATGCATCTGCCCTTGGCAATTGTGGTACATTTCAGCCTGATTTTGCTTAAGAACATTTCAAATTTATTTCTCTCTGTGGATTAACGATAATTTTTAGTTGCTCAAATATTTTTATCATGCGTGCGTTCGTATTTATGTGCATACTAAATTGTAACGTTTGTTGTTAAAACCCTTGTAAATAGTTGTAAATATTTTGCCGTATAGCGGTAAAGTGGGCTTTCATTATGTTTCAAAAAATATGTAAATAAGCTGTTGGCTCGTTTGCTCGCGCTCTCTTGTCCAATAATCTTCACATCCTTACCACAAACGATAGCAATAAAAGCAACAACAACAGCAACACCATGTGAACAGTGTAAATATCAACTGAACGTAATGTAACGTGTTAACATTTTTGAAAATCCTTTCGTTAAACTTTAGAGCATCGCATCACGTTTTATGCATTTCTGAGTTCAGAAACTAAAGTGAAAACTGTATGAATCACATCATGGACACATGCACACATTGAGAATGCTATCCAACTTATATCACCCATATTTCTAGACTTACATCCTTATCCGGCCATGCGAATATTGGGAGGGCCTGACTAATATCTATGTCAAACTTTTTGATCCTGTCTACCCAGAACAATGCAGCAAACAAATGAATTATGTAAACATAACTTTGAAGCAAAAATAATATTTTCCCTCTTGAACTTTGATGAAGAAGGATTGGGGAATTTACATTGAAGAAAGATTGCAATATATTGAAAGATATATTGATATGTACACCCAAAAAACAGTTTACTTGGAGAGATTTTGACCTTCGCTTATAGATTTTCATATTGACTCTAGCTTTAAATCTAGGCTACATAAAATTAAACAAGTATATACGGCCGTAAGTTCGGCCAGGCCGAAGTTTATGTACCCACCACCATAATTTGCGTAGAAACTTCTACTAAAGACTGTCATCCACAAACGAATTACTTGGGTTCCGGTAAAACTTGCCGATGGCAAGGTATCTTAAAACTTCCTAACACCGTAATATATACCACATAGTCCATACGTGGTATATATTAAACTAAACACGGCCGATTAAATACGTATATAATTAAGTGTAAAGTTTCTATAGAAATAAAATTTTGACAACATTTTCTATAGAAGTAAAATTTGGAAAAAAATTTTCTATAGAAATAAACTTTGGATAAAATTTTCTATAGAAATAAAATTCTGACAAAATTTTCTATAGAAATAAAATTTTGACAAAATTTTCTATAGAAATAAAATTTTGACAAAATTTTCTATAGAAATAACATTTTGACAATGTTTTCTATAAAAAGAAAATTTTGGTAGATTATTTTTGGCTCGAGCAGCAACCATGATTATGAACCGATAAGGACCAATTTTTGTGTGATTGGGGATCGCCTATATATAACTATAGACCGATATAGACCAATTTTGGCATGGTTATTAGCTGCCTTATACTAACACCACGTTGCAAATTTCAACCGGATCGGATGAATTTTGCTCCTCTAAGAGGCTCCGGAGATCAAATCTGGGGAACGGTTTATATGGGGGCTATATATTATTATGGACCGATATGGACCAATTCTTGCATGTTTGTTGGAGACCACATTCTAACACCACGTTCCAAATTTCAACCGGATTGGATGAATTTTGTTCCTCCAAGAGGCTTCGGAGGACAAATCTGGGGATCGATTTATATGGGGGCTATATATAATTATGGACCGATATGGACAAATTCTTGCATGGTTGTTAGAGACCATATACTAACACCATGTTGCAAATTTCAACCGGATCGGATGAATTTTGCTCATCTAAGAGGCTACGGAGGTCAAATCCGGGGATCGGCTTATATGGGGACTATACCAATTTTGATAGGGTTGTTAGAGACAATATACTAACACCACGGACCAAATTTCAATCGGATCGGATGATCCTCTAAGAGGCTCCGGAGGTCAAATCTGGGGATCGGTTTATATGGGGGCCAAGGCCGTATTCAGGGGGGGATGAGGGGGGTCAAACCCCCCCCCGAAATGAATGAATATTTTATATAAATAAATATATATTTTTAGCTGCATAGAAAAATCTTATCGAAGATGTTGAAGAAAAGCTGGAGGTTTTATTTTGAAAAACGCTTACCTATAAAACTTGCACAAATCATAGAATACTAGTTGAAAAGCCTGTCAAACGACGGTCGAAAAAAATAAATTGTTTTTGTTCTCGCACCACAAATTTCATTTTTGGAAAATGTCTTTCTGCTTTTTATTTGTGTTTGTTGTTCTTTTTGTGAACATGACTCGCTTTGTTTGGCCATAGCAACAACAACGAAACAGCCAAACACACATGTGTAAATGAAATGGCGCAAAACCTGCGAAAAGAACTTGTCTAATTCAGCGATGGAAGCACTTGGAGAGTGCAATAAAGAGATATTTCCAAACGTGCATATTTTAAAAATTTTGGTCACTTTGCCAGTTACTCAGGGATGGAAAATACAATTTTTAAGAAAGTACAAAAAAGGTATTTTTTGAGCGGAAGGTACTTTTTACTAAATTTCAACAAAAATTTCACTGGAAAATTATTGTCAAGAGACTAAATTTTAAAGAAAATAAAATTTTGACAAAATTTTCTATATAAATAATATTTTGCAAAAATTTTCTATAGAAATAAAATTTTGCAAAAAAAAATCTGTAGAAAAAAATGTTGCAAAATTTTTTCTATAGAAATAAAATTTTGCAAAAATTTCCTATAGAAATAAAATTTGTACAAAATTTTCAATTGAAATAAAATTTTGACAAAATTTTCTATAAAAAAAAAAACAATTTGCAAAAATCTATATAGAAATAAAATGTTGACAACATTTTCTACCGAAATAAAAAATCGATAATATACAATCGCGTTCTTTTTTCGACTAAAACATTCTTGAAGTTCAATAAAATCCTGTCTTTGACTATGTCTTTTACAAAATCGAGATTTTCTTCCCACATGAACATGTCTGTTGCCATATTTGTAAAAGACTATTAGCAAATAAGGTTGATAAAGACTTTCTCAAAATATTAAAATATTTTGTCAAAGCTATTGTACCATAAATCTGATATCGACTCAAAAATGTCTACACAAAAGGCACTAAATCATTCGCGGGGGTACTACGGTACTGACCGAGGTGAAAAAGTATTGAAAAAAGTACTATAGTACTGCATTTTCCATCCCTTCAGTTACTACGTACTCCTCCGAACTTTCATTTTCAACAATGAAGAGATTAAAGACGTATCTTAGAAATTCGACTAGCGAGAGTAGACTCAATGGATTGGCATTAATGTGCCGACTGAAAAAGTAATTGATTTATTTGCTGCCCAAAAAGCCCGTCGGCTCAATTTAATATTATGAAAATATTGTATACATACCTATGCATAAATAAAATTTTCTACACATTTTTTTTTAAGTATATTTTTTTTTGGCCCAACTAAGATCAGGCAAGTGCAGCCGCCTCAATGCATACTTATCAGTGATTGATAGCAGCGTAGCTGACGTGTGTCCCATATGTAATCAAGGGCACATGACACTCGTCACCTTTTTGCTTGCCCAGCCAAGCCTACCCGTCTCACTACCAGATCACTCTGGACACACCCCATCCTTGTCGCAGAGTTCCTTGATCTGGCTACCAGTTGAACTACACAAGCATAGAGCAAAATGGATGAAACTACATTAAAAACTGTTACAACAACAACAACAACGACCCGATCGGAAGTGTAGAGTTTGGGTTAGGTATTGTGGCAGCCAGATATTTCGGGCTCATTTAGACAATTCAGTCCATTGCGACACCACAGTGTTGAATTTCTCTCCTATCACTGAGTGCTGTCCGATTCTATGTTTATCTCATAGAGACGGGACCTCCTTTTTATGCCCACCACCATAGACTGGTGATGGGGGTATAATAAGTTTGTCATTCCGTTTGCAACACATCGAAATATCGATTTCCGATTATATAAAGTATATATATTCATGATCAGGGAGAAACTGTAAGACGATATAAGCATGTCCGTCTGTCTGTCTGTTGTAATCAGGCTACAACCTTCAATAATGGCACAGATTCGTTATTTTTTTTGCAAGCAGGTCAAGTTTGGAGATGGGCTATATCGGTCCAAGTTTTGATATAGTCCCCATATAAACCGACCTCCCGATTTGGGGTGATGGGCTTATAAAAACCGTTGTGTTTATCCAATTTGCCTGAAATTGAAAATCTAGAGGTATTTTAGGACCATAAAAATGTGTGCCGAAATGGTGTTTTGGTATAGCCCCCATATAGACCGATCACCCGATTTTGTTTCTTGGGCGTCTAGAAACTTATTTTCTACGCGATTTGCCTGAAATTTAAAATCTGGAGGTATTTTAGGACCATAAATTGGTGTCGAAAATAAGGTGTATCACTCCATGTTTTGGTATAGCCCCCATATAGACCGATATCCCGATTTTACTTCTTGGGCTTCTAGAAACTGTATTTACTATGCGATTTGCCTAAAAATGGAAATCTAGATGTATTTTGGGACCATAAAGAGGAGTGTCCGACCGTATCGGTCCATGTTTTAGTATAGCCCCCATATAGACCGATTTCCCGATTAAATTTCTTCGGCTTCTAGAAACTATATTTTCTAACCGATTTGCTTGAAATTGAAAATTTAGAGGTGATTTAAATTTAGATTTCGATTCACCCTAACACTTTTTTATGCTAAAATAATTTTTTGTATTTATAGCGACAACTAAATACGGTGTTAGTTGTGTACGTGTTAATACATTTGTTTACAAACATTAATGTTGGTGGTCGTCACATTAAATTTTACACGTAAATTATAAAATCTCATTACTTACGTGGTCCTGTGTACACACACACTTACTACACATTATCATATTTACAAATTTACTAATGAGATGATGCTCGCATACAGCAGCTATTTATGATGCCACCACTACAACCACAACTAATGCCGGCTATGTTGATCAGATGAGAATTCATAGATAAATGCCCATTAAAATGCCTCATTATAGTATGTGAGATAAATCAATTTATATTTCGATTTGATTATACCGGTGGAAATGGTTTTAAGGGATGCTATGGGCAGATTGAGCAGAGAAACAGAGTTTAGTTTGGTCTTTCATAAATATAGTTTAAAACCTAATATATTTTAACAAAATATACCGTCTTTAAAAAATGTATTCAATGACGGAATTAAATGATCCAGTAAATTACTTAGTGGAACGTTCTTCAATCACCAAAATGGTAACATTATTAACAGAATTCATTTTTATACCCTCCACCATAGGTTAGGTGGCAGTCCGATGTATCAGGCTCACTTAGACTATTCAGTCCATTGTGATGCCACATTGGTGAACTTATCTCTTATTACCGAGTGCTGCCCGATTCCATGTTAAGTTCAATGACAAGGGACCTCATTTTTATAGCCGAGTCCGAACGGCGTTCCACATTGCAGTGAAACCACTTAGAGATGCTTTGAAACCCTCAGAAATGTCACTAGCATTACTGAGGTGGGATAATCCACCGCTAAAAACCTTTTTGGGTTTCGGTCGAAGCAGGAATCGAACCCACGACATTGTGTATACAAGGCGGGCATGCCATTGCACCACCGTGACTCCCTCCACCATACAATGGGGCGTACATTAAAATTTTCATTCCGTTTGTAACACTTGATATTGCTCTAAAACCCCATAAAGTATATACAGTGGAGAGCAAAACCGAGTAAATGTTGACCACTTAGGAATACTTTATTTGCTTAACCCATTACACGCCAAGACCATTTAAAATAAAAAAAATTAAGGTCTTTTTTATATTTACACTTAACATCAGTTAAAAAATATAAAAAAAAAACATGTAAACAGAAAAGTGTCTTCGAAACTAAAGGAAAAAATGTTCATCAATTTAGTTTAGCCATTTTATTTCCATTCAGTTAAATTTTTGTGTGAAATAATTACTTGTTTCATTAAAAAAATCCTAAACTGAAAGCAGTTAGGAATAGTTCATTAACTAGAATAAGGCATGGCATTTTACTAATACTGTTTTCTTCGCTGGGTATAAGAATTTACTACTGAAAAAGAAAATTTTATTCACTGATAACAAAGCATTCGTAAAAATAAACAAAAACCGAACTAAAACCAAGTTTCCTCAAAATTAGTAAGATTTCTTATAAAATGATAATTCTGACTTCCTTTATTATATAAAGCTTATCATACATACGAATAACACTTGGCATAGAAAAATATTTTAGTTCATTTGTACTAAGAAGTATTCAATCCTCTCAAAACTTAAGGAAACACACTTGTTAGAATATAGGAAAATTTCCTACATTTCTTTTATCTACCTGTAATCGATGTAATCGATGTGTTTGCGCGTGGGTTGTTTCTTAGTTGGAATTGCGTTGTTATGGTATACTGAGAGATTGTTAAAAATAATATAGTAAATTAATATAATAAAAAACAAATAAAATA
Organism: Haematobia irritans; assembly: GCF_050003625.1. Taxonomy (NCBI): domain Eukaryota; kingdom Metazoa; phylum Arthropoda; class Insecta; order Diptera; family Muscidae; genus Haematobia; species Haematobia irritans. The sequence goes on from NC_134399.1 coordinate 153,903,499, forward strand.
TATAAAATACTAGCGTAACCCGGCCCGCTTCGCTGCGCCTTCCGAAGCGTATTTGTAGGAACATTTTGCGTTACCTTAGTCAACCATATACTTCGTGCTGAAAACAAATTCGAAAAGATTTGAATTCTTTCAAACAAATCGGACTACTTGCTTTTTCGTTTATAGGTACAAATACGGCGGATATGCATATGTAAAACAGTTCGTTTTAAAAACTGTCGGGGAGAGGGTGTACCCTTTCCTCCAAATTTTTTAAATAATGTTCTGTATTCAAGTAGTTGGACAATCTTTTATATTTCTTGTGAATTTTAAGTGTGGTTTGCCAAGGAAAGGTATCCTTCTCCTCAACGTATCTGAATATTAAGCACTATATTATAATACCATACATAGTATTACTGTTTCCCATCCAATAAATCGGAAAAAGCAAAAGTAGTAAAAAATTTTACCACATTAACATTTGCTAAAATGATGCACCCTCTACGTTGGCTGCCAATTTCATGTAATTTTAAGTTCTTTACTAAAAAGAAATCTGGCAGAAGCCTGTACAAAACTCATACAATTATGTACCGAGTTCCCATTTACGGACAACCCTCTACTTTCAATTTAAGAAAAAATAACGGACAAAAGGGAATCCTCTCCCCACCTTCGCTCCACTCCGACCTGATATCGGACTATCACGTACCCTATATTAATTTCACAACTAATCAATGGTCCCTATAAATTCTATAGAAGAAAATCGACAAAGTTTATTTCAATTTTCCCCTTCCCCAACCAGATATCGAAAAATCATATACTAATTTAAAAATCATGTATAAATTTAATCACCTCCTCCCACGTTCCCTGTAAATTTCAAGTAGATCGGAGATATTTAATTTTTGCTCTATTGTTTTAAAGGGACGTCACTTTCCCCGATACAATATCGACAAACACCGTGGTGAATAGCACCCCTAACCTTCCCTGAAAATTCTTGAAACTTTCCTTCAAGTGTGGGGCAAGGAAGGTTGCTCTTCTTCTTTTATAACTTTCCCCCACTTCCTTTGTAAATTTCAAGAAAACTTAAGAATTGTTGTTTTTTGCAGTTTTAGAGGAGGACCTCCTCCCCGACTAAATATCGAAAAGTGATGTAGCGTATCTTTTGTAAACGTCCCAGAAAATGTCAAGCAAATTATAAGCCTAAAGGGGCGGCCTCTCGTCCGTCCAAACATCACAAACTCAGGTATCAACTATTAATAATCGTAACCTCTCCCCAGTCCTCTGTAAATTTCAAGTAACTCGGTAAAGTTAAATTGTTTCTCTGTATGTACTTAAGAGAAGCGGATGTCTCCCTATGCCCTTTTATTTTTATTAGAAAATCAGGAACCATATATAAATTTCATAACCTCACCTATTTTTTCTGTAAAAATTCAGTCGGGGGAGTTTAGTTTTGTTTTCACTGTAGTTTAAAAATAAAGTCGGTCAAAGGGGTGGTCCCCCTCCCCGACCAAATATCGAAAAATAATGTAGCGGATTTTTCAATGAAAATTTTCCAGCAAATCGCATAATTTTGTTCCAAGTTTCAAAAAGTATGGCAAGGGGGAGGCCCCCCTCTCCGTCCACATATGAAATCATCAGGTACCCCATATTAATTCCATAACCGCACCGCATGTTCTCTGTAAATCTCAGATAATTTAGAGAATTTTAGTTTTTTCACTGTACTTTAAAAAAAGTCGAACAAAGGGGAGGTCCCCCTCCGCCACCAAATATCGAGATATAAAGTAGCGGATCTTTGTCTAGATGCCAACCCCAACCTTCAATGAAAATTTCAAGCAAATTGGTAAACTTTGGTCGAATTTTCAAAAAGTCCGACAAAGGGGAGGTCCCCCTCCGCGACCAGGTGCCAAAAAATGAGGTACTCTATTTTCACCACATGAACGCCCCCTACGATCTCTGAAAGTTTCAAGTAAATCCGTTCAACCGTTTCGGAGCCAACTCGGAACATACAAACAAACAATCAAACAAACATAAATTGAATTTTATATATATAGATTTGTTATTTTAAATTAGTGAGAAAAATGTATAACAACCCATTCATTCGACTTCATTTTGGAATCTTCAATTATCAGGTAATATTCAGTGACGCCATAAGCGTAGGAAAGCCTCTGGGGAGGGGGCTTAGACCCCCCCAGAAAAATTTTAGCCCCCCCCCCCAGAAAAATTTTAGCCCCCCCCAGAATTTTAAACTCTATTTATAATTTTTTGAAAAAGCGTCGTCAAAAAGTAGAGAACATGTTCTTTTTGGGTCTAGAAGTGGTGCAAAATTGGCGGAGAAACAATGAATGTAATATGAACTTGTCGTAGGACAAACGTCCACCATTTCAACAGTCGTTGCAATGAATTTGCATCACTTCTTAAGGTGAGATCGGAATTCAGTGTTTTGAATGTGAATTAAAAAATTTTGTGATATTTCCCAAATAAATAATTTCTATATTGTTTTTATGATTTTTAATGCATTCTGACGCTTGTTTGAAACGTTTTTCCTCGAACAATTTCAAAAATTATCGATTTTTCTATAATGGATTTAGCAGTTTTGTGGCAAAATTTGAATAATTTGTACCAATTTATTTATTCTTACTCTTTTTTTAAACTATTTGAAAAAAAGGAAAACAAAAAATTACACATTAAAATATGAAAAAAAAATCAAGTAAGAAAACTTCCTGTGTAGTTAAAATAATTGAGGACATTTTTGGAAGTACTTTTAAAGTTGTGCCTTTAGAACAACTCACAATTTGTTTGCTGGGAAAAGTGTGGAACTACTTTTAGTTGCTTTATTATAAATTAATTGACGAGTTATTTTGATGTCCAATTTTTTATTCAATTTTATGAAATAAAACATTAATTGAACCTATAAGTTCAGTCTATAAATTTTTAGCTAGGGGGGCTATAGCCCCCCCCCCCCCCCCCCTAGGAAAATTGTCTAGCTACGCTAATGAGTGACGCTAACCTTTTGTGAAAAAATTGGTTTAGGATTTTTTTGTTTACATTTGTAGGTATTGAAATTGTAAATGGTGGACAAAATTGCTAGGCAGCAACTTTTTCAAAGTGAAAGGTACTAGAAGAAGAAAAAAATGTGTTTTAATATTTCAAGGCCAGTCGATGCTGTTGATTCTAAATAAATAAATATATTTAATATATTAATAAAACATTTCTTTTATTGAAGAAAAAATTGCTTATATAAATACATAAAATTGTATTTCAAAACGAAGGTAAGCAGTTCTAAATTTGAAGTAAAAGGTTTACCACAAATACGTAAAATTTGTCCAAATGAATGAAAAAAGTTCAATAAAAACATTCCATATATGAATTCAATTCAGTTAAATTTTTTCATTCTGTAGTATAGTGGTACATAAATATAGAAAAATATTAACTAATATATAGAATGCAATCTACCTAATTTCTACGAAAATCACATCGTTCAAACCAATAAAAATGTCTTTGGCTCTATACGAAGTTCAACTTTCTTCACAATGAGTTCATTTTAACTTAAAGAAGGGGTCACTTTTTTCTGGGTGTACCCTGCACCACTTTGTAGATCCACATTTTCGATACCATATCAAATCCATCAAATGTGTTGGGTACTATATATATTTCCATATACATATATTTAAATCTGACTCGATCTGGACAAAATTTGTTAGACTTCTCTAGACTTGAAATTTAAGTCGGATAATGGGGTGGAACAAAATGTTAGTAAAACAATATGGGAAACATTTAAATCTGAAGCAATTTTTATGCAACTTTGCAAAATTGTATTTATGATTTATCGGTCGATAGATATGTATTAGAAGTATATGAAAATCGGAGTCATTTTACGAGTTTTCGACTTATCAGTGACGTATTTACAAGGAAAATGTGGGTATTTTGGCCACTTTTGCCGAAATCAGAAAAAAACATATAGATGGGAGCCCTTTAGCGTAGCTATACAATTTTCCTAGGGGGGGCTATAGCCCCCCTATCTAAACATTTATAGACTGAACTTATAGGTTCAATTATTGTTTTATTTCATAAACAAGAATACAAAAATAGACATCAAAATAATATATAATAAAGCAACTAAAAGTAGTTTTAAAGGCACAACTTTAAAAGCACTTCCAAAAATGTCCTCACAAAGAAGTTAATTATATTAAATACACAGGAAGTCTTTTACTTCAGTTTTTTCATATTTTAATGCGTAATTTTTGTTTTCTTTTTTCAAGTAGTTTAAAAAAGAATAACAATAAATAAAATGGTAAAAATTATTCAAATTTTGCCACAAAAATGCTAAACCCATTACAGAAAAATCGATAATTTTTGAAAATATTCAAACAATCGTTTGAATGCATTAAAAATCATAAAAAAAAATATAAAAATGATTATAAATTAATGTTTCTTGAAGCTCGAGGACTTTATAAATATTTATATAATTCTCACAAAAGGTCATCAAATAAAAAACGAATAAATAAAAATTATTTATTTGGGAAAATATCACACAATTTTTTAATTCACATTCAAAACTCTGAATTCGGATCACACCGTAAGAAGTGATGCAAATTTATTGCAATGGCTGTTGAAACGGTGGACATTCGTTCTATGATGAGTTCCTATTACATTAATCGCTTCTCCGCCAATTTTGCACCACTTTCGGATCCAAAAAGAACATTTTAACTTCTTTTTTGGCGACGCTGTTTTGCAGCATTATTTAGATATTAATTTATGAAAGAATAGTTTTAATACCAATTACTATTTTTTAAATAAGATGACTAAACCAGACTAAACATATAATAAAGGAGCTTTACAGCCTGTTTATGTATGTCGAATGAGCTCTGTGGATCGACTAAAATGGAAACAAACAGCTGAATTTATAACCAAAAAACAGCTGTTTCTATGCATTTCAGTCGATCGATTGAACTCGTTCGACATACAGAAACAGGCTGTTAGTTATTCAACTAAACCATAAGTTCAATCACAGCTCTATTTCATAAATATCAAACTTCAAATATTGCCATAGGCAACTGCTACCACAACCCAAGTAATTCGATTGTGCGGTTGTATATCCTTCTTTAATTTTTATAAAAATGTAAAATCGTAATCCGATTGTGCGGTTGTATATACTTGTTTAATTTTTATAAAAATGTAAAATCGTAAATAGGTTTTCAAATTCTGGGGGGGGGCTAAATTTTTTCTGGGGGGTCTAAGCCCCCTCCCCAGAGGCCTTCCTACGCATACGATGGGAGCTATATCTAAATCTGAACCGATTTCACCCAAATTTGGTATGCATAGTTACAATATTATTTCTACTCCCTGTGCAAAATTTCACGTAAATCGGATTACAACTTTGACCAATGAGTGCATATCGGACGATAGATATATATGGGAGCTATATCTAAATCTGAACCGATTTAAACCAAATTTGGCATGCATAGCAAGAATATTATTTATACTCCCTGTGCAAAATTTAAAGCAAACAAAGGCATAACTCTAGCTTCTGGGGTCATACAAGTGCGAAAGATATATAGGAGAGCTATATCTAAAACTGAACCGATTTCTTCCAAAATCAATAGGGTTCTGACCCAAAACACATACTTGTGCCAAATTTGAAGTCGATTGGACTTAAATTGCGACCTAGACTTTGATTACAAAAATGTGTTCACAGACAGACGGACATGGCTAGATCGACTCAGGGACCGACCCTGAACAATAATGCCAAAGATCCCATATGTCTATCTCGTCTCCTTCTGGGTGTTGCAAACATATGCACTAAGTTATAATACCTTGTTCCACAGTGTGGCGCAGGGTATAAAAACATAAAAAACAAAAAGAAACGTTGCCTAATTTAATAAGAAAGTTGTACTCAAGCGAGTACAATGGCAGGGAATGGGTTAATAAAAACCGCCTATTGAACCCAATTGCAACAAAGTAATTTCATTTATACATTATTTCCTGATAAACAAAACTGTACATCCAGATAAATTATATACCTATACTAATGCATTTATTAAAATAAAATAAAAGTAAGTCTGAATCCCGTTTTGCACTTTATGCATAATACATTAAAATTAAATGTCTTGCTATTTAGCCCATAGTCCTTTATTTCTAATTAAGGTTTTAACTTGTCTTGACATACTTCTATTAAATTGTTTATTATTTCTTTTGGAATATCCGACTAATTTTGATGAACTTGGCTCTAGATCTCATCGCTATTTTTGGTGCTCTTTGCTGTAACCTAAAGCACCTTTTAACCAAAGACCATAAATTCTCAATGGGATTGAAATCGGGGCTTTGTGGTAGCTTTTTGAGCATTTTAGAACTGTGCTCCGACAACCGTTTCCTTGTTATTTTCTAAGTATGTTTGGGTTTGCCATCTTTTTGAAAAACAATTTAATCCTAAAAGTAGGTGCAAAGCTCCACATACTCAGGCAAATTTGATTGCACAATGTCAAGGTAGTCTACTTTTTTCATGATTCCTTATCACTAACCAACGGCCAAGTGTGTCACCATCCGCATACCATGAAGCTTCTGGGTCGTGGTGAAATTCTGGGTCGAATTAGCCATGTCCGTCCGTCCGTCTAACTAACTCCCGAACGGAAAAAGCTATCGACTTGAAACTTGGCATAAGTAGTTGTTATTTATGTAGGTCGGATGGTATTGCAAATGGACCATATCGGTTCACTTTTACGTATAGTCCCCATATAAACCGGCCCCATAGATTTGGCTTGCGAATCTTCTTAGAGAAGTAAATTTCGTCCGATCCGGTTGAAATTTGGTACGTGATGTTAGCATATGTTCTCAAATAACCATACAAAAATTGGGCTATATCGGTGCACAATTATATATAGCCCCCATATAAACCGATCGATCGCGATCCCCAGATTTGAAATCCGGAGCCTCTGGGAGGAGCAAAATTTATCCGATCCGGTTGACGTAGTGTTAGTATATAGTCTCTAATAACCATGACAAATTTGGTCCATATCGGTCCGTAATTATATATAACCCGCATATAAACCGATCCCCAGATTTGACCTTCGGAGCCTCTTGGGGGGAGTAAATTTCATCCGATCCGATTGAAATTTGGTACGTGTTCTAAGTATATAGTCTCTAACCACCACGCAAAAATTGGTCCATATCTGTCTTTAATTATATATATATATATATATATATATATATATATATATATATATATATATATATATATATATATATATATATATATATATATATATATATATATATATATATATATATATATATATATATATATATATATATATATATATATATATATATATATATATATATATATATATATATATATATATATATATATATATATATATATATATATATATATATATATATATAGACTCCTTATAAACCAATCTCCAGATTTGACCTCTGGAGCCTATTTGAAGAGCAATATTCATCCTATCCGGTTGAAGTTTTGTACGTGGTGTTACTATGCCAAAATTTGTCCATACACACAAAAATTTTTTTTTGATTCAATCACCAAATTAATTGATCCAATTAAATTTTTAATTGAAATGTCTTCAATCACGAAAATGATAGTATCAATCACAGTTTTAATTGGGCATAGAAAAAATTCTTGATTAAAAAATTAATTGATTTTTTCAGTAAATTTCAATTAATTTTTTTCCATTGATTCAATCAAAAATTTAATTGATGTTGATTGCAAAACTCAATTAATTTATTAATTAAAAAAGGTAACTATTTTTAATTACTTTCTGAATTGGCTCAGAGTTTTTATTTGGATTAACAAATAGTTGTTTGAAATACATTTTTAATTAAAAATTAAAAAAAATCAGCACTTTTTTTTAACTGAATTAGTCTTCCGAATTTGATTAAAAAGTTAATTGTATCAACATTAATTGTAACAACCATGCCAAACTTGGTCCATATCGGTATATAGTTATATAGCCCTCATATAAACCGATACCCAATCATACAAAAATTGGTCCATATGGGCTCATAATTATATATAGCTTCCATATACAGCAAACGCCACATTGTAATTCTGGCTATCTAATTACCGCGCAAAAGTTCATATCGGTTCGTAATTATTTGTAGACTTCCCTATATATACATTTCTGAGAATTTAATAGTTTGAGGGGAAAAATGGAGTTCAAAATAGCAAGAATGCCTTTAGTTCGATACGAAGTTCAAGATGGGCGCATTTGTAGTAAAATTTACAAATTTAAAGAAATAATGAACTATTTTATGAGAAGTGCGAATTTAGTAAATCTTTTTGCTTTATTTGTGTTTAACTTTTCCCAGTTTTTTAGTTCATTTAACTAACGTATACAAACAATTATTAGAGTAAAGGAAACTTTTTCCAAACATAATAATTCCATGAACTAAAATCAAGTTAACTTGACTTGGCTTTAATGAAATAGATGGTTCACTTTTTTGAGTAAAGTTAATACACTGAAAAAAATATTGTCGTGAGGTCAAAGATTTCATGTCTTTAAAATACGAATGCAAATTTTGCTTAGCATAGAAGACGCATTTCTCTAATATAAAGCTTTTTTCCTTGTCCAAAAGTCGATAAACTTTTCAATAAAGTCGTATTGTCCTTATAATTAAGTGATTTCACTTAAAAATGGATATCATAACATGAAAGAAAATATGTTTGGGCTAAGGTCAACTTGACTTTAATAATTCATAAAAAATCTTTAAATATAATGAAATTGTCTTTAAATTTGTTGTCTTTTTGCATCTTGAGTACAAAGCAAAAAATGATGCAAATATAGGACATGTTTTTCAACACTTAATTTGAAAGATGTTTTTTACTTGATACATAGCTTAATTTCTACTGGAAGTCGAGTCTTAATTTGGAAAATAAAGTTGTCGTTAACTCGGTATTAAAGGATTTTAATACCATAAGAAAAAAAAGAGCTGAAAAAGCGAAAAATTAAAATTTGTTTCCTAGAAGCAAGTATATAAAACCCAAATTTAAAAGAGAATTGTATCTTAAAATTATCCTTACTTGTATTCTCCGCTTCTTTGGCTCGGAAGCAATACCAAGGATTCAACAATTAATCGCAATTCATTTTTAATTTGAGGTAATCACACTTAATGCTTATTTAGAGCATATAATCTGCAATACCCACCACCATGGGACGCATATAATAATTTCCATTGAAAACATCTCCTAGTAATGTATTGTCATAACATATATAACATCACGACATTGGCTGAACTGGATAAAAAACATGCCCGGTTCCATAGATTTTGCTTTTATGCTAATGATTTTGGTATAGATTCCGAGGCAAAGAAGCGGAGAATTGAAGTAAGTATAACTCTAAGACACAATACCCTTCCAAATTTTAGTTTATAGTTTTGCAATCATGCAAAAGGAAGGACTTTTTGGTAGGATTCTTGTTTTCTTTCTACGAATCACCGAAGGAAAAATTGTGTTCCTATGTGCTTTAGATTAAATGTTGTAGGCTCTATAATTTAGTATTTAAAAAATACCGAATTTTGACCAATTTTTTTCCAAAACGGTAATTGCATTCTTTCTATCAGTACAATTTTTTTCTAGACTTCTTCCATTATATTTTTTTTTTTGTTTCTTTGAAACACTAAAAAGACGTATGTTTTAAGCTTTATATCGGCCAAGTAATATATGAATTATGTTCGGAAATCTATATTTTGTTCCAAACCAAATGACAAACCTATTATATCCCCATCCTATGGTAGTGCATATAAAAATATGCAATATTTATGCTACAGCTATTCCAAAAGATAAATATAAACTTTAATGCAAATAGTTGCCTTTAAGGGTTGCTCCTATAAAACTTTATTCTACTGCAACATTTGAAAACTCCCTTAAGTGTGTGCCTGTCATCGGTTTACCTAAGTTTTAAGACCAACCACACCTCCATATTCTCCGTGTATTCACCTTAGTAAGCAAAACCGATAAAGTTTTATTTGCAACATTTTTACCTTTAATGCAGCATCCAAGAACCCTTTAATAAACGGCCCCGTATAAACACCCAACTCACTTTGAAAAAGTTAAACTAGTGATGCCAGCAATCCAACTCTTAAATTATCTTTCACAATAAAGAAATGACTTTTAAATAATGTCACACAACAGGGGAAAGGAACGTTGATACTGAGTGGGAGGCTATGGGTGAACTCTATCGATACGGCCTTCGGGGGGGAGGAACAATTCTCTCCCATATGACTCGTTGGTTTGTTTTTACACAGTCTACCCAACCACTTAAGTTTTAAAAACAATTTTCGTTTTGACTTTTTTTTGCGAAATGAAAGCTATGGCATAAAGAAAAAATAAAGACATCGGCAAAAAGTGCTGTCTTCATCATCATCAACAACATCATTGAATGTATGTTCATTCGTTCAACTATTTTACCGCTCAATTGATTTTGCAATTTATATGCTCACATTACCTACCGATTGACTGGCGGAAGAAAAAAGACCAATTCACTCTACTCTACGTACAAATAGAAGATTTCCCAGTATCAAGAGCCAAATCATCAACAACAACAGCGCAATTACAGTGTGGCTGATATGTATAGTAACCAATTTAAACGTTGCTATCATTTCTAAACCGCTCGTCTGATAGCTGACAGATTTATACTAGTGACAGTTCATTGTATTTTTTACAAGCTTACAAAAATATTTTGATATATTGTATTCAGCAATTAAATTAGGCCTGACAGTGTGTTGAACTCCGTTCCCCAACCTTTTTGTTTTTTATTAATTATTGAATATTTTGCCAATACCTAATATGCCAATTCTAAACCAAGTCACTTACTGCGCCAACTTTGGTGCCATTGATACTTCTGAACACAAACTTTCAAGTCTACAAGTCGATCTTGAGGACTTGGAGCGTCGTTGGCAGACTCTTACTTAGGTATACGAAGCTGAGATGGTTTCCGATTGTACTAAAACGGAAAAAGAGTCAATACATGCCAAGTTTAATGAGTCTATAAGGGCCTACAAAAAATGCAAAGCTTCAATCCTATCACGACGCTTCAGCTAGAGTGCAGATTACGGCTGCGGTGAAAACTAAATTTGACATGGATCTTCCGAAGTCAACGTCCGTAAAAAAGTTGCACACTGTGTATGATCACTTGACTTCTTTAGCCGATCCTCATTTTTTCAACCCGTCCAATGTCGAAGTGGTAATTGGAAATGATCAACTGGCAAAAATACTTTTGGCGGACTTAATTCAAACGTCATCTTTAATGCCTATCGCCCTAAGCACCATTTTCGGATGGGTAATCTCTGGAGCTTGTTCATATTGAGTTGCAGTGTTGCAAGGGCGGCGGCATGTTGAACTCCGTTCCCCAAACTTTTTGTTTTTTATTAATTATTGAATATTTTGAATATCTACATTATTGAATATTTTGAATTTAACGTAAATAATTGAATTGCCAATACCTAATATGAATTATTGTTATCGATACTTGAATTCAACCTTTATGCGATAACCCTAAATTTTTTACTCAAAATGAATTTAAATGTTGTAAATTCTAAACCATAATGTCTGACTGACACTTCGTTTGTTGTAAAACTTCACTTGTGCTTCGTCATTGCCCTTGGTAAGCTGTCGTCATCCTGAATAAAGCCATACTTTGAATTCTAAAACTTATAACTTGCCTTTTGCTTCTTCTCTTTTTGTTACAAAAATCTTTACATTTCCGAGAGTTCATCTTTATATACAGTCCACTAAAGGAAACACCTCACGGATTTGTACACAGTGTGATTGACATATATTTGGGTGGGAAATCACATGTGGTTATCGTTAGAGCCCTTTAGTTTTCTCGTTACTGTGATACTGGCAGTGTTACATCACGTTCAAAAAGTGGGCGAAAAAAAGTACATAAAGACAATAATTTGGCCGGACCGAATCATACAATGGAAAGCATACAATAATTTTCTTTAAAACATATCTCCATAATGGATTGTCGTATAAACCATCATGACTTTAGCTACGGATAAAAAATGATGCAAATTCGATTAACATCAGATAAATAGAAGATTAGAAGGAAAATTAAACGCCGTATAGAGATGACCAGAGATGCCTTTTTCAAATATAATAAGTATATACGACAGTAAGTTCGGCCAGGCCGAATCTTATCTACCCTCCACCATGGATTGCCTAGAAACTTCTACTAAAGACTGTCATCCACAAGTTGTGTTAAAACAACTTAACATCGTCTTCTACATTCTAAGTTAGTCCATACGTGGTAAATATTAGACAGATTAAATACGTATATAATTCAGTTCTTGACGGTAATTAGAGAGCCAGAATTCAAATATGTGGGTCGCCTTATATGTGGGCTATATACAATTATGAACCGATATAGACAAATTTTTGTGTGATTGTGAGAGGTCAAATCTGGGAATTGGGTTATATGAGGGCTATATATAATTATGGACCGATATGGACTAATTTTTGCATGGTTGTTAGAAACCATTTACTAAAACTATGTAAAAAATTTCAGCCGGATCGGATGAAATTTGCTTCTCTTAGAGGCTCCGCAAGCAAAATCTGGAGGTCTGTTTATATGGGGGCTACGCGTAAAAGTGGACCGATATGGCCCATTTGCAATACCGTCTGACCTACATCAATAACAACTAGTTGTGCCAAGGTTCAAGTCGATAGCTTGTTTCATTCGAAAGTTAGCTTAATTTCAATAGACGGACGGACATGCTTAGATCGACTTAGAATTTCACCACGACCCAGAATATATATACTTTATGGGATCTTAGAGCAATATTTCGATGTGTTACAAACGAAATGACAAAGTTAATATACCTCCATCCTATGGTGGAGGGTATAAAAAGGTTTTTACAAATCATGACATAAACTTCTCTACAAAAGTCAGATTTGTAAAATGTTATATTTGGTCGCAGTTGAGACGTGGACTATTAAAAATATTGTTGCGAAGAGGCTTGAATCCTTCGAAATATGGGTGTATCGAAGAATTTTGAAGATTGCTTGGATAGATCGTGAAACCAGCAAGTTTTAAGAAGAATGGAATTGGAGAGACAATTGCTACGAAATGTTAAAACGCGAAAAATTTCGTGCTTGGGACACCTCATGAGAAATAAATACATATTTCTGCACACCAGCATAAAGAGAACAAGTATATACAGTAGTAAGTTCGGCCGGGCCGAATCTTAAATACCCACCATCATGAATCAAATATAATAGTAATCAGTCGAACAGTCTATAAGGAGGCTATACCAAAACTTGGACAGAAACGGGCCATTTTTAACACACATCTTTATGGTCCTAAAATACCTCTAGATTTCTAATTTCTGGTAAATTGGATAAAAACTTCGGATTCTATAAGTCCAAGAAGTAAATTTGGGAGATAGGTCTATATGGTGGCTACAACGAAACATTGACCGATTTTCTGCACACGTACTTGTGGTCCTAAAATACATCACGATTTCCAATTTTAGGCACACCGGATAAAAACTACGGTTTCTTGAAGCTCAAGACCCCAAATCGGGGGATCGGTTTATATGGGAGATATATCAAAACTTGGACCTATACTCCCGACCGATACCTCTAGATTTTAAATTTCAAGCAAATCGGATAGAAAATTCAGTACCCAGGCGCGCAAGAAGTAAAATCGGGAGATCGGTCTATATGGGGGCTATACCAAAACATGAACCGATACTCCCCATTTTCACAACACCTATTTGTGGTCTTAAAATACCTCTAGATTTTCAATTTCAAACAAATCGGATTTTAAATACAGTTTCTAGACGCCCAGGAAGTAAAATCGGGAGATCGGTCTATATGGGGTCTATACAAAAACATGGACCAAGACACCCCTTTTTCGACACACCAATCTTTGGACCTCAATTACCTCTAGATTTTCAATTTCAGGCAAATTGGACAAAAAAGGAGAGTTTCTGGACGCCCATGAAGTAAAATCCGGAAATCGGACCTCAATTACCTTTAGATTTCCAATTTCAGGCAAATTGGATAAAAACTACGGGTTTTAAAAGCCCAAGACCTCAAATCTGGAGATCGGTTTATATGGGGACTATATCGAAACTTGGACCGATATAGCCCAACTACGAACTTGACCTGCCTGCAAACAAAACACGAATCTGTGCAAAATTTCAGAGCGATAGCGCTATTATTGAAGGCTGTAGCGTGATTACAATAGACCGACAGACGGACATGCTTATATCGGCTTAGAATTTCTCCCTGATCAAGAATATATATACTTTATATAGTCGGAAATCGATATTTCGATGTGTTACAAACGGAATGATAAACTTGTTATACCCCCGTCACCATTCTATGATGGTGGGTATAAAAATAGAAGGACAACGAGTAAGAGGCAGGATAGAAGTAAACTGGCTGAAAAACATCCAAGAATGGACAGGCTACCGGGATGAATGTAAATAAACAAAGAAATAAGCTGAAAATGTAAACACTCGATTGGCCACCAGAACTCTGCCACGAATATTCCAACAGGAACCAGCACCACTGCACTCATCCAACCAAGAATGGCTTAAAACGAAGGTTCCTCGCTTCATTTCTACCGTACAATGACCACTAAAATCTTCGAATCTCAGTCTGTTGGGCTTTTGGTTGGCATTAAAAACTGCAAAATGTCGATCATTTCAAAAACGGGCCAAACAACCGCAGAGTCGGTTTCGGACAGTATGTGATGGCTTTATCAGCCGTTTGAAGGCCATAATTTGTGCCAAAGGTAGTCAAGTCGAACAAACCTGAGCGAATTTGAAAAGTTGATATATTTCCGACATTGTTTCATTTTAACCGTTGCAATTAATCCTCTGATGGGTGAGAAGGCCCATATGGGCCTTTTTAATTTTCAAACTGAAATTACACCTTGATGATCCAAAGGAAGCATACCCAACCCCCACTTCTATTCCAAGGAAATGTTGTCTAGAATCGTTCAAAAAAGTTTCAAACCGACAAATTCTATAGTTGCTATTGAGATTTGAATTTGTTTACGGGAACGTGTGAAAAGGTCCTCTTGAGCCTTGTTCTGAAAATTCAAGACATTGTTGGGCGGTCGGTTTATATGGGGGATATATAAAATTATGGTTCGATGTGGGCCAAGTTGTTAGAGAATGTTGTTGGAGAGCATATACGTATATCACTTATTAAATTTCAATCGGATCGGATGAAATTTGGATAATGGACCTCCGCATCCTCTTGGAGGAAGAAGGTCCATTATGGGGATCGGTTTATAAGGGTCCTATATAATTATAGATAAATTTAGACCAATTTTGCATGGCATAGTTTAGGATTACGTACCAATGGGATTGAATGAAATTTCCTCCTCCAAAAGGCTATGGAGGTTCAATCTGGGGATCTGTTTATATGAGGCCTATGTATAATTATGGACCGACATGAAACAATTTTTGAACGGTTTTTATAGAAGAATTTTTATGGGTACAGAAACATTCATAGTTAATTTAATGAATATACCACATACACAAAAAAAAATTCACGAAATTTTTTACAATTAAAGTCTTAATTCAGTTTCAAAAAAATATTCAAGTAAAAATTTAATTTATTCAACAAATTTCTTAATTGAAACAAAAATCAATCACAAAAATTAATAGTATCAATTAATTTTTTAATTGGATCAATTAATTTTTCAATTGACTTTCAATTAATTTTTTTAATTGATACTATCATTTCTGTGATGGAAGACATTTAAATTAAAAATTAATTGGATCAATTAATTTCGTGATTGAATCAGAAGAATTTTTTTTTGTGTGAACCATTATATTTTTGGCATGAAAGCGAAATTTTTTGCGACAATAACGTTGTCTTCTCCCTATACAAAATTTACAGTTTGCTCTAGGATCACCACTTGTAATTTTTTATAAAAACTACATTAAGTGGAATATAACCATATAGTTTTTATAGAGCATTTCTTGATCGCCGAAGTTTTACAAAATAAGTTATAAACATCAAATTTTTAAAGAAAATTTTTTCTCACCCATTTTTCATAAAAAAAAATTATAAACATCGATTTTTTAAAGAAAATTACCTGATCGCCGATTTCCTTAAATTTTTCATAGAAAATAATATGAACATTGAATATTTATATAAAATTCCATTACATTTAAAGTTTTATAGAAAATTTCTTAATCACCGAATATTTCTAAAAAATTCTTGATCGCCGAATATGTATAGAAAATTTCATCGCATTTGCATAGAAAATCTACGCACTGAAAAAACAGTGAACCCTTTTCCATTGCAAAATGAACTAAACTGTAGTAATATTGACCATGATTTAGCCCTTAAGATTTTTTTCAACTTGTCTAGTTTATAATTCTCTTAAATTGTAGTTCATCTATAACATTGTATTTTAGTTCATTTTTACAACACCATAAGATTTATATACCCCTACCAAGTTAAGAAGTCGGTATTATTTTGGTTTACTTGCTTATTTTTAGGGAAACCTGATAATAAAAATTTGTTATCAGTCTCTTTAAAATCTCGACGACTAAACTATTTTTAAATCAATCATTCCACAGTACAGAGAAATTAAATAATTAAAGGAACAACAAACCGTTTTACTATTATGAAAAATTTCATACATTAAAATTAAACTTTCTTTAAGCAAAAGTACTTTATTATAAAAACTTATGATGAAAGTTCTTAATACAATGTTTTTTTTTTGTGAATAAAAATTATGACCACGTGGAACAAGAAAGTAGTTCATTTGAACTCGCTGTTTGGACATTTTGACTTATCCGTTTTTATTAATCGTAAGTAAATTTTTCACATATCTTGCTGAAAAAAATGGAAGCAATAATGGAAATTGTTAAAAATTAACACCATGTAATAAAATATAATTTTTTAATTCTTTATTTTAGCTTGTAACTTACCATATGTGGGGGCATTTTATCAAACGGTGTAAGGAATTCAACTTTTATTTGGAAAACGTATCTCATAAAATTTGTACCTGAAACAATTAGAGAAATAATGAAGTATTCTATATAAACTCATAAAACTGTGTTGTTATCGATGTGAAGGATATAATAAAATAAATATTCTAGTTGAAAGAAAGCCAAAGTTTTAATGTAAAACTTACCAATTCTCTATTAAATTGTACGCTGAGGGGAAATATAAAAAGTTGTCCAAATTTATTTAGGCTAATCTGAAATTAAATATTTATTTTTTACATTAAATAAAATTATTAAATAGGTTTCCAAAAAATCGAATGAAAAAAATAATATTATGCATGAAAAAAACAAATATTGTGGTTAAAAGAAAGTTAAAGAATGCTTACCAATTCACTATTAAATTACAAGCAAAGGAGTACTAATTTTTTTCAAATTTTTAAGGGGTTATTTTGAAATTAAATATTTGTTTTTTTACATTAAAAATATTACATTGATTAAAGAAATACTAAAATAAGTTATTAAAAACCTGTAATTTTGATGGTAAAAAGGTCATAAAAACGTAAATATTCTATTTGAAAGAAAGCCTAATTTTAAAAGAAAACTTACCAATTCTCTATTTTTTAAATTTGTTCGAACCCATCTGGAGTTGCTCTGAAATTAAATATTGCTTTTACAACAAAGAAAAACATTAAACTGGTTTCCAAAAAAAAAATAATTATAAATAATTATATAAATAAAAAATATTATTTTTAAAAGAAAGCCATATTAAAAAAACAATACTTACCAATTTATGACTAAACTATACGCTGAGATATAACAAACATTTTCCAAATTCATCTGGAATTGAATATTAATGTTTTACATTGAATAATAAAAATTTCAATACACTTCCATTTCAACATATTTTCCTAAATATTCTTAATAACTTTTCTCTAAACTACCGACAAAATATTAATAACTTTCATTTAAAAGGTTTAATAAACAAACACCAATATATGTCTCAAAATTCCAAAATATTCCATGCCTTTATATTCCTCTGTTGCATATTAAAAGATGCAACAGCCCACGCCAACGCCAACTATATAACTGAAGCATGCCAAACAAAACCAAGCAAAGCCAAAACATTCCTACAACAACAAAAACACATGTGCCTTTATTGAAAACAACACCTCATCCAGCCAAATAAACCATCCACCAAAGACCATTAATAAAGAAGACGTGAATTGGGCTTTGATAGTGTTAGTAATAGAAAACAGAGATTAATATCATACTTGTTGGAAAAGCGCTCCGAACTTACTGGTTTGATGCAGACAATTTTTATTTAGCTATTTTCTCCAACATTTCACGCAAATTTCTGTGTCGGTTGCACTAAATTATTAATAAAATGTTTCACAAAGTGTTTTTGTTCGTTTAAGAGTTAAAAAAATTGCTAAAATAAGCGAATTAAGTTTTGTTACGAATGCAAAATGAAAAGAGAAACCGAAAAAAAGTTGCAACGTCTCATGGAACATGTATGATATTAATCTCTGTTTTTTCAAGAAAAAGAGGAAGAGCAAGCTTATCTCACGTCTTCTTTATTAATGGTCTTTGCCATCCACGAATAACAAACACACATACAAACCACTAAATGAACAAAATAAAAACAACCCCACGCTCATGTATACACAACAAAACTCATGTAACATCATCAAGGCCGTATTCAGGGGGGGGGGGGATGAGGGGGATCAAACCCCCCCGAAATGAATGAATATTTTTATATAAATAAATATATATTTTTAGCTGCATAGAAAAATCTTATCGAAGATGTTGAAGAAAAGCTGGAGGTTTTATTTTGAAAAACGCTTACCTATAAAACTTGCACAAATCATAGAATACTAGTTGAAAAGCCCGTCAAACGACGGTCGAAAAAAAAATAACTTGTTTTTGTTCTCGCGCCACAAATTTCATTTTTGGAAAATTCATTTCTGCTTTTTATGTGTGTTTGTTGTTCTTTTTGTGAACATGACCAAAGACCATTAATAAAGAAGACGTGAGATAAGCTTGCTCTTCCTCTTTTTCTTGAAAAAACAGAGATTAATATCATACATGTTCCATGAGACGTTGCAACTTTTTTTCGGTTTCTCTTTTCATTTTGCATTCGTAACAAAACTTAATTCGCTTATTTTAGCAATTTTTTTAACTCTTAAACGAACAAAAACACTTTGTGAAACATTTTATTAATAATTTAGTGCAACCGACACAGAAATTTGCGTGAAATGTTGGAGAAAATAGCTAAATAAAAATTGTCTGCATCAAACCAGTAAGTTCGGAGCGCTTTTCCAACAAGTATGATATTAATCTCTGTTTTCTATTACTAACACTATCAAAGCCCAATTCACGTCTTCTTTATTAATGGTCTTTGAACATGACTTACTATGTTTGGCCATAGCAACAACAACGAAACAGCCAAACACACATGTGTAAATGAAATGGCGCAAAACCTGCGAAAAGAACCTGCATAATTCAGCGATGGAAGCAATAAAGAGATATTTCCAAACGTGCACATTCTTTTAAAAATTTTGGTCACTTTGTCAGTTACTCAGGGATGGAAAATACAATTTTTAAGAAAGTACAAAAATGGTATATTTTGAGCGGAAAGGTAATTTTACTAAATTTCAACAAAAATTTCACTGGAAAATTATTGTCAAGAGACTGAATTTTAAAGAAAATAAAATTTTGACAAAATTTTCTATATAAATAAAATTTTGCAAAAATGTTCTATAGAAAAAAAAATTTGCAAATTTTTTTCTATAGAAATAAAATTTTGCAAAAATTTCCTATAGAAATAAAATTTTTACAAAATTTTTAATTGAAATAAAATTTTGACAAAATTTTCTATAAAAATAAAATTTTGCAAAAATTCTATATAGAAATAAAATTTTGACATTTTCTACCGAAATAAAAAATCGATTGACTATGTCTTTTACAAAATCGAGATTTTCTACCCATGTCTGTTTTGCCATATTTGTAAAAGACTATTAGCAAATAAGGTTGATAAAGACTTTCTCAAAATATTAAAATATTTTGTCAAAGCTATTGTACCATAAATCTGATATCGACTCAAAAATGTATACACAAAAGGTACTAAATCATTCGCGGGGGTATCACGGTACTGACCGGGGTGAAAACGTTTTGAAAAAAGTACTATAGTACTGCATTTTCCATCCCTGCAGTTACTACGTGCTCATCCGAACGTTCATTTTCAACAATGAAGAGATTAAAGACGTATCTTAGAAATTCGACTAGCGAGAGTAGACTCAAAGGATTGGCATCAATGTCAGTTCATCGCCGAATAAATGTGCCGACTGAAGAAGTCATTGATTTATTTGCTGCCCAAAAAGCCCGTCGGCTCAATTTAATATTATAAAACAAGTAAGGAAAGTCTAAAGTCGGGCGGTGCCGACTATATTATACCCTGCACCACTTTGTAGATCTAAATTTTCGATATCATATCCGTCAAATGTGTTGGGGGCTATAAATAAAGGTTAGGTTTGGTGGCAGCCCGATGTATCAGACTCACTTAGACTATTCAGTCCATTGTGATACCACATTGGTGAACTTCTCTCTTATCACTGAGTGCTGCTCGATTCCATGTTAAGCTCAATGACAAGGGACCTCCTTTTTATAGCCGAGTCCGAACGGCGTTCCACATTGCAGTGAAACCACTTAGAAAAGCTTTGAAACCCTCAGAAATGTCACTAGCATTACTGAGGTGGGATAATCCACCGCTGAAAACTTTTTGGTGTTCGGTCGAAGCAGAAATCGAACCCACGAACTTGTGTATGCAAGGCGGGCATACCCAAGGTCGTGGGTTGCACAACGGTGGGAGCCACCGTGGTGCAATGGTAAGCTGTGGCTACAAATAAAGGTTTGTCCCAAATACATACATTTAAATATCACTCGATCTGGACAGAATTTGAAAGACTTCTACAAAATCTACAGACTCAAAATTTAAGTCGCTAGGGTTGAACACAATGTTAGTAAAAAATATGGGAAACATTTAAATCTGAAGCAATTTTAAGGAAACTTCGCAAAAGTTTATTTATGATTTATCGCTCGATATATACATATGTATTAGAATTTTAGGAAAATTAGAGTCATTTTTACAACTTTTCGACTAAGCAGTGGCGATTTAACAAGGAAAATGATGGTATTTTGACCATTTTTGTCGAAATCAGAAAAACATATATATGGGAGCTATATCTAAATCTGGACCGATTTCAATCAAATTTGGCATACATGACTTTATTACTAATAGTACTCCTAGTGCAAAATTTCAACCAAATTGGGCCAAAACTCTGGCTTCTGGGGCCATATAAGTCCATATATATGGAAGCTATATCTAAATCTGAACCGATTTCAATCAAATTTGGCACGCATAGCTACAATGCTAAATCTACTCCCTGTGCAAAATTTCAACCGAATTGGGCCAAAACTCTGGCTTTTAGGACCATATTAGTCCATATCGGGAGAAAGATATATATGGGAGCTATATCTAAATCTGAACCGATTTGGCTGATATTTTGCAAGATTTTTGAGATTCATAAAATATTTGGATGTACGGTATTTCAAGAAAATCGGTTGATAAACACGCTAACTATGACCACATCGGGGATAAATATATATGGCAGCTATATCTAAATCTGAACCGATTTTTTCCAAAACCAATAGCGATTGTCTCTGTCCCAAGAAACGGCCCTCTGCCAAATTTGAGGACGATCGGACTTAAATTGCGAGCTGTACTTTGTGCACAAAATTACATATACTGACAGACGGACGGACAGACAGACAGACAGACAGACAGACGGACATCGCTAAATCGACTCAGAATTTAATTCTAAGCCGATCGGTATACTGAAGGGTATAAATATTGTATACATACCTATGCATAAATAAAATTTTCTACACATGAGATTATATGAATATTTTTTTTTAAGTTGAACCCCCCCCCGAATTAAAATCCTGGCTACGGCCTTGAACATCATCTTTACATTAATCACATTTCACTATGCCTATAAAGATCTCTGTACTATGCATTAGTTCATCACATCTGCTGACAATTTACTCTAAGAATAGGCACACCAGTTTATGAACTATGAAACGTTTAACTTAAAATTTGCAAAAACTTCATGAAATGTTATCTACCATTTTTGACGAAAATGTCTATAAATTTAATTACATGTGAACTAAAAATATTTCATTGGGTAATTTTCTACCAACAATTATTAACTATAGGAATTGTCAGTAAGAAATTGCTATCCACTTTCAAGTTCATTTTTCGTAAACAAATATTTTCTCATACAAAAAAATCTTATAGTAAATTGCACTTATTATTTAGAAAATACTTTACATTTCACAAGTAGTTTTATACCATGACAAACGAATTTTTAACTACCAGTTAAGAAATTTTTTAAGGAAATTTCCATCGTATTTTGTAGGCCATGAACTAAACGATTGCTACTTAGAATTTGTAAAATTTCCTTTCGAGTAGTTAATTTTCGTTGACGATACGAAAAATTAACTAAAATTCTGGAAAATTCTTGTAATAAATTATTGTAAAAATCTTCTTAAATTTACGAGACACTTTTTTTTCTGTGCGTGAATATTTTATACGCTACCTATTTCATAATCACAACATAGCATCTTTACTTCCACGTAAAAGTTTGCTGGGTTATGTCAGACATTCGCAACATGAATAGACATCCCGCACATTTGTACAGTATATGAGCTTTTTCTGTTGACAATTGCTCTTCTAGTTTTTTTTTGTGGAAGTTTTCTGTGAAATTTTTACACATTTTCAATTCTATTTACTCCCCATAATCATCATCAATGTCAATTTCATGAACTTAATACCGATGAAGTAGCACACTTTTGTCTGTGGTTGGTGCACAATGACTCGAATACCAGTCGGCTCAGAAGCACACACGCATACACACGCACCACACACAGACATAAACCGGAAGAGTTGCTGATTGTATCGGAATTTTTGTTCCTTGTTTTGAAGGTAAACTTTTTTGCTGGATATGTCAACTATACCAAATGTTGTCTTTGTGGGAGGATTCGTTCATACTCACTCACAAACACATATGTACACACATATTCTTAGAGAAGCCAAGCAATATTGAATGTGAATGTTATCAGCCGTATTTATCGTTAAGTTTCCATCAGTTTAGTGTCATCAATACTCGTACACGATGATTGTTTCATGTATGATAAGATAGTGACTATGTCGTCATATCTTTAAGCAATTGATTTTCGTAGTTTTCACCAACAAAATATAGGAGAATTTTTCTCCAATCCATTACAATATAAGGTCGGTATTAAGTTGACATTATGGCGCGAAAATGGAAACTTTTTCACGGTTAGATTTCTTGAACAATCTAACTTTTTGAATTGTTGCTTTAGATCATTGTCCTTCACATTAGAATATAATTTATATGGAAACACGTATATACGGTCGTAAGTTCGGCCAAGCCGAATCTTATGTACCCTCTACCATGGATTGCGTACAAATTTATACTTAAGACGGTAAAGATCCACAATTGAATTACTTGGGTTGTTGTAACACTTACGGATTTCAAGGTGTCTTAAAACATTTTAACATCGTCTTCTAAAATGTAAGTTAGTCCATACGGAGTATATATTAGACGAAAACAAGTATATACGGCAGTAAGTTCGGCCAGGCCGAATCTTATATACCCTCCACCATGGATTGCGTAGAAACTTCTACGAAAGACTGTCATCCACAATCGAATTACTTGGGTTGTGGTATGTTAAAACATCGTTTTCTTAATTGTGAGTTAGTGGTATATATTAGACAAAAAAGAAATGTATAGGTAAGTCTACAAATAATTACGAATTGATATGGACTTTTGCACGGTACGTAGAGAGCCAGAATTGAAATATGGAGGTCGCTTATATGTGGGCTATATACAATTATGAACTTGATATTACCAATTTTTTTGTGAGTGAGGATCGATTTATCTGAGGGCTATATATAACTATAGACCAATATGGACCTAGTTAGGCATGGTTGTTAACGGCCATATACTAGCACAATGTACCAAATTTCAACTGACTCGGATGAAATTTGCTACTCCAAGTGGCTCCAAAAACAAATCTCGGGATCGGTTTATTGGGGGCTATATATGATTATGGACTGATATAGACCACTTTTGGCATGGTTTTTAAATATCATATACTAACACCACGTACCAAATTTCAACCGAATCGGATGAATTTTGCTCTTCCAAGGGGCTCCGGAGGTCAAATCTGGGGATCGGTTTATATGGGGGCTATATATAATTATGAACCGATGTGGACCAAGTTTTGTATGGATGTTAGAGACCATATACTAACACCATGTACAAAATTTCAGCCGAATCGGATGAAATTTGCTTCTCTTAGAGGCCTCGCAAGCCAAATCGGGGGATCGGTTTATATGGGGGCTATATATAATTATGGACCGATGTGAACCAATTCCTGCATGGTTGTTGGATACCATATACTAACATCACGTACCAAATTTCAAACGAATCGGATGGATTTTGATCTTCCAAGGGGCTCCAAAACTAAATCTCGGGATCGGTTTATATGGGGGCTATATATGATTATGGACTGATATGGACCGCTTTTGGCATGGTTGTTAAATATCATATGCTACCAAATTTCAACCAGATCGAATGAGTTTTGCTTCTCCAAAAGGCACCGGAGGTCAAATCTGGGGATCGGTTTATATGGGGGCTATATATAATTATGGACTGATGTGAACCAATTCCTGCATGGTTGTTGGATACCATATACTAACATCACGTACCAAATTTCAAACGAATCGGATGGATTTTGATCTTCCAAGGGGCTCCGTAGGTCAAATATGGGGATTGGTTTATATAGGGGCTATATATAATTATGGACCGATTTCGACCAATTTTTGCATGGGTGTTTGAGGCCATATAATAACACCACGTTCAAAATTTCAATTGAATTTTGGTGTTCCAAGAGGCTCCGAAGGTCAAATCTGGTGATCGGTTTATATGGGGGCTATATATAATTATGGACCGATGTGGACCACTTTTCGCATGGTTATTAGAAACCATATGCCGACACCATGTACCAAATTTCAGCCGGATCGGATGCAATTTGCTTCTCTTAGAGGATTCGCAAGCCAAATTGGGGGATCGGTTTATATGGGGGCTATATATAATTATGGACCGATGTGGACCTATTTTTGCATGGTTGTTAGAGACCATATACTAACACCATGTACCAAATTTCAGCCGAATCGGATGAAATTTGCTTCTCTTAGAGGATTCGCAAGCCAAATTTGGGTGTCCGTTTATATTGGGGCTATACGTTACAACTACTTGTGCCAAATTTCAAGTCGATAGCTTGTTTCGTTCGGAAGTTAGCGTGATTTCAACAAACGGACATGCTCAGATCGACTCAGAATTTCACCACGACCCAGAATATTTATACTTTATGGGGTCTTAGAGCAATATTTCGATGTGTTACAAACGGAATGGCAAAGTTAATGTACCCCAACCTATGGTGGAGGGTATAAAAAGCAGATTAAATAACTATATAAACCTCTTTAGTTCATGAAAGGGATATACTGAGGAGTTTATAATTAATTTTTAACCGATATTAACCAATTATTCGGGATCATTTGAAAGTCAGAAGTGAAATATGGGGGTCGGTTTATATGGGGGTCGGTTTATATGGCGGTTATATATAAGTATGAACCGATATGGATCAATTTTTGTGTGACGAGCACCAAATTTTAGCAGGATCAGATAAAATTTGCTTATCCAGGACGTTCAAGAAGTAAAATCTGGCGATCGTTTTATATGGGGGCTATATGTAATTATGGACTAATATAGACCAATTTTTACATTGTTTTGAACCTATATACTAACTCAATGTACCAAATTTCAATCTGATCGGATGAAATTTTCTCCTCTAGGAGGCTCAAGAAGTAAAATTTGGAAATCGGTTTATCTGAGGGTTATATATAATGTTAGAGACTATATGCTAGAACCACGTACCAAATTTCAACCGCAAATAAATTCTGGGGATCGGTTTATATGGGGGCTCTATATGTAATTAACAGGAGGTGGGTCTGGGTCGAACGGTATATATTTTATAGAGTCAATATTTCTGGTAGGCACATTTTTTCGCAGATACACTGACCACTATATTGTTTAGGGTGCTGTGCCAATACTTATGTGTGGTACTGTATATACTTTATGGGGTCTTAGACCAATATTTCGATGTTTTACAAACGAAATGACAAAGTTAATCATATGATGGAGGGTACACAAAAAAAAATAATACATTTATTTTATGAATAGTGTTCACAAAAAATTTTCAAACACAGGATTCATAAATTATATGAAAACAATTCATAAAATAAAAATACAGGTATTCATTGAATACGAATGTATACATAATATGAATGGAATTTTTAATATTATTGAAAAATATGAACTTTTACATAATATATAATAAAACCGTCATGCCTTACATGTAACTTTTCATTTAGATTTCTGATTCTTAATGCCTGTATAATTGGACAAAATGTATGAACCCATTTATTAAAACCCGCATTAAAGTCCAGCCAGCAAAGAACATAATTATATAATTCATAATTATAATATTTTATATTATTTATAAACATAAGCACCAACGCTTCCAGTTAACATTGTTTTTTCGTCAATTTTTGTACGGCAATAAATAATCTTGGAATTGCGACGGAGACTCAAACTGTACTAAAAAACTCAAACACACGTGTTGCCTTCAAAACGTTATGTTTCGTTTTTTTTTTGTCTCGTATTATATGCTTGTATTGTATACACATGAGAGTAACTTCATGTTGTGGTTCTCTCACGCTAAGAGAAAACCAGTATATTTGCTATATTAAGTAAAGTTTCATTAATTTTATGAAACCGTCCCTATATGTTATTAAAAAATTCATAATTTCATAACAAGTATTTACGAAAACAATATATTATTTAGGTGTACACATTTTTTATGCAAAAGTCCATAAATTTATAAAAAATGTACAAATTTATGTACAAATTCATATTTTATTTATATTTAAACTTCTTCGAATATTTTGATAACAAAAACATTTTCTACTCTATGTTGATCGTAAATCATTTTCCATCCATACTCGTATTGTGTCAAATGGCCAAATCTCTATCCCATTGAGCCAATGTATGTGGTTAGTCAAACTTCCGATACTATCGATCTCAATAAACTTAATGACAAATAGACTTAATCTATTTTGATTTTCTATGTGTACACACATTGATGGTTTGCAGAGATCACTTTCCCTTGATCAGCGGTCAGAAAAAAACAAACTTTTTGTCTCCGGAGGGGCAAAAAGGCCATGTTAACCAAATCAATATAAAATCAAGTGTTTGTTTCTATCTCTTTCTCTTTCTTACTCTCTAATCAGAGAAAACAGATCAATAGCTATAATGGCCACAACTAAATGGTCAAGATCAAAGATATTAAGAGTTTAACCTTTAGTTCATTGCCGGTAGTCTTCAGTGTCTGATATGAAGAGATCTGTTAACGGTTTAAAGAAAACAATGAGTGTGTTTTTTTGAAAGCATTACATTATCCGTCCGTCCGTCCATCTGTCATCGTTTTTGCTCTATCTTGTTCGTTACATTTTACCAAGAACAATGACTTGGCATTCAAAATGTTTTGACAACTTTTGAATGGATCAAAAATATAATTTCAAATTGCTAGAAATTAAGTCAAATGGACTGTGAGCGTTTCTGGGTATTCTTGCCATCGAAAGAAGATACCTGTAAGGTTTGTGGTAGACGCAGCAGCAGCAGACACTGACACTTTGTCATCATAATCAATACCCAAATTTTTACATGCTACCGGCCATTCTATTTAAGACAGTCTTCTTCAACATTGTGATTATCGCCTTCTTCATCAACATAACGACAGCTTCTTCTGCGCGTTCAACGTTAACAAGCAAAGGTTTTTGGTATTTTTTTTACATTTGTTATGGGCTCTGCTGCCAGCTGGGTTTACAAAAACCTTTCTTTCAGTCTCCAGCAAATGGCTGGCTGTTCGCTGACTGATCGAGAGCATTGGCTTGAAGACGAAACTTTTAAGAGTATTACTACAGTGCAAGATTCGGTAAAGGTTGAACGTGTTTTCTTGACGTGGTCTAGCATCGTCACTTGGATTACTCGATCATATGCTAGAAAAATGCATTTCCTACACATGTGTTTTCAACTCAAAGTAGTGTTGTTGTTCTTGCTCATCAAACTCACCCTATGTTCGGCTTTCGGTCACAAGATAACACTCATGAAGAATAGTTTTCGTTATTTACAAGAGAACATGCTTCGTAATAGCATGAATCGGGCCAAAATCAATTACGACATCATTTTCGAATGCCGTTCGAAGTAAGTGTTTAAGTGAATGTTTGTGAGAGAAAGAGAGTGTGATGCTGAGAGCTATTACAATGAGTATAATCAGTAATGAGATATTATTTTATTGCCAATCAAATTAGTTTTCAATTAAAATTTACTCTTACCTTTATTGTGCATATAAAATCAGAAGCCATTGTGGAACTAAAAGAAAAAAAAAAACAAATGCAATGCTTGAAAGTGTTTTAATATTGAATGTGATGAAACATATATTAATTTAAATAGAAAATAACAACAAAAACCAATATGTTTGCCATGTGGAGAGCAAACATTGAAATTCCATTTTAATGTAAAGATCAATAAAATTGTCTCACAGGTGAAAAAATAAACTAAACTAAACAACATTTAGTTGCCTAAATTGTTAAACAAGAAAAACACATGGAACTATTGGGGAATTATAATTTATTTCAAAATATTATAAATATTTAAAATAATTTAAATTAAAGTTTCTGAAATCTATTTTAAATGAAATAACATAAAAATTTATTCGTTTATTGGATTTTCTACTAAAAAAAATCCAACTAAACTTTTTAGCACCCCATGAAAAGCAAACCCAAACTCACAATCCATTACATACCAACATAAACTATAAAATTTTTGTAAACCAACGAATTTTATGTTGTTTCGAGAGATATTTGGTGTTTATTTGCTTTTCACTTTCTATAACACGTAAACACATTCGTATGTAATTAATGGTATATTTATGAACTTATATAATTGGAGTAATTTACTTCATATTTATTGGAGAATAGTGAGCATTTTAAGCACGCCATACTCATAATTCGGGCAAATGCAGTATTTAGAGTTTATGCGAAATAACTGAAAGCAAATTCATAATAAACAAGTAAATATGGACTTATGATCGGCCGGGCCGAATCTTAAATACCCACCGCCATAAATCAAATAATATAAAAGTTTCATTTTGAAAACTCTTCGTCAGGTTACCTGAAAATATATAGAATTTCAGGGGGATTTTATGAGCAAACATATATACCAAAATA
Organism: Haematobia irritans; assembly: GCF_050003625.1. Lineage (NCBI taxonomy): Eukaryota > Metazoa > Arthropoda > Insecta > Diptera > Muscidae > Haematobia > Haematobia irritans. The sequence goes on from NC_134399.1 coordinate 153,932,912, forward strand.
GAAATCGGGAGACTTAACATATGGGGCCTATATCAAAACATGGACCGATCTACACCATATTCGCTACATTTATTTGCAGACCTAAAATACGTCTAAATTTTGAATTTAATGTAAATCGGATAAAAATGGCCGTGTCTACATGCCCAAGGTCAAATCGGGAGATCGGTCTACATGGGGGTATATCAATTTATTATTTACCCAAGATGCCTCTAGACTTAGAAATTCAGGCAAATAGGATAAAAATTGGGATGTATGTTATAGCCGCTCAAGATCCCAACTCGGAGTGTCGGTTAGTATATAGCTCCCATACTAATCGACAAAAATACTATCGTAAGGCTATTTCATATCCTTAACATAACTTTTGCTTAACATAGAAGATGCATTTCTCTGATATACATTTTTATACCCTCCACCATAGGATGGGGGGTATATTAACTTTGTCATTTCGTTTGTAACACATCGAAATATTGCTCTAAGATTCCATAAAGTATATATATTCTGGGTCGTGGTGAAATTCTGAGTCGATCTGAGCATGTCCGTCCGTCCGTCCGTCCGTCTGTTGAAATCACGCTAACTTCCGAACGAAACAAGCTATCGACTTGAAACTTGGCACAAGTAGTTGTTATTGATGTAGGTCGGATGGTATTACGTATAGCCCCCATATAAACGGACCCCCAAATTTGGCTTGCGATGCCTCTAAGAGAAGCAAATTTCATCCGATCCGGCTGAAATTTGGTACATGGTGTTAGTATATGGTTTCTAACAACCATGCAAAAATTGGTTCACATCGGTCCATAATTAGATATAGCCCCCATATAAACAGATCACCCGATTTGGCTTGCAGAGCCTCTAAGAGAAGTAAGTTTCACCCGATCCGGCTGAAATTTGGTACATGGTGTTAGTATATGGTCTCTAACAACCATGCAAAAATTGGTTCACATCGGTCTATAATTATATATAGCCCCCATATAAACCGATCCCCCGATTTGGCTTGCGGAGCCTCTAAGAGAAGTAAATTTCATCCGATCCGGCTGAAATATGGTACATGATGTTAGTATATGGTCTCTAACAACCATGCAAAAATTGGTTCACATCGGTCCATAATTATATATAGCCCCCATATAAACCGATCCCCCGATTTGGCTTGCGTAGCCTCTAAGAGAAGAAAATTCCATCCGATCCGGCTGAAATATGGTACATGATGTTAGTATATGGTCTCTAACAACCATGCAAAAATTGGTTCACATCGGTCCATAATTATATATAGCCCCCATATAAACCGATCCCCCGATTTGGCTTGCATAGCCTCTAAGAGAAGAAAATTCCATCCGACCCGGCTGAAATTTGAAATTTGTTAGTATATGGTCTCTAACAACCATGCAAAAATTGGTCCATATCGGTCCATAATTGTATATAGCCCCCATATAAACCGATCACCAGATTTGAACTCCGGAGCCTCTTGGAAGACCAAAATTCACCTGATTCAGTTGAAATTTGGTACGTGATGTTAATATATGGCCTCAAACAATCATGCAAAAAAATTGGTCGATATCGGTCCATAATTATATATAGGCACCATATAAACCGATCCCCAGATTTGACCTCCGGAGCACCTTAGAAGAGCAAAATTGTTCCCATTCGGTTGAAATTTGGTACGTGATGTTAGTATATGGTATCCAACAACCATACAGGAATGGGTTCCTATCAGTTCATAATTATTTATAGCTCCCATATAAACCGATCCCCAGATTTGACCTCCGGTGTCTTTTGGAGAAGCAAAATTCATCCGATCTGGTTGGAATTTGGTAAGTGGTGGTAGTATATGATATTTAACAACCATGTGAGTTGAAATTTGTGGATGACAGTCTTTCGTAGAAGTTTCTACGCAATCCATGGTGAAGGGTACATAAGAATCGGCCTGGCCGAACTTACGGCCGTATATACTTGTTTTTACTTTTCAACGAAGTCGTTTCGTCTTTATAGTTAGGTGAATTTACTTAAAAACATGTATCTTCAGGTATCAACTTGACTTTTATAATTGAGCAAAATTCTTAAAAATTTGTAAGATTGTCTTTAAATTTGTTGACTTTATGCATCTAGACTACAACCCAAAAAATCATTTTTATCTTAAAGCCGTTTTTATTTAAAATGTAGCACAATTTCTACTTGAAGTCGAGACTGAATTTGAAAATTAAAATTTTCATTTAAAGAATTTTGATAGCACGTGAAGAAAAAAGCTGAAAAGGCATACTTACTTCAATTGTCTTGCCTTCTTTGGCTCGGGTTCAATACCGGGTTCAATACATTAGTGTTCAATACATTAGTGTAAAGACAATTTTTTTGGAATACGGTATAATTTTTATTCAATGTATGGAGGTTTTTTTCAAAAAATATAAAACAAATCCATCGCAGGTCTTCCTGGAACTAAAGTACGATTGGATTTATAATTTCAGGCAAATCGGATAAAATTTTCGATGTCTACATACCCCAGAAATCATATCATGAAATCGATTAACCAATATAAGCCAAATTCGACACTGGTCATTTTGGTCCTACAATGAATTTCAATTCACATTTTCAGGCAAATCGAATGAAAATTGTAGAAAATATTTGGGGGCATAAGCTAAATTCGATACCGGTCTTTTAAGATCTGAAATACCTGTAGATTTCCATTTTCAGACTTTGTCATTGTCTGTAATTAAACAAGTGAGTAAAGTAGAAAGCCATGTGCGGCTAACTGTATGATACCCTAAATCACCCCTACTGAAGTAGTAAACATAAGCATCGATTCCTGATTCGACCGCACACCAAAAAAGTTTTTCAGCGGTGGATTATCCCATCTCAGTAATGCTGGTGACACTTCTGAGGGTTTCAAAGCTTCTCTAAGTGGTTTCACTGCAATGTGGAACGCCGTTCGGACTCGGCTATAAAAAGGAGGTCCCTTGTCATTGAGCTTAACATGGAATCGGGCAGTACTCAGTGATAAGAGAGAAGTTCACCAATGTGGTATCACAATGGGGCTGCCATCTAACCTAATATTGAGTCCATTATAAAACAAGTATATACAGCAGTAAGTTCGGCCGGGCCGAATCTTAAATACCCACCACCATGAATGAAATATAATAGTTAACTTTGAAAACTCTTCGTCGTGGCGGGTTACTTGATTATATATAGCATTTTAGGGGGTTTGATGACAAATCTTCTCCCAAGCAAATCAGTTCAACCAGTACGCTTCCCGAAAAAAAAATTTAAAGATTCTACCAATGAAGACCAGATCAGATTCTGGATTTATGAGAACCAATTTTGTTAGAGTTTTGGAGGATTCATAATCATATCGTGTTTATGATGAAATAACGCCTTGATTTGAAATCTTAAATTTGTAGATTTTTTCCGCAATTATGTAAATGAATACGATGAGTAAAATCTGGACATTTAACTTTCAGTTTCAAGCAATGCGGCTAGAAAATAAAGTCTCTAGACGCCCAAGAAGTATAATACTAATAGACTATAGATCGGTCTATATGGGGGTTATACCAAAAAACCTCAATTTCGGCACACATATTTGGGGTCCCAAAATACCTCTAGATTTCCAATTTCAGGCTAATCGGGTAATAAATTCAGTTTATAGAAGCCCAAGAATAAAAATCGGGAGATCGGTCTATATGGTGACTATACCAAAACATGGACCGATACGGACCATTTGCGACACACCTCTTTATAATCCCAAAATAACTCTAGATTTCCAATGTCAGGCAAATCGGATAGAAAATACAGTTTCTAGGCTATACCAAAACATGGACCGATGGGCACCATTTTCGGCAAACCTTTTTATGGATAAAAACTACGGTTTTTATAAGCCTTAGAACCCAAATCGGGAAATCGGTTTATATGGGGCTATATCAAAACTTGGACCGATGTAGCCCATCTTCGAACTTGACCTGCCTGCAAAAAAAAAACGAATCTGTGCCAAATTTCAGGACCATAGCTTCATTATTGAAGGCTGTAGCGTGATTACAACAGACGGACATGCTTACATCGTCTTAGAATTTCTCACTGATATATATATATATATATATATATATATATATATATATATATATATATATATATATATATATATATATATATATATATATATATATATATATATATATATATATATATATATATATATATATATATATATATATATATATATATATATATATATATATATATATATATATATATATAAAGAGGAAATCGCTCACTTAATGTGGGTAATGTATCTATGTTTGTGAAAATCGGGCATAATATTTATGTAAGAGCAATACATAAGTCTGAATAAGATCGATTATACATCTAAATTTTAAATTTCAGTAACATTGGTTAATAAATAAGTTTATTATGGCCAACATATATACATATATATATGTGGGATGATAGTTTGCAGGTTTGGTGGATACCACAAAAGGTTACCTTGTGCTAGATTTGGTTAATTAAAGAGGGCATTATGGCCAAAAATACCCTTATTAAGTCGAAAATTTTTAAAATCGAACGACACATATATATGAGAGCTATATCTAAATTTGATCCGATTTTTTCCAAATTTAATAGTGTTCGTCCTTGTGCCAAGAAAACACCGTGTACCAAATGTCATCGACTTCAGCTAATAAATGCGACCGGAATCCTGCGAAGAACAAATACATGGACAGACGGACGAACGGACACCCAGGTCTAGATCGATTCAGGAGCCCGCTTGCCAAAAATCTATCAAAAATTGTAGTTTTTTTACTTTTTGGCAGATTAGTAGAATTATCGATGTTTTGGTGGTTTTTGCAAAACATCCCCATGTAGGAGATACTTAAATTTTGTATAGAAATAAAATTTTGACACTCTTTCTTATTTAGAAATAACATTTTGACAAAATTTTCTATAGAAATAAACTTTTGAAAAAAATTTCTATAGAAATAAACTTTTGAGATGATTTAATTTGGTTATTTTATGTTAATTTCTTATGAAATTTACATAAGAGAATTATTCTTCCCAAATTTAACAATTTTTCACACCACTGTGCATCATCTTTTCGTAGTATAGTATTTGGTGTAGTATTACAAAAAGTACTTATTGATATATAGTTCACTTTGTCAAAAACGCATATAATTTTTTTTAAAGTAGATGAAAAAGTAGATTCCGTCCGTCCGAACCTATCCCAGTATTTACATAGTTATTCAGTTCATCTTCTTTGTATAGTAATCGGAATAGTTTCTTTTTTATTGTTATTTACTAAATCGAAGCCTTCTAATTCCATGATATATGTGTGAAATTCCTCAAAACTATCTATTATTGGTGACAAAGCCTATGTAAAGTATTTGACAAGCTTATACTAATTGCCATAATATATTTCGGGTACAGCAAACTGTTCTTGCGAAGAATTTGAGTGTGGAACATGAATCATATTATACATTTATCCCTTCGAAAAGAAGACACATTATAATTAAAACAAATAAAACTATTTTTGCAATTTTCTTTATAAACATTTTATATACAAAATTCAATTCATCTTATTTTCATTTCTCGATACAAGCTAATATACATATTTACAGAATTACGGTCTTAGTGGTTAACATACATATTATGCTAATAAAATGCTAAACAAGCGTAAATCCACAAACCGAAAATATTGAGATACTCTATAGTCATGCTATGATCATTTTTGGTAATTAAGAGAAACTGAAATCGTTCATTAATGTCATGATATACGATTTTGCTTATTTGTTGAGATGCATTCAAATATCGTAAATCAAATTGAGCAAAAATATAATAAGGTAATAAAATTTTGTGAATTTAGTATAGACATTGAGAAAAACTGATATTTATTATACTCAACACCATAGAATGATGGCATAATAAGTTTGCCATTTCATGTGTAACACCCCGAAATAACTATATCTAACTAACGACTACTCGTATATAAAGCACTAATTGATTTTTAAACTGAGAGACTATTTGTTAAAGAAAAAATTTAAATAGAAATAGAGTTTTGACAAAATATTCTATAGAATATTCTACACAAATAAATTGTTGATAAAATGTTGTACAAAAAAATGGCAAAATTTTCTATGGAAATAAAATTTGGCAAAATTTTCTATAAAAATAAAATTTTGACAAAATATTCTACAAAAAAAATTTTCTATAGAAATAAAACTTTGACAAAATTTTCTATAGAAATAAAATTTTGGCAAAATTTTTTATCGAAATAAAAATTTGTCAACGTTTTATATAGAAATAAAATTTTACAAAATTTTTAAATATTGAAAAAATTTTGTATACAAATAAAATTTTGTATAGAAATAACATTTTGACAAAATTTTATATAGAAAAAACATTTTGCCAAAATTTTGTATAGAAATAAAATTTTGACGAAATTGTCTATCGCAATAAAATTTTGACGAAATTATCTATAGAAATAAAATTTTGATAAAATTTTCTACAGAAATATAATTTTGGCAAAATTTTGTATAGTATACAATTTTGACAAAATTTTCTATAGCAATAAAACAAAAAATTTTCTATCGAAATAAAATATTGAGAAAATTTTCTATAAAAATAAAATTTTTATAGGAATAATTTTTGGCAAAATTTTGTTTAGAAATAAAATTTTGACAAAATTTTCTAATTCAATAAAATTTTGACAAAAGTTTGTATAGAAATAAAATTTTGAAAAAACAAAAATATACAAATAAAATTTTGATTAAATTTTCTATAGGAATAACTTTTTGACAAAATTTTGTTAAGAAATAAAATTTTGACAAAAGTTTGTATAGAAATAAAATTTTGAAAGAATTTTCTATATAAACAAAATGTTGACAAAAGTTTGTATAGAAATAAAACTTTGAAAGAATTTTGTATACAGATAAAATTTTGTATAGAAATAAAATTTTGACAAAGTTTTTATAGAAAGGAAATTTTGACGCAATTCAAAATTTTCTATAGGAATAAATTTTTGTTGTTGTTTTTATTGCAGCTTAAAACCATACATTGACTAAACTACAAGTGTAGCTTAACCAACAGAGGAAAAGAATGTTTGTCAAATTTATTTTTGACAAAATTTTGTTAAGAAATAAAATTTTGACAAAAGTTTGTATAGAAATAAAATTTTGACAAAAGTTTGTATAGAAATAAAATTTTTAAATAATTTTCTATATAAACAAAATGTTGGCAAAAGTTTGTATAGAAATAAAACTTTGAAAGAATTTTGTATGCAGATAAAATTTTGTATAGAAATAAAATTTTGACAAAATTTTTTATAGAAATAAAATTTTGACAAAGTTTCTACAGAAAGAAAATTTTGACACAATTCTCTAGGCAATAAAATTTTGACGAAATTATCTATAGAAATAAATTTTTGGCAAAATTTTGTATAGGAATACAATTTTGACAAAATTTTGTATAGAAATACAATTTTGACAAAATTTGCTATAGAAATAAAATTTTACAAAATATTCTGTCGAAATAAAATTTTTGCAAAGCTTTCTATAGAAATACAATTTTGACGAAATTTTCTATTAGAAATAAAATTTTGACAAAATTTTCTATAGAAATAAAATTTTACAAAATTTTCTATAGAAATAAAACTTTGACAAAAATTTTCTATAGAAATAAAATGTTGGCAACATTTTCTATAGAAATAAAATGTTGGCAACATTTTCTATCGAAATAAAATATTGTCAAAATTTTCTATAGAAATACAATTTTACAAAATTTTATTTCGATAGAAAATTTTGACAAAATTTTCTATAGGAATTTTTTGAAAATTTTCTATATAAATAAAATTTTTACAAAAGTTTGTATAGAAATAAAATTTTGTATATAAATAAAATTTTGTATAGAAATAAAATTTTGACAAAATTTCTATAGAAATAAAATTTTGACAAAATTTTCTATAGAAATAAAATTTTGACAAAATTATCTATAGAAATAAAATTTTGACAAAATTTTTCTATAGAAATAAAATTTTGACAAAATTTTCTATAGTAATAAAATTTTGACAAATTTTCTATAGAAATAAAACTTTAGCAAAATTTTTAATAAAAATAAAATTTTGACAAACATTTTGACGAATGTATCTATAGAAAAAAATTGGAGAAAATTTTCTATACAAATAAAAATTCTATAGAAATAGAATTTTGAGAAAAATTTCTACAGGAGTAATAGGCTGACATAATTTTCCATAGAAATAAATTTTTGACACAATTTTCTATAGAAATAAAATTTTGACAAAAAATTCTATAGAAATAAAATTTTTACAAAAAATTCTATAGAAATAAATTTTTTACAAAATTTTCTTTAGAAATGAAATTTTGACAAAATGTTTTATCGAAATAAATTTTTCGCAAAATTTTCTATCAAAATAAAATATTGAGAAAATTTTCTATAGAAATAAAGTTTTGACAAAATTTTGTATAGAAATAAAATTTTGACAAAATTTTCTAAAGGAATAAATTTTTGCCAAAATTTTGTATAGAAATAAAATTTTGAAAAAATTTTGTAAACAAATAAAATTTTGTATAGAAATAACATTTTAAAAAAATTTTTATTGAGTATAGTTGAGTCTTGGATTCTCCAATTTATATTCATGAGACAATGGTATTTCAGAAAATAGTACGGAAACATAAAACAAAAAAGTACAAAACAATTCAATAAATAAGAATAGAATAAAGTGTTGATAAAAAATGAAATGCAAGAGAAGACAAAAATTATTTGGCAGTTACGGCTTCCTTTTCAGAGCCTCCATTCTGGGCTTGTTTTAAGGATTAGGCGTCCGGTTGTTTAACATTCAAATGAGCTGGACCTGTTTGTTGAATCTGCACAATGCGTTCGTTCGTTAGAGCCTTATTTGGTGGAGGTGGAGCATTTACAGTCAGTACTCCGTCCGACGAAATGGTCGAGTGTACGTCTTTGGCATCGTAGTCCTTGGGTAGGGTGTACTTACGCACAAAATGGCGTTGTATCATACCATGTTCATCTTCTCGCTCCTCATGTTTGCCTTCAACAATAACCATGTTGTCAACCGTCTTCACAGTCAATTCACTTGGTTTGAATTGAGACACATCCATGCACACTTGGAAACCGTCTTTACCCACAGTTGGTATTAGGCTCGTACATGAATCGTTTCTTTCACGATGTTGCCGGCGTTTGCTTAGTGCGTATGGTGAGTAAAGGGGTCGGCGCGCATAATGGCTCCATCTGGGACGATGAAAAATGTCCACAGGATTGATGCCCAATGCAAAATCATCATCCAAGAATCGATCCCATTCATCCATAGCACGATGTTCAGTATCCATATCACGAGCCAAATGCATTAATATCGGAACCAGCGACATGTTAAAGTTTTCAGTTTCTTTTGTATAAAAATTTAAAAAAGTTAACTGCTGTAAGCACACCGACGCGCACAAGTTCAATTTTTGCACTCAAAAATTGAACTTGTCAAAATTTCTTTAGAAATTAAATTTTGACGAAATTGTCTATGGCAATAAAATTTTGATGAAATTATCTATAGAAATAAAACTTTGACAAAAATTTTCTATCGAAATAAAATTTTGGTAAAATTTTCTTTAGAAATACAATTTAAAAAAAAAAAAAATTTTCGATAGAAAATTTTGACAAAATTTTCTATAAGGATAAAATTTTGGGAAGAATTTATTTCGATAGAAAATTTTGACAAATTTTTTTTATAGAAATAGAATTTTGACAACAAATTTTATAGAAATAAAATTTTGACAAAATTTGCTATAGAAATAAAATTTTTACAAAACTTTCTATAGAAATAAATTTTTTACAAAGTTTCCTGTAGAAATAAAATTTTGACAAAGTTTTCTGTAGAAATAAAATTTTGACAAAGTTTTCTGTAGAAATAAAATTTTGACAAAATTTTCTATAGAAATAAAATTTTGACAAAATTTTCTATAGAAATAAAATTTTGACAAAATTTTCTATAGAAATAAAATTTTGACAAAATTTTCTATAGAAATAAAATTGTACTAAATTTTCTATTTGACAAAATTTTCTAGAGAAATAAAGTTTTGATAAAATTTTCTACCGAAATAAAAGGTTGAGAAAATTTTCTAAAAAAAAAAATAAAATTTTTACAAAATTTTCTGTAGAAATAAAATGTTGACAAAGTATTTTGTATAAAGTATTTATGCATAAAATATATATTAAACTAAATAAACCAATTTGTGAGAATTCGTACGTTTTACTTATATTTCTTTCTTTTATAGCTCTGATACACCCCGTAAAGGAGATACAACATTCATTCTACAAATGGGAGATTTAAGGGGATTTCATCGATTGGACCCAACTAAAAAATTGGCATTTTTCTTACATGGATGGAACGATGAAGGCAGTAAAGAATGGGTACACGATATGTTGTTTAGTATGTTTCGGAGGCAATGACAAATTAGCATAATGAAATGAGGCACAATTTATCTTTTGCTTTGCAGGTTGGACCCGATATAAACCCAACTATAGCGTTTGTGTGGTGGATTGGGGTCATCTATCTCAGATGGACTATAAGACGGCATCAATGTCTATATTCGATGTAGGTCTAACTGTTGCAGCTATAACAGAATTTCTAGAAGGTCTGTGGCCTAATCATATTACAAGACGAAATGTTACTATAGCTGGTTATAGCCTAGGAGCTCATGCAGCCGGTTATGCTGGAGCAGCTTTAAATGGTGAAATAGAACAAATTATTGGATTAGATCCAGCGGGACCATTATTTACACTACCCGCTGTAGTATCAGCGGAATTTCGGCTAGATCCCACAGATGCTAGATATGTTCAGGTCTTGCATACATCCAGTGGTACACTGGGCGCTAATATAAAATTGGGTCATGCTGATTTTTATCCAAATGGAGGAACAGCACCTCAGAAGAATTGTAATTCTTTCCTACAACTGACTGATTTTTCAAACACAAGTAAGTAAGCCTGGAGGAGGAACCTAAACATGTTGCAAGAGAATAATGTTATTTTCTCGTAAAAACATGTAACATGTTTGTCGCAACCATGTCTATATTTAGAAAAATTTTATCATATTTCGGCAAGCATGAATATGTTTTCCGAGAGAAAGGTTCCATATTTCCCTAGATTTTCTTTACCTATAATAATCCGTTCTCTTTTTCAGATCCCATTGCTTGTAGTCATTCGACTGCTGCTGTATTCTTTAAACAATCCATGAATCCTGCTTATCCCTTTATTGGCTACCACTGTGATAGCTATAGAAGTTTTAGCAATGGTCATTGTTCCGGTAATCGCTATGGCCGTTTTGGAGTTCACTCACAGCGAAAGAAACGTGGCGATTTTTATTTTGATACCCTATCACATAAACCATATGTTCTGCCGCCTTTTCAGCAAGAGTGGTCATCTGTGTTAGGGTTTACTAGAAAACGTGCTGGATGAAGATGTGATATAGTAGTATTATATTTTAGTATATTAGTATTATCTTTATTTATGTGACCAATAAATTGAAAAAAACTAAAGCAGAATATTAGATCTTGTTTTTTCTATAGGTTCAAGAAGTCTAACTAATTTCTATGGAAGTTATATGAAATCATGAATGTATACAAAATTTTGCCTATCTCTGGCCAAAATTAGCTCTAGATTTTAAAAATTCTAATCGGAGGATTGGACTATACGATAGCTATTTCAAAACATGGACCGATTCATTGCAAATTCGGAATTTCTCTTTAAAAACAAAAAAATAGCTCTAAATTTCAATCAAATATGATAACAATAGCGAAGCCTTTATGCTCGAGAAATCAAATCAAGAGATGAATTTATATTTCGGAATGGGGCAACCTTAGTGTTGGAATCTACCAACTGACAGCTCTTCACGATAGAGCTGTCAGCTGGTAGATTCCAACACTAAGGTTGTCCAAAATTTGCTCGAAATTTTTAAAGTTATATGTAACTTTTGTTGTTTACATCAACTTAAAAGGTTCATCTCCCCCAACAAACTGGATTTAAATCGTGAACATTTTTGTATTTTTTTATACCCTCCACCATTAACTTTGTCATTCCGCTTGTAACACATCGAAATATTGCTAAAGACACCATAAAGTATATATATTCTGGGTCGTGGTGAAATTCTGAGTAGATCTGAGCATGTCCGTCGGTCCGTCCGTCCGTCCGTCTGTTGAAATCACGCTAAATTCCAAACGAAACAATATATCGACTTGAAACTAGGCACAAGTAGTTGTTATTGATGTAGGTCGGATGGTATTGCAAATGGGCCATATCGGTCCACTTTTACGTATAGCCCCAATATAAACGGACCCCCAAATTTGGCTTGCGAGGCCTCTAAGAGAAGCAAATTTCATCCGATCCGGCTGAAACTTCGTACATGGTGTTATGGTCTCTAACCACCATGCAAAAATTGGTTCACATCAATCCATAATTATATATAGCCCCCATATAAACCGATCTCCCGATTTGGCTTGTGGAGCCTCTAAGAGAAGCAAATTTCATCCGATCCGGCTGAAATTTGGTACATGGTGTTAGTATATGGTCTCTAACAACCATGCAAAAATTGGTCCACATCGGTCTTTAATTATACATAGCCCCCATATAAACCGATCCCCAGATTTGAACTCCGGAACCACTTAGAGGAGCACAATTCATCCGATCCGGTTGGAATTTGGTACGTGGTGTTAGTATATGGTCTCTAACAACCATGCAAAAATTGGTCCATATCGGTCCATAATTATATATAGCCCCCATATAAACCGATTCCCAGATTTGGTTTGCGGAACCTCTAAGAGAAGCAAATTTCATCCGATCCGGCTGAAATTTGGTACATGGTATTAATATATGGTCTCAAATAACCATTCAAAAATTTGTTCATATCAGTCCATAATTATATATAGCCCCCATATAAAACGATCCCCAAATTTGAACTCCGGAGCCTTTTGGACGAGCAAAATTCATCCGATCCGATTGAAACATGCAACGTGGTGTTAGTATATGGCCGCTAATAACCATACCAAAATTGGTCCATATCGATCTATAGTTATATATAGCCGATCCCCAATCACACAAATATTGGTCCATATCGGTTCATAATCATGGTTGCCACTCGAGCCAAAAATAATCTATCAAAATTTTATTTCTATAGAAAATTTTGTCAAAATTTTATTTCTATAGAAAATTTTGTCAAAATTTTATTTCTATAGAAAATTTTGTCAAAATTTTAATTCTATAGAGAATGTTGTCAAAGTTTTAAATCTTTTGAAAATTTTGACAAAATTTTATTTCTATAGAAAATTTTGTTAAAATCGTATTTCTATAGAAAATTTTGTCCAAATTGTATTTCTATAGAAAATGTTGTCAAAATATTATTTCTATAGAAACTTTTGCCAAAATTTTATTTCTATAGAAAATTTTGTCAAACTTAATTATAAACGTATTTAATCGGCCTTTTTAAGTTTAATATATACCACGTATGGACTACGTGGTTTATATAACGGTATTAGGAAGTTCTAAAATACCGTGCCATCGGCAAGTGTTACCGCAACCCAAGTAATTCGATTGTGGATGACAGTCTTCAGTAGAAGTTTCTACGCAATCCATGGTGGAGGTTACATAAGCTTCGGCCTGGCCGAACTTATGGCCGTATACACTTATTTGTATTTGTTTTTTTTTTTCAACTTGCCCATGGATGGATTAACTCAACAACAGTACATCGACGAACTTAATTAAATTTTTGAACGATAAAGCTCCATCAAATACTAGTGTGCCGTCAAAAAATTTTATTCACGTTGGATTCCATACAATTCATTCACTCGAATATAACAGGTTGGCTGATAAGTCCCCGGTCTAACAAAGAAAAACACATTTTTTTTGTCAAAATTCGTTTTTATTATTCAACATATGTCCCTTCAAGAGCTATACAACGATTATAACGACCTTCCAATTTTTTGATACCATTTTGGTAGTACTCCTTCGGTTTTGCCTCAAAATAGGCCTCAGTTTTGGCGATCATTGCAGCAAAAATTTTTCCCTGCGAGCATCCTTTTGAGGTCTGAGAACAAGAAAAGGTCGCTGGGTGCCAGATCTGGTGATTACGGTGGGTGGGGAAGCATTTCTAAGCCCAATTCATGAATTTTTGCCATCGTTCTCAATGACTTGTGGCACGGTGCGCTGTCTTGGTGGAACAACACTTTTTTTTTCTTCATATGGGGCCGTTTTGCCGCGATTTCGACCTTCAAACGCTCCAATAACTTCATATAATAGTCACTGTTGATAGTTTTTTTCCCTTCTCAAGATAATCGATAAAAAATATTCCATGCGCATCCCAAAAAACGGAGGCCATTACTTTGCCAGCGGACTTTTGAGTCTTTCCACGCTTCGGAGACGGTTCACCGGTCGCTGTCCTCTCAGCCGACTGTCGATTGGACTCAGGAGTGTGGTAATGGAGCCATGTTTCATCCAATGTCACATTTCGACGGAAAAACTCGGGTGTATTACGAGTTAACAGCTGCAAACACCGCTCAGAATCATCAACACGTTGTTGATTTTGGTCAAATGTGACCTCGCGCGGCACCCATTTTGCACAGAGCTTCTGCATATCCAAATATTGATGAATGATATGACTAACACATTCCGTTGATATCTCTAAGGCCTCTGCTATCTCGATCAACTTAATTTTACGGTCATTCAAAATCATTTTGTGGATTTTTTTCATGTTTTCGATGGTAACCACCTCTTTCGGGCGTCCACTGCGTTCACCGTCCTCCATGCTTATTTCACCAAGCTTGAATTTTGCATACCAATCAATTATTGTTGATTTGACTGGGGCAGAGTCCGGAAACTCATTATCAAGCCAAGTTTTTGATTCCACCATATTTTTCCCCTTCAGTATTTTATCACAACACGAAATTCCTTTTTTATACCCTCCACCATAGGATGGGGGGTATATTAACTTTGTCATTCCGTTTGTAACACATCGAAATATTGCTCTAAGACCCCATAAAGTATATATATTCTGGGTCGTGGTGAAATTCTGAGTCGATCTGAGCATGTCCGTCCGTCCGTCCGTCGGTCTGTTGAAATCACGATAACTTCCGAACGAAACAAGCTATCGACTTGAAACTTGGCACAAGTAGTTGTTATTGATGTAGGTCGGATGGTATTGCAAATGGGCCATATCGGTCCATTTTTACGTACAGCCTCCATATAAACGGACCCCCAAATTTGGCTTGCGAGGCCTCTAAGAGAAGCAAATTTCATCCGATCCGGCTGAAATTTGGTACATGATGTTAGTATATGGTCTCTAACAACCATGCAAAAATTGGTTCACATCGGTGCATAATTATATATAGCCCCCATATAAACCGATCCCCCGATTTCGCTTGCGAGGTCTCTAAGAGAAGCAAATTTCATCCGATCCGGCTGAAATTTGGTACATGGTGTTAGTATATGGTCTCTAACAACCATGCAAAAACTGGTCCACATCGGTCCATAATTATATAGCCCCCATATAAACCGATCCCCCGATTTGGCTTGCGAGGCCTCTAAGAGAAGCAAATTTCATCTGATCCGGCTGAAATTTGGTACGTGGTGTTAGTATATGGTCTCTAACAACCAAGCAAAAATTAGTCCACATCGGTCCATAATTATATATAGCCCCCATATAAACCGATTACCAGATTTGACCTCGGAGCCTCTTGGAAGACCAAAATTCATCTGATTCAGTTGTAATTTGGTACGTGATGTTAATATATGGCCTCAAACACCCATGCAAAAATTGGTCGATATCGGTCCATTATTATATATAGGCTCCATATAAACCGATCCCCAGATTTGACCTCCGGTGCCTTTTGGAGAAGCAAAATTCATCCGATCTGGTTGAAATTTGGTAAGTGGTGGTAGTATATGATATTTAACAACCATGTGAGTTGAAATTTGTGGATGACAGTGTTTCGTAGAAATTTCTACGCAATCCATGGTGGAGGGTACATAAGATTCGGCCTGGCCGAACTTACGGCCGTATATACTTGTTTTTCATTCTTTTTTTTACAATAACAAAAGTTGCTTCACAAAAGACGCTCTATCTCACAAACTAATTGACTTACAGACGCCAAATTTTGACACGAATCATTTGAAGGTTGGCACTATATAAAAATAATATGCATTTAATACTAGCGACGCCATCTATGTGTCAGACCGGGGACTTATCAGCCAACCTGTTACATCAACTTAAAAGGTTCATCTCCCCCAACAAACTGGATTTAAATCGTGAAAATTTTTGTATTTTTTTCAACTTGCACATGGATGGATTAACTCAACAACAGTACATCGATGAACTTAATTAAATTTTTGGACGATAAAGCTCTGTCAAATACTAGTGTGCCGTCAAAAAATTTTGTTCACGTTGGATTCCACACAACTCAATCACTGGAATATATGATCGCAGTGTTTCGATACACGTCTATGACATCGTGACTGGAGATGAATCGTGGATTTACAGATATACTCCCGAGGGTAAACAGCAATCGACTCTTCGACACCTGAAGAAGCGTTTCAGATTGCATGGAGATACCTCAGAGTGGAAAAAGTGCTTCGACAAGGAGCAAAGTTCATCCAATCCGGTTAATGGTAGTCTATGGCCATTAACCAGCAAGCAAAAATTTGTCTATATCAGTTCGTAAATAGATCCCCAGATTTTGATTCGTGTGCCTCTTGGGGCTCATATTCATTATGAAGTGCCAACAAACATTTGAAGCCCTGTTTGAACTTGGACTGGACTTAATTTTCCTAAGGCCCATTTTCATACCATCGTATGTCACAGTCCCCGATCTGTGACCATCTTTCCTGTTATATATAAAACAGTTGATTAGCTTTTAACAGGGCTTAATTAAATGCTTCTATATTCCTGTACATATTTTAACATAGCTTCTATTAAGTCTTCTAACTATACCATAAATCCTGCACGGGCTTTTCATTTTAATTAAACAAAAATAGTTTGAATCTGAAAAATGGCCAACCACAAGTAGTTTGCTACATTGTGAAATGCAATGCTACAAACTAAACTCTTCTAATAAATAAAATCTGCATTTTTATGCCCGGTATAAAACATGTCTAGACAAAAATTCTCTGCATAAACCAAACTTCCGACACATTTACCACACAGAACCTCGTCCAGCCCTCAACAACAATAACAACAACAACAGCAAAAAATAAATCTCCAAGAATAGAATAATAATTTTGTTTAGATATGCAATGTATATTACAGTATGCAACAACAGCAATAGCAGCAACAACAACACCCACAATAAAAATAGCAAACGTTTTCTAAAGTATGATAAATTGAAAAGTTCATAATTAAAATGTATTAAATTCAATTTACTATCGCTCCGAATAAGAACAACAACACTGACCGAAGAACCCTTCTTCAACTATGTAGTTTTCGTTTTTTTTTTCTTTTCTTTTTGGTCTGATCAACCATACGTAAGTAGTTATTTAGACATACCTATACTGGTGATTGCAGGAAATGTTTCTAACTGAGGTGGGGGGCGTATAGCAATTTACACTCTGAACATGGAAGGATGAACAACTTTTAACATAGATTATTTGCAAACTACTACAGGAGGAAACAAGTTGATACTTAAGATCTATAAAACATAAATTTAAGCTCGAAGAAAAATCGGTTGGAATATTCGAAAAATAAAGTGGAGTAGATTGAAAGAACTAAAGGCAACACGATGATTTGACTATTTGTACAAATTTAAGAAGACAAAGTCGACTATTAAATACGCATGGTATATTTTGTAACTACCATTCAAGAAAAAACACCTTATCATAAACGAAATGAAATTAATTAAAAATTTAGACAAAATCACGGGAAACCAATCATATTAACCGTGCCGTTGTATATTTTTACTATTTTTGAGAATCGTACGAAAATGATCTTCTGCTTTAGATTACATTGAATTTTATAACCCCGGGGAAAGTCACACACATTCTCGTGAATCACAAAAAATTTCCTGAGTCACGAAAATTTCAAAAGCAACATACGATTCACTATTGAGTCATATGTTGCTTTTGATATCTACTATTTAAGAGTATATAGATGCTAATAAGAGTTATAAACACGGTTGCCACACTTTTTTTTGACATAATTTTCTATAGAAATAAAATTTTGACAAAATTTTCTATAGAAATAAAATTTTGACAAAATGTTCTATAGAAATAAAATTTTGACATAATTTTCTATAGAAATAAAATTTCGACAAAATTTTCTATAGAAATAAAATTTTGAAAAAATTTTCTATAGAAATAAAATTTGACAAAAAATTCTATAGAAATAAAATTTTGACAAAATATTCTATAGAAATAAAATTTTGACAAAATTTTCTATAGAAATAAAATTTTGAAAAAATTTTCTATGGAAATAAAATTTTGAAAAAATTTTCTATGGAAATAAAATTTTGAAAAAATTTTTTATAGAAATAAAATTTGACAAAAAATTCTATAGAAATAAAATTTTGACAAAATTTTCTATAGAAATAAAATTTTGACAAAATTTTCTATAGAAATAAAATTTTGACAAAAATTTCTATAGAAATAAAATGTTGACAAAATTTTCTATAGAAATGAAATGTTGACAAAATTTTCTATAGAAATAAAATTTTGACAAAATTTTCTATAGAAATAACATTTTTGCAAAATTTTCTATAGAAATAAAATTTTGACAAAATTTTCTATAGAAATAAAATTTTGCCAAAATTTTCTATAGCAATAAAATTTTGTCAAAATTTTCTATAGAAATAAAATTTTGACAAGATTTTCTACAGAAATAAAATTTTGACACAATTTTCTATTGAAATTAAATTTTGACAAGATTTTCTACAGAAATAAAATTTTGACAAAATTTTCTATTGAAATAATATTTTGACAAAGTTTTGTATAGAAATGCGATTTTGACAAAAACGTTTATAGAAATAAAATTTTTCTATTATTTTATATTATATATTGACAAAATTTTATTATATACTTTTCCTTTGTTGGTTAAGCTACACTTGTAGTTTAGTCAATGCATGGTTTACAGCTGCAATCAAAACAACAAAAATTATTGAAGAATAAACCAACAATAACAAACAAAACGAAATAAAATGTTGGAAAATGTTCTACAGAAATAATATTTTGTCAAATTTGTCTATATAAGTAAGGTTTTTGGCAAAATTTTTTTATAGACATAAAAGTTTGGCAAAGTTTTCTATAGAAGTAAAACGTAGAAATAAAATTTAGACAAAATTTTCTATAGAAATAAAATTTTGACAAAATTTTCTATAGAAATAAAATTTTGACAAAATTTTCTATAGAAATAAAATTTTGACAAAATTTTCTACAGAAATAAAATTTTGACAAAATTTTCTATAGAAATAAAATTTTGACAAAATTTTCTATAGAAATAAAATTTTGACAAGATTTTCTACAGAAATAAAATTTTGACAAAATTTTCTATAGAAATAAAATTTTGACTAAGTTTTCTATAGAAATAAAATTTTGACTAAATTTTCTATAGAAATAAAATTTTGACTAAATTTTCTATAGAAATACAATTTTGCCAAAATTTTCTATAGAAATACAATTTTGCCAAAATTTTCTATAAAAATAAAATTTTGCCAAAATTTTCTATAGAAATAAAACTTTGTCAAAATTTTCTATAGAAATAAATTTTTTATAAAATTTTATATAGAAAATGACAAAATATTTTTTTTAATCATTGTTGTTGTTTTTATTTTCAGCTTAAAACCATGCATTGACTAAACTACAAGTTTAGCTTAACCAACAGGGGAACAAAATGTTTGTCAAATTTATTTGGGCAAAGCCCTATAGACTGCAAGATGGTTGGATGGACGCACGTTTCGGAATTACCACATTCCTCATCAGCATCCTCTACTTGCAGCAAAACTATCAACCAATTATCAGAATAAATTCAGGCAGTTCACTAAACCCAAAAGTGAACCACACTTGAACCTTCCGAAATAAGATTTTACATGATAGCCGACTTATGCCGAAATAAATTCGTACAAACATATCTCTTTTCCTTTGCCACCGTCAAATCATTGATTTCAGTGTAGTTGGCTGGGTTTATTTTGAGCGTGCTTCCTCTTTTTTCATTCGTCCAACCATCTTGCAGGCTATATGGCTTTGCCCAAATAAATTTGACAAACATTATTTTTCTCTGTTGGTTAAGCTACACTTGTAGTTCAGTCAATGCATGATTTTAAGCTGAAATCAAAAACAACAACAATGATTAAAGAAAAATACCAACAATAACAAAACAAAACTAATGAAATAAAATTTTGACAAATTTTCTAAAGAAATAAAATTTTGACAAAATTTTCTAAAGAAATAAAATTTTGACAAAATTTTCCATAGAAATAAAATGTTCACAAAATTTTCTATAGAAATAAAATATTGACAAAATTTTCTATAGAAATAACAGTTTGACAAAATTTTCTATACAAATAAAATTTTGACAAAATCTTCTATAGAAATAAAATTTTGACAAAATATTCTATGGAAACAATGTTTTGAAAAATATTTTTTTTTATTTGGTAGATTTGTGCTTAAATTTTTTCCAAATTTTGGTGGATTATTTTTGGCTTGAGGGCATCCTTGGTTAGAAATCGTTTGGAAGCGAGACAAATGTGGTAATCGTTATTCAATGTATGGTCAATTATAAAATCGTCTGACTAATATATTATCCTGAAGGATCCCGGTGATCCATGAGTAATTGTTAAAATTGAGAGCTTTTTTCAACCCTCCACCACCATAGGATGGTGGAATAATTTTGTCATTTCGTAACACATCGAAATATTGGTCTCTGAACACATAAACTATGTACTCGTATATGTTGGGTGGTGGTGAAATTCTTAGTCGATCTAGCGATGTCCGTACGACAGTCAGGACAACTTTCGACCGAAACTAGTTATCGACTTGAAGTAGTTGTTGTTAATGTAGAACGAATGGTATATAATCATATACAAAGTTTATGGTGTTCAAAAGCACTTTTATTCAAGGAAAACCTGCTAACCCTTGCACCATAGTGTCTCTCTCTATGGGGATTCTGAAAATGACACAAGGCAACAAAATTGAATTTTTTTTGTGTTGTCTCGAATTTTATAGCAAATTTTTACTAATTTGAGGTCGCTGAATCCAAATCTGTACTTGGTTTTTATACCCACCACCATAGAATGGTGATGGGGGTATAATAAGTTTGTCATTCCGTTTGTAACACATCGAAATATCGATTTCCGACTATATAGAGTATATATTTTCTTGATCAGGGAGAAATTCTAAGACAATATAACGATGTCCGTCTGTCTGTCTGTCTGTTGTAATCACGCTACAGTCTTCAATAATGAAGCAATCGTGCTGAAATTTTTCACAAACTCGTCCTTTGTCTGCAGGCAGGTCAAGTTCGAAGATGGGCTATATCGGTCCAGGTTTTTATATAGTCCCCATATAAAGCGACCTCCCGATTTGGGGTCTTGGGCTTATAGAAATCGTAGTTTTTATCCAATTTGCCTGAAATTTGAAATCTAGAGGTATTTTATGACCATAAAGAGGTGTGCCAAAAATGGTTAGTATCGGTCCATGTTTTGGTATAGCCCCCATATAGACCGATCTCCCGATTTTACTTCTTGGGCTTATAGAAACCGCAGTTTTTATTCAATTTACTTGAAATTGGAAATCTAGAGGTATTGTAGGACCACAAATACGTGTGCCAAAAATTGTGAGTATCGGTCCATGTTTTGGTATGGTCCCCATATAAACCGACCTCCCGATTTGGGGTCTTGGGCTTATAGAAATCGTAGTTTTTATCCAATTTGCCTGAAATTTGAAATCTAGAGATATTTTATGACCATAAAGAGGTGTGCCAAAAATGGTGAGTATCGGTCCATGTTTTGGTATAGCCCCCATATAGACCGATCTCCCGATTTTATTTCTTGGGCTTATAGAAACCGTAGTTTTTATTCAATTTACTTGAAATTGGAAATCTAGAGGTATTGTAGGACCACAAATACGTGTGCCAAAAATTGTGAGTATCGGTCCATGTTTTGGTATAGCCCTCATATAAAACGACCTCCCGATTTTGGGTCTTGGGCTTATAGATATCGTAGTTTTTATCCAATTTGCCTGAAATTTGAAATCTAGAGGTATTTTATGACCATAAAGAGGTGTGCCAAAAATTGTGAGTATCGGTCCATATTTTGGTATAGCCCCCATATAGACCGATTTCCCGATTTTACTTCTTGGGCTTCTAGAATCCGAAGTTTTTATTCAATTTACTTGAAATTGGAAATCTAGAGGTATTGTAGGACCACAAATACGTGTGCCAAAAATTGTGAGTATCGGTCCATGTTTTGGTATGGTCCCCATATAAAACGACCTCCCGATTTGGGGTCTTGGGCTTATAGAAATCGTAGTTTTTATCCAATTTACTTGAAATTTGAAATCTAGAGGTATTTTATGACCATAAAGAGGTGTGCCGAAAACGGTGAGTATCGGTCCATATTTTGGTATAGCCCCCATAAGAACGATCTCCCGATTTAACTCCTTGGGTTTCTAGAAACCGTAGTTTTTATCTGATTTGCCTGAATTTGTAAATATTCTGATATTTTAGGCTCACAAAAACGTGTATCGGATTAAGTTTTTATCGGTCCATTTGATAATGCCTCCATATAGACCGACTTCACTTCTTGACGGTGTAGAAGGCGCACTGATCATGAAAATTGCTTGAAACTCAATGTAAAATTTCCAGATTTTACTTCCACAGATTTAAGATTTCAAATTAAGACGTTATTTTATAATTTTCTTGCACACTTACAAGAGATGTTAATGATTCCTCTAAAACTCAAACAAAAATGGTTCTTATAAATTCAGAATCTGATATAGTCCTCATAGGTGAAATCTTTAAATTTATCTTCGGGAAGTGTCCTCAAGTCCTCAATCCCTCCTGAAATTTCAAAGGAAACCCTAATATTTGGTTCATGGTGGTGGGTATTTAAGATTCGGCCCGGCCGAACTTAGTGCTGTATATACTTGTTTTCTATCAGCTCGCATTTTCGAGATATACCGTTATGTTCAAAATTAGGGCACTTCTGCTACATACATTGGAATATCTTGAAAACGGTTCACTATATAAAATTAAAAAAAAAAATCCGAAACTCACAAACAATATTCTCTTTAAGCCGTGCTTACATTGTGTTTAAATTTTCCAAGTCGTTTAATAATGCATTTACAAGTTTCTCCATATATATATCCACGAACATGGGAAATTTTGCTAATAGCGGACATTTTTCTTTGAGTTAGTTAATCTAACTTACATTTATCATAAAATACAACAAAAATAACAACAACAATTTGTAATAAACTACAAAAATCCTTAAAGCAGACAGATATACTAAACAAAAAATTTTGAATACCATGCAACAGTGGTTTGAGTGCCAGCTGCAAAAAAAAAATGAAGCCCTTACAGTTTAACACTTGAGGGACTGTTAAGAGATGGAAAAAGGAAAAACTTCCATGTACTACACCTAAAGAAATAATACTTTCCTCCGAAACGAAATTAAAGTATTTTCTTAAAATGACAAACGTTACAACAATTGCCTCATTTCATCGTTTTGTATTTACCTTTAAAGTATCTTTTGTAGCGCAAAAAGAAAATTTTGTTTCTCTTAGATTCTGTACCTTAGAAAAGAAAAATCTTCTTTAGAAAAGAAAAAATCTTCTGTATGTGTATCATCTATCCGTAGTAGAGGTTAGAACATTACACAGCTAAACCAGGAGTAATAACGGCAACATTTATTACATTCCTCACATCCATCATACTGCAAGATAGAAATCCACAACTCCTTTTTTTTGCAATGCAATCAACAAAGCTTCGATATAGGAGCGGTCATCATTTATAGTTGTATGTAAACGAGTATAATTCAATTTAAGAATTATACCATAATGTAATTTCGAAACATTAACAATTTATAAAATGGATGTGTAAATTGAAAATGTACATGCATACATAATTCGAAAATAGTAAAAAAGAGTGAAAATTTTTTGTCTGATATTTGTATACTAACGAAAGAATATTATTTATTAGTTTTTATACCCCCCACCATAGGATGACGGGTATATTAACTTAGTCATTCCATTTGTAATACATAGATATATTGCTCTAAGACCCCATAATGTATATATATTCTGCGTCGTAGTGAAATTCTGAGTCGATCTAAACATGTCCGTCTGTTGAAATCACGCTAGCTTCCGAACGAAATAAGCTATCGTCTTGAAACTTGGCACTAGTATGTTAGTTGTTATTGATGTAGGTCGGATGGTATTGCAAATGGGCCATACCGGACCTCTTTTACGTATAGCCTCCATATAAATGGACCCCCTGATTTGGCTTGCGGAGCCTCTAAGGGAAGCATATTTCATCCGATCTGGCTGAAATTTGGTACATAGTGTATGCATATGGTCTCTAATCACCATGCAAAAATTGGTCAACATCGGTCAATAATTATATACAACCTCCATATAAAAACGTCCCCAGATTTGACCTCCGGAGCCGTTTGGAGAAGCAAATTTCATCCGATCAGACTGAAATTTGGTACATGGTGTAAGTATATGATCTCTAACAACCATACCTAAATTGGTCCATATCGGCCCATAATTATATATATATGTTATAACCCTCATATAAACCGATCCCCAGATTTGACTTGCGGATCCTCAAAGAGAAGAAAATTTCATTCGATCCGGTTGAAATTTGGTACATAGTGTATGTATATGGTCTCTAATAACCATGCAAAAATTGGTCCGTATCAGTCCATAATTATATATAGCCCCCATATAAACCGATCCCCAGATTTGACCTCGGGAGCCGTTTGGAGAAGCAAAATTCATCCGATACGGTTGAAATTTGGTACATGGTGTTAGTATATGGTCTTTAACAACCATGCCAAAATTGGTACATATCGATCCATAATCATATTACAGGGTAGTTAAATTGTAAGGGCCGATGTTGAATGTGAACCACACCTAAACGCCAATTTTTTTCCGAATTTTATTTGACACTAGCGTAACCCGGCCCGCTTCGCTGCGCCTTCCGAAGCGTATTTGGAGGAACATTTTGCGTTAACTTAGTCAACTATATCCTTCGTGCTGAAAACAAATTCGAAAAGATTTGAATTCTTTTAAACAAATCGGACTACTTGATTTTTCGTTTATAGGTATAAATACGGCGGGAGAGGGAGGGTACACCCTCCAAATTTTTTTAATAATGTTCTATATTCAAGTAGTTGGACAATCGTCTATATTTCTTGTGAATTTTAAGTGTGGTTTGTCAAGGAAAGATATCCTTTTCCTCAACAAATCTGAAAATTAAGCACTATATTATCCAATAAATCGGAAAAAGCAAACGTAGTAAAAAATGTTATCACATTAACATTTGCTAAAATGTTGGAAAATGATGTACCCTATACGTTGGCTACCAATTTCATGTAAATTTAAGTTCTTTACTAAAAAGAAGTGTGGCAGAAGCCTGTGCAAAAATCATAAAATTATGTACCGAGTTCCCATTTATGGACAACCCTCTACTTTCAATTTAAGAAAAAAAAACGAACAAAAGGGAACCCTCTGCCCACCTTTGCTCCACTCCGACCTGACATCGGACTATCACGTACCCAATATTAATTTCGCAACTACTCAATGGTCCCTATAAATTCTATCGAAGTAAATCGATAAAAATTTATTTCAATTTTCCCCTTCCCCAACCAGATATCGAAAAATCATATACTTATTTAAAAATTATGTATAAATTTAATCACCTCCTGCCACGTCTCTGTAAATTTCAAGTAGATCGGCGATGTTTAAATTTTTCTCTATTGTTTTAAAGGGGCGTCACTTTCCCCGATACAATATCGACAAACACCGTAGTGAATAGCACCCCTAACCTTCCCTGAAAATTCTTAAAACTTTCCTTCAAGTGTGGGGCAAGGAAGGTTGCCTCTTCGTTCATAACCTTCCCACACTGCTTTTGTAAATTTCAAGAAAACTTAATTTTTCTTTGCAGTTTTAGAGGAGGACCTCCTCCCCAACCAAATATCGAAAAGTGATGTAGCGTATCTTTTGTAAACGTCCCAGAAAATGGCAAACAAATTATAAGCCTAAAGGGGCGGCCTCTCTTCCGTCCAAATATCACAAAATCAGTTATCAACTATTAATATCGTAACCTCTCCCCAGTCCTCAAGTAACTCGGTAAAGTTTAATTGTTTCTCTGTATGTACTTAAGAGAAGCGGATGTCTCCCTATGCCCTTTTATTTTTATTAAAAAATCAGGAACCTGATATAAATTTCATAACCCATTTTTTCCGTAAAATTTCAGTCGGGGGAGTTTAGTTTTATTTATACTTTCAAAAAAAAAAAAAAAAAACGGTAAAGGGGGGGGTCCCCCTCCCCGACCAAATACCGAAAAATAATGTAGCGGATTTTTGTCTAGATGCCAACCCCAACATTCAATGAAAATTTCCAGCAAATCGCATAATTTAGTTCCAAGTTTCAAAAAGTAGGGCAAGGGGGAGGTCTCCCTCCCCGTCCACATATGAAACCATCAGGTACCCCATATTAATTCCATAACCTCACCACATGTTTTCTGTAAATCTCAGATAATTTAGAGAATTTTAGTTTTTTCACTGTACTTTAAAAAAGTCGAACAAAGGGGAGGCCCCCCTCCGCCGCCAAATATCGAAATAAAAAGTAGCGGATCTTTGTCTAGATGCCAACCCCAATCTTCAATGAAAATTTCAAGCAAATCGGTCAACTTTGGTCTAATTTTCAAATAGTCGGACAAAGGGGAGGTTCCTCTCCGCGACCATATGTCAAAAAATGAGGTACCCTATTTTCAGCACATGAGTGCCCCCCACGATCTCTGAAAGTTTCAAGTAAATCGGTTCAGCCGTTTTCGCGCCAACCCGGAACATACAAATAAACAAACAAACAAACAAATAAACAAACATAATTTGAATTTTATATATATAGATTTCTCTATTTTCGACTTTTTCAAATTGAACCATGGAGAGATACACAATCCAAAAACGTGTTAAATGGTTGCAAGAAATGGCAACAGTGGATGATCAATTTTCGAAAAAAATCATTTTCACCTCAGTGCATTCATCAGTAAACAGAATTGTCGCATTTGGGCGAATGAAAATCGAAGGGTGATTGTCGAAAAATCAATGCACCCACAAAGAATGACTCTTTGGTGCGGTTTATTGGCTGGCGGCATCATCGGGCCGTATTTTTTCCAAAATGAGGCCGGTCAGGCAGTTACTGTGAATGGTGTTCGCTATCGTGAGATGATAACGAACTTTTTATGGCCCGAATTGGAAGATATGGATGTGGACGATATGTGGTTTCAGCAGGACGGTGCCACTTGTCACACAGCTAACGAAACAATGGCTCTTTTGCGCAACAAATTCAATGGCCGTGTTATCTCACGTAATGGCGATGTCAATTGGCCGCCAAGATCATGTGATTTGACACCGTTGGACTTTTTTCTTTGGGGTTATTTGAAAGAAAAAGTGTACGTCGATAAGCCATCAACAATTCAAGAGCTAAAGGATGAGATAATTCGGCATATTAACGGCATAGAACCTCCATTATGCCTCAGCGTCATCGAAAATTTGGACCATCGGATGAAGGTGTGCCGCCGAGTCGGCGCCCATTTGGCAGATATTTTGTTCCATACATAATTGAGTAATACCAATATATGATAATAAAATAAAATTACAATAATTCCCTAAATAGTTTGTGTTTTATTCAAAATCAACATCGGCCCTTGAAATTTTAACCACCCTTTAGTATTACCACAACCTAAGGAATTCGACTGTGGGTGACAGTCTTTAGTAGAAGTTTCTACGCAATCCATGGTGGAGGGTACATAAGGTTCGGCGTGGCCGAACTTACGGCCGTATATACTTGTTTTTTTTTTTTTTTTGTAGAGCTTTTAACATTTTTTCAATAAAATATTGTAACCTTTGAGATCTAAGAAAAGGTGGATGCGGAAGCAATTCGAGATACAGATCTCCTAATTAGGAGATATAATAGCATGTCTGGAGATAAATAGCAACATGGATGGGGGGAAATTCTTTATTTATTCTACTTGTAAAGAAATTCCGTTTGTAATATGCATATATCGAAATATCGATTTGTTACCGTATCCAGGGAGAAATTCTGAGATATTATAACTATGTCCGTCTATCTGTCTGTCTGTTTAAGTCATGCAACAGCATTCAAAATGACGCTAATGTCCTGGAATTGGGCACAAATTCTTTTTCTTTTTTCTGCAAGCTGGTCAAGTTTGAAAATGGACTATGTCGATACAGGTTTTAATATTGCTTCCACACAAACCGACCACGGTGTTGAGGACTCCTAAATTTTTGTCCAAATTGAAAGTCAAAATCTAGAGAAACCCAAGATTCTTAAGTAGGTATGCACAACATGGTGTAAATCGGTCCATAATTTCGTGCGTAGATCGATTTCCAGATTTGAATTCTTAAGCGTCTACACTGACTATTTATACCCTTCACCACTACTGTGGTACAGGGTATAATAAGTTTGTGCAATTGTATGTAACGCCAAGAAGGAAAAGTCTGAGACCCATCGTTTAGTATACCGATCGGCTTAGAATTCAATTATGAGTCGATTTAGCTGCCATATATATAACCGATCTGGTCATAAATGACGTATTTATCAACCGATCTTCTCCCAATTTCGTATAATCGAATATTTTATGAGTCTCGTAAATTTTGCAGAATATCAGTCAAATCGGTTCAGATTCAGATATAACTCTCATATATAGCTATCGTCCGATTTACACTCCTATGGCCCCAGAGGCCAATATTTTGTTCCGATTTACGTGAAATTTTGCAAAGGGAGTAGAAGTAACATTATAAATATGCAATCCGAATTTGGTCAATATCGGTTCAGATTAAGATATAGCTCCCATATATAGCTTTCGACCGATTTACACTCCTATGGTCCCAGAGGCCAATATTTTGTTCCGATTTACGTGAAATTTTGCACAAGGAGAGAATTAACATTATAAATATGCGTACCGAATTTGGTTGAAATCGGTTCAGATTTAGATATAGCTCTCATGTATATCTGTCGTCCGATGTGCAGTTATCCTTCCGATTTACTTATAATTGTGGGAATGAAAATAACATTTTTACTATGTATGCCAAATTTAGTTGAAATTGGTTCAGATTTAGATATAGCTGCCATATATATGTGTCGTCCGTTACACACTTATATGGCCACAGAGGTCAAAATATCACTCCGATTTACTTGAGGTTTTGCACACAGAGTAGGACAAACATTATTGCTACACATGCCAAATTTGGTCAAAATCGGTTCAGATTTAGATTTAACTCCCATATATATCTTTCGCCCGTTTTATATTCATATGACCACGGAGGCCAAAGTTTAATATCGAAAATTTTGAAGTTTTGCACTGAGAGTTCAATTAAAATTTTAGCAATGTGTGTCAAATTTTATCAATATCGGCTCTGAATTGAATAAAGCCTCCATATATATGTTATTCCAATATACCCACATGTTCTTTGTAAAATCGTCACTGTTAAGTCGAAAACTAACAAAAATGATTCAAATTTAGCTATATTCTAATTCGTATATAACGACCTATAAATAATAAATGCAGATTTATGCAATTTAAATATTTCCAATATTTATACCCTTCACCACTACTGTGGTACAGGGTATAATAAGTTTGTGCATTTGTATGTAACGCCAAGAAATAATTGTCATAGACCCATCTTTTAGTATACCGATCGGCTTAGAATTAAATTCTGAGTCGATTTAGCGATGTCCGTCTGTCCGTCCGTCTGTCTGTATATGTAATTTTGTGCACAAAGTACAGCTCGCAATTTAAGTCCGATCGTCTTCAAATTTGACATAACGTCTTTCTTCGGGTAGAAGACAATCGCTATTGATTTTGGAAAAAATCGGTTCAGATTTAGATATAGCTGCCATATATAGTTATCACCGATTTGATCATAATTCACGTATTTATGAACCGATGTTCTTCAAATTTTGTACATCTGAATGTTTTGTCAGTCCCGTAAAAACTGCCAAATATTAACTAAATCGGTTCAGAGTTATATATAGCTCCCATATATATATTTCGTCCGATTTGGACTTATATGGCCCCAAAAGCGAGAGTTTTGCCCTGATTTGCTTCAAATTTTGCACAACGAGTACGTTTAATAGTATCGTTAATTGTGCCAAATTTAGTTGAAATCGGTTCAGATTTAGATATAGCTCCCCTATATATCTTTCGTCCCATTTTGACTTATATGGCTTCAAAAGCCAGGGTTATGCCCTGATTTGATTATAATTTTGTACAAGGAGTACGTTTAATAGTATCGTTAATTGTGCCAACTTTAGTTGAAATCGGTTCAGATTTAGATATAGCTCACATATATATCTTTCGACCGATTTGGACTTATATGGCCCCAAAAGCCAGAGTTTTGCCCAGATTTGCTTAAAATTTTGCACAACGAGTACGTTTAATAGTATCGTTAAGTGTGCTTAATTTGGTTAAAATCGGTTCGGATTAAGATATAGCTCCCATATATATCTTTCGTCCGATTTGGATTTAAATGGCCTCAAAAGCCAGAGTTTTGCCCTGAGTTGCTTGAAATTTTGCACAAGGAGTACGTTTTATAGTATCATTAATTGTGTAAAATTTAGTTGAACTCGGTTCAGATTTAGATATAGCTCCCATATATATCATTCGCCCGATTTGGACTAATATGCCCACAGAGGGAAAACTGCTACTCTGATTTACGTGAAATTTTGCAGAGGGAGTAGAATTGAACTTGAAACTTTGCACAGGCAGTAGAATGAAGGTTCTGCATATGCGTGTTTATTTTGGTTGAAATCGGTTCAAATTTCGATATAGATTCCATATATATGTTTTTCCGATTTAGCAAAACTGGCCGAAATACCTACATTTTCCTTATCAAATCGCCACTGCTAAGTCGAAAACTTATCAAAATGACTCAAATTTTCCTATTACTCTATTACACATCTATCGACCGATAAATCATAAATACACTTTTGCGAAGTTGCCTCAAAATTGGTTCATATTTAAATGTTTCCTATATTTATACCCTTCACCACTACTGTGGTACAGGGTATAATAAGTTTGTGTATTTGTATGTAACGCCAAGAAATAGTGGTCATAGACCCATCTTTTAGTATACCGATCGGCTTAGAATTAAATTCTGAGTCGATTTAGCGATGTCCGTCTGTCTGTCCGTCCGTCTGTCTGTATATGTAATTTTGTGCACAAAGTACAGCTCGCAATTTTAGTCCGATCATCCCCAAATTGGCATAGGGCCGTTTCTTGGGACAGAGACAATCGCTATTGGTTTTGGAATAAATCGGTTCAGATTTAGATATAGCTGCCATATATATTTATCCCCGATTTGGTCATAGTTAGCGTGTTTATCAACCGATTTTCTTGAAATACCGTACATCCAAATATTTTACGAATCTGGAAAATCCTGCAAAATATCAGCCAAATCGGCTCAGATTTAGATATAGCTCCCATATATATCTTTCGTCCGATTTATGACCACAGAGGCCAAAGTTTACTACCGATCTTCGTG